>NC_068411.1:16268607-16641107 GCF_023724105.1 Carassius gibelio | reverse complement strand
CACATTGTATTACCATGCTGGTGTCCGTGTTCAGAGAAGTGCAATCCACAGACGTCTTCATCCGAAAAGTATAGTAATCCACAGCTCAGAAAATCAAAAATAAAGATGTTTTTCTTCCCTTTAGGAGCTCTGTGCTGTGTTGTTATACTACATATATATATATATACTGTCTCTGCCCTGTTGTCCTAAGGTGTGATACACAGAGCTTTCTACAGCAATACAGAGAATAACAAAAGAAGTATGTTTTATAACAGGAGGTTTCTGCTTTGGTTGCAAGAATTTTCTTGATGAAGTAATGCTTTATATTGTCTTGTTATCTTCTGTCAGACCCAGACAATGAGAGGTACTTTCCAAGTTGCTTTTAAAGACACACAGACTGTCTCTCTCTCTCTCTCTCTCTCTCTCTCTCTCTCTCTCTCTCTCTCTATCTGCATGCGTTAGCATTTGTTGAGTGAGTGAGTGGGTGCCATGCTTCCTATGACCAAGGAACAATGTGCTTGTTGTTTTTAGGAAATCAATCTAAAATTGGCTGTAAAACACCAATACTGAAACATGCAGTGTTGTTTAGACGTGTACATGGTGTTAAAGGATAACAAAGAGGAATTGTACTTAATTTTTAGTTTTAAGCATGATGAATTCAACTATGTAATTTTTGCCGCAACTGATAACATGAAATAGCTGTGATGAAACAGGACATCTTGTGAGGGCGTGTCCGAAAAATCCAGAAAAATCCAGGAACAAATTTTCATCTTTCTTAGTTGAAAAAGTAGGTGAGGATGAGGGGTTAGTGCAAACTGTTAGGAATGAGGTGCACCACAGCTAATTCATTTGAGGAAAATATTGCTCAAAAATCTGCAGATGTAAACCTTACAGATTTATCAGGTGTCAAAAAAGTGTGTGTGTCTGGGGGGGGGGGGGGGGGGGTGAGAGCCTGAGAGTTTAAACAAAAAAGATTGCATCAAAGCAACTGAACAACATTAATTAGGAAAAAAGTGTGTCAATAATACAAAATGAGAATTCATCATTGAATTCAGTAATGTCATCATCTCAGTTCAAAATATAATCTGTGAAATCATTTGCAAACAATTCAACAAATATAGCTGTAAATTAAGTGACCCCAACTAAGAAAGCCAGAGGCGACAGCGGCAAGGAACCAAAACTCCATCGGTGACAGAATGGAGAAAAAAACCTTGGGAGAAACCAGGCTCAGTTGGGGGGCCAGTTCTCCTCTGACCAGACGAAACCAGCAGTTCAATTCCAGGCTGCAGCAAAGTCAGATTGTGCAGAAGAATCATCTGTTTCCTGTGGTCTTGTCCTGGTGCTCCTCTGAGACAAGATCTTTACAGGGGACCTGTATCTGGGGCTCTAGTTTTCATGGTCTCCTCTGTCTTTCAGGGCAGTAAAGGTCCTTTCTAGGTGCTGATCCACCATCTGGTCTGGATACGTACTGGATCCGGGTGACTGCAGTAACCCTCTGATCTGGATACAGACTGGATCTGGTGGCTACAGTGACCTCGGAATAAGAGCGGCACAGACTAATATTAGCGTAGATGCCATTCATCTAATTATGTAGCAAGTACATAGGGTGTTATGGGAAGTGTTTCCGGTTCCGGTTAACCTAATTAATGCAGCCTAAAAATCCTTTAATGGATTTGGATATTAGAAGCATATTAGTGTGTTATATGTACGCCAGGTTAAAGATATGGGTCTTTAATCTAGATTTAAACTGCAAAAGTGTGTTTGCAAGAGGTTATTCCAGAGTTTAGGCCCCAAATAGGAAAAGGAACTGCTGCCTGCAATTGATTTTGATATTCTAGGTATCATCAAATTGCCTGAGTTTTGAGAACGCAGCGGAAATGGAGGATTATTCAGGGCTTTGTAAGTAATAAGCAAGATTTTAAAATCCATACAATGATTAACCCTTGTGCATTGTTCAAATTCACTACCCTTTCGAGTTGTTTGTGGATGAAAACATCCACTCAATTAAACTGCTGTAAAAATCTGCTGTATCAGATTCATATTTTTTTCTATTTTTTTTTGCATAAATCTGTTAATCAACTTCAGTCCTGATTAAAACTACCAAATGTTTAAAAAAAAAATCCAAGAATTTAACTCTTTAATTGGCAAGTTCATAAATGATCTCACTGATTTGGGGGAAAAAAACACACATATTACATATTTTCAATATAAAAGTAATTGTGGCTGGATTTTATTTTTACTTTTTATAACAGTCTTGGGCATGTCAAAGATTAGTAGCAACATTGGCTTTGATGCATTGTTAGTATTTCAGAGAATGCATCTTTTTTATGTTTAGAATTTTAATAGCTAATTTGATTGGCGTTTTAATAACAGTCTTTTAACTGATTTATAGTTTAGAGATATTTGTTAATATTATCTGGAATGATTTTAGAACTAAGAAGTCAGACTTCCAATCCTTAAACATTGTAAAATACTTTGTTGTTGTTTTTTTACTCTTTAAATTGTTTGATGAGGTGTTCTCTATTTATGTTTTTATTTGTGGTTTTAAGTATTGAAGAAAATGTTCTAATGAATGCCAGTTTTTTATTAGGTCAAGTAAAGTAAAATTTTAATTAATTCTGATACCGATGTTACAATGTTTTTTCAATGTTGGTGAATCAAGAATTTTAATTGACTTCTGTTATTATAAAGCAAGAAAAAAGTCATGTTCTTTGAATAAAGATGATGTATAAAAATGTACTTTGTTGTACTCCCTTTCTAGAGATCCTTCCCCCTCTCGCTCTCTCTCTCTCTCTCTCTCTCTCTCTCTCACACACACACACACACACACACACACACACAAACACAAGATCAACATAAAGGAACATTTTCAGTGGAACAAATATGTTGTAATTTTACATTCATTGTGTATAGTGCCATAATAACCTTTTGTTTACCGACTCAAAGTAAATAGTTGATCATCCTCCATTCCAAAATAAATAAAGAAATAAATTCTACCTCATGATCAACACCTCAGTGAATACTTTGACATTTATCTAGGAAATGACAAATTATACCTGTGACAATTTATACCTATGATATTTCAACAATTAACAGGACAATAAAAGGTTATGGCATACAATAGACAAGGTAATATAAGAGTGCTTTATTGGGTGTGTCTGAATGAACACTTATGAGTGAGTACTGTAACATGAAACCAATTCACTCTCACATGATTCACATAGCTGACCAGCTGCAGGAATTTGAACATTTAATGTTAATGTTTGGTATCTGTGGCTGAATATCAGTGACAAGATCTTACACATGAATTTCTGTTTTTATAGAAGGCATGCACGTGACATCACCGTCAGCTGGAGTGACTGCAGTTATGTATTTTACTTGTGTTTCCACAGCTTCCCTATTGAATTCAGTCATGCAGCAGGCTCTTTTGCCTCTCAGTCCGGCCAAATGGACGTTTTCCAGTGGGAAAGTGCATACCCTCTATAGCCAATAATGTCAAAGAAATCAAGCTAATAAGAACTGAAATTAGAATACACAAATCTCTTATATCCTTCACAAGGAATAATTGTTTAGGCCTCATCTATTAGCAGAGATGTGACACTCTCAATTCTCACAAAAAGTATCTATGATGAAAATGTCTAGCCTGCTACAGCATTCAAACAAAGTCTGAGCATTTAAACATACACATATAATATTACTGAATAAACCCTGCTCATTGTTTTAATGATCATAACTGTGGCCTCATCTGTCAGTCACTCAGGCTGATTGAAGATTTTAGTTAACACAATTGTGGGTACAAGACAAAACCGTATTTTGTTTTGTTAACTGATTTTGGGTGCCAGACAAGAATTGATCTTAAGTGGTTTAGACATCACCTCTTGGCTGTCAGTTTTCTACGGAGTCCTGCACATGACATGCAAGAAAAAATAAATAAGTTTTGTGCACAATTTACTAATTCGTTCCCTCAATGTACTAAAACGTGCACACGATTACTATTGCGTTCCCTCGATTTACTATTTCGTTAACTAATTAGTAAATCGTGCGCACAATTTAAAAAATTGAGGGAACAAATTAGTAAATCGTGCACACGTTTTAGCCTAATATTTTCCTGCATGTCACGTGCAGGGCTCCGTAGTTTTCCTAGGCTCGACAAAACAAATACATTTATCAGAACACACATGATTCACATCTTGCAGTCTCTACAAATTAGATGATTAGTTAAATCAGGTGTATTAGATGAGGAAGAAGTAAAAGGCCCTGTCCTAAAGGGAACTCTACACCCTTGCAGTCTTCCACCGAGTCCATATTTTCTCTACAATCTCATGGACTTAATGGACACACACATGCAGCGGTCATTGTCCACAAGTCCAGGACAGCTATGTGCAGTGCAGGGGGCCTTCAGTATAGGAAGCATCCGCCCTAGACAACTACAGCCTTTCTCAGGGGTTTATATGAACCACAAGTGCAAGCTGAGGGACATTTAAAACACCCACAACCAGCAGTTCAGAAGCTCTTGCATCACAGACTGACCTCATCTTCATTAGCATTCATAAGGAAATGTATGACTGCGTCTGTAAACAAAGGCTGTTATAAATACTTCCACTCCTGCTCTCCATTACTACTATATGTCTCACTGCTTGCTGAGGGAATGGCCTGTTACTGAATTCATTAAGCCCTATTATTTGTGTCCCCTTCAAAAATTACTCGAGAAATGTTATATTTATTGCCCCTCACCCCAACTTGGTTGAAATTTACACCCCTGCTTCTTCTGGACGCTCTCCAAGCCACAGCCACAGTCAAATGTTACTACATGTGAAAATCACTGCTTTGTAAATGTTTTAACAACTTAATTTGCTCTCATTAGTTTAGACACCACAGCTTACCACCACACGTTGTGCTGTAAATTGAATTTCTTCCATTAGCTGTGAAGGACCAGATTATTACCACAGTAAAAATGCCATTTGTGAGTGGTGTGGGAGAGACAAAGATTGGCCTCACATTAACTTGCAAATCTATTTAACATAGCAAATGTGACTGCCAAGCTTTGAAAAGCACAAAATGAACATTTGAACAATGTGTCATACTATTTTTATGCTGATGACATACAATTGTATTGCTCGTTTAATGATTCTGAGTTCCACAAACTAACAGATTTATTGAATAGTATATCTTGTGTTAAATCGTGGCTTGCTAGTAACTGTCTCCAATTAAACTCGAAAAAGACTGAAACCCTGATTATAGCCCCAGACAACAAAATTCATACTAATGTGGTTGTACCTTGTAAAGCACTTTGTGATTGTATCTGTGAAAAGCGCTCTATAAATAAACTTTACTTACTTACTTACAAAATCTAGTTCTCACACTCTCACACTCATCTAGTTCCTTGGAAAAAGGAAACCTAAGCTGAGCTGGGCACATCTACAAACGGAAGAAATAACACCATGTCTACAAACCACAATATTATGAAAACATTATACTGTAAGAATGACATGATCAAGAAAATCATGCAGTTCTTAATACCTCTGAAATGACTTTTTATTGTAACTAGCGGAAAAGTCAAATTTCCCAACCATCTGGCAAATGTGGGAGTGTGGGAGTGTGGTGCTGGTGAATATAATGTACTGGTGGGTCACATAGCAAAGGGTGAGTATATCATTGAAAATGTGGAAACAAATAATATTAAGAAAAGGCTTGTGCCAAAAAAGGAAAAATATAAGTTTCAGCTTCGCTAGCAGTCCTCTCTCAGCTTCATTAGCTTCTCTCTCTTACTAATCAGTACAAAACACACAGAATTATAATTAGGTCATTTTAAAACATATAAAATCTGTTGTTGCACCTGTGACTAGTTCAAGTGTGTCATTAATACAAATACAAATGATCAAAGATCACAAGTATGCTACTTTCTCACTTTCTAAACACACAATAGAAGACTAAAATAAATGGTATTTATGGAGACTCTCTAAACACTTTACCACCAGTGTCAGCAACCAACATTAGTCACGTACTGTAACTAAGTGTTTCCATCCATTCTGTTGGACTTACAGAGAAGCCCTTTGTTAGTACAAATGACAGATAGGAAAGAGGATTTGAGGGTTGAGGTGAAGGGTCATTATTGCATTCTTGATTTTCCTATCTTTTTCCAGTTATGCATATTCAAGGTCAGGAGTTCAGAAATGTGAGCAGTGGTCCACAAAACCAGTCATAAGAGACAAGATTCCATAATCTGAAAGTTAAATAAATAAGCTTTGCATTGATGTATGGTTTATTCAGATAGGACACTATTTGGTCGAGATACAACTATATGAAAATCTGGAATCTGAGGATGGAATGCTTACAAACATCCACTGATCCATTCTCCAAACCACATCTATGTAGTGTGATGGAAGTATTTTATGTAATTGCCCCAGAGGGAGTCAAGGGGTATGTTCAACACAGAATGTTCAGAGAACTGCAGACTAAGGATGTTGAAGATCAAAGACTGTTTCTCTATGATTAAATAATGTAAACGTTCCCAAGATGTGCTTAAAGCAGTAGAACTAACAGTCATAAAGCACAAAGTATATTTTGCTTCCTTTATCTAATATTTGATGGGTTTTTTATGTTCTAGATTTAAGTAGCAAACTAGAATCACTAAAACTGCATATATTATGTGGCAAAGTTCTTCTTTATGATTTCATTAATAATTAAAGCAACAGCTTTTAAATAAAGAAAGATTGTGTAAAAGTATGGTGTTTGGGGTAAAAAGCACCCCTGCTGCATGGGGCTAAAGGCACACATGTAATTAATATGATGATTTATGACTGACTTTTCCATTTCTTGACATGACAGATTCAGATGGTTAATATCATATATTATGTTGGATGTCCATATTAGAGAGAATCACCATGTTTACAATGAAATCATCATATTTAAAAACATGATATTAATCATATAATAAAATATATTTTGTTGTTACTATATTTATTCAATTATTATTGGATCTCCTTCAATACTTTCAGAATCTTTACTTATTTAAATGATTTTGTTTCTGTATTTCAGTTTTTTATATTAAAGGGATCATATGATGCTTTTTTAAAGACCATTATTTTGTGTATTTGGTGTAACAGATTATGTTGACATGGTTAAATGTAAAAAAAAAAGTACACTTGTACAAAACTGTACATTTTTGTAGGTCCCCTATGCTGGCCTCTCTCAAAGGCATCATTTTCCTTAAAGTCCCTCCTTCTCACAAGCACTGCCTGCTCTGATTGGCCAACTGACCAAGTGCATTGTGATTGGCCAAACACGTGTAGTTAATGTAGTGTCCCTTTTCATAATCGGAGTGCTTCACCTTTCAAAATAAAGGTAAAGGCAGTTAATAATGTCCTCTCTTTTACCATCAGTTTAAGTCTGAAATTGAAACAGAGTCATGTGACAGACACAGTGATGAAGCTTCTATGTGTTTGCAGCACACAAGCCACGGATGTTTTTAGACAGCTGACTAGGGCTGTCAAAAAAAAATAGAATTTCGATTTCCCATTTAAAATAAAAATCCACAATTTTAGGTGGCTGCTTTAAGGCCCGGGTATACTTCACATTTCGTGCTCCGTTCAGTCTTGCGTCCACACAGCTTTCAAAAGGCAGATGAGCACGACACGCTAGAGCTGAAGATCTTTGCCTGACGGGTTCAGCCAGCTTCTGGCTTAATTTATATCATTTTACGCAGGCTCGATTTGCGAGGTAAAGGACCGGTCATGTGACGTGTTTGGATTAGCGCGAGAAAGATGCGAAAATGGATGCTGAGTAGGTGTAATGGAGGCTTGCCTCTGGCGATTACATTTTGGTTGCACCAGCAACTAAAGCAAAGTCTGAGATGTGGAAAAGTTATGACCATGTTTATAATGAGAATAATGACGCACCATCAGTGAGCACAGGAACGCGCTGAAGCTATCTACAGTGGATTCAATAATTTTCCTCAACAAAAACATGTAGGCTTAGCCTAATCTCTGTGAGTAAAGTTTTTTTAATGATAACTAAATATTCATTGATTCCTAAATGCATAATGTGGACAGGGTACTTACGCTAATGTTGGCATTATTCTGGTTGAGTTATGTTCCCTTCATTTATGTTATTGTCACAGCCACACCTTCTACACTCCCGGAATCGGACACTCACGCCACACCCACTCGTCCCCAATCACCGGAATTCTGAACACCTGTGCGTCATCACCAGTGCCACATATAAAGCCATCCATCACCATCACCCAGTGTCTGTTCTTGCACCGATCTCCTCACCCTTACCGAAACGTCATTCGACTTACCGACCTGATCCTCTGAACCATCGTCATCATCATCTGTGTTCCTGTGCCCATCGTCTTCGTCTGAGTCATCTTCGTTGTCATCTTCACCCAAGGAAAGTCCTATTCTCACTGTGTCATCTTCGTGTCAAGATTCACCTGTGTCTGAAACCTCTGTGTCACATTAAATATCATTGCTCTGAATCCTCTGTGTCCTCGTCTGTGTCTGACAGTTATGTTGCTTACTATTATTATATATTTTTTTCTTTTATGTTAGATTGAGATACTGACTGTTGTATTCCCAAAAAATGTGCAAGAGTTAATTATGCATTTGTAACTTTTGACATTGAACCTGTTTCTGCTCCCTCGAGCACTAATTTTACCTATGCCAGAGCATTGAGATAAATAAGTAAATAAAAACGATACTAGGAAGATATATTTGTAGTAATCTTTAATGAGTGGATGACAGCAACATATTGCACATAGGCATGACGGAGAGAAATGAAACCTTAACAATTCTTTTATTAAATGTCAGCGGCTAGCGGCGAAGCAAATCCTGCGGAGCCTTTATCTTAAAGGGTTAGTTCACCCAAATAGTAAAATTATGTCATTAATTACTTGCCCTCATGTCGTTCCAAACCCGTGAGATCTCCGTTTATCTTTGGAACACAGATTAAGATATTTTAGATCTAGTCCGAGAGCTCTCAGTCCCTCCATTGAAGCTGTGTGAATGGTATACTGTGCATTAGGGCTGGGTATCGATTCAGATGTTCCAGATCGATTCGATTTCGTTTCACAAGCTCTCAAATCGATTCGATTTCGATATTCTATTAGAGCTGTAATCGGGCCTTAAAAGTTAAGCCCGACATGTCCCGAGCCCGACAGGTACATTCAGATTGACAGCTTTTTAAAAGCTCGAACCCATTTACAACCCAACATTATTCAAATGTATGCAGCACACAGCTCTTTTGCCTTTTGTCAGGAATGAGTCATTTATACATGGTTTAACATAATTTATACATGACTGACGTAATAGGCCACTTGGAAGTTTGAACAAAGAAAAAAAATAAGTCCTCTGTAACATCTTAACATCTCAGCACTCTATAGCCCTAGGTATAGGCTCATTTAGCATATAAATAGGCCAACACACCAATAAAAACAAGTCTTTCTTAAAAAATTTAATTAAGATAAATTATAAATTAAGATGGGTAATTGGCAATAACGAAATTAATTAAGATAAAGGCTCTACCGGATTTGCTTCACCATAGCAGCTGACATAATAAAATAACAATGCCAACATTAGCTTATATAGCCTACTCTGTCTACATTATGCATTTAAGACTCAAATAATATTTAGTTATTATTTGAAAAACATTTACTCACCAAGATAAGGTAAGGCCTAAGTGTTTTTGTGGAGGAAAATGATTGAATCCACTGTAGATGTCTTCAGCCCGCTCCTGCGCTCACTGATGGTGCATCATTATTCACTCATTATTCTCATTATAAACAAGGTCAAAACTTTTCCAAACCTCAGACTTTGCTTTAGTTGCTGGTGCTACCAAAACGTAATCCTTAGAAGCAAGCCTCCGTTTCAACTACTCAGCATACATTTTTGCATCTTTCTCGCGCTAATCGAAGCACGTCCTGATTTTGCCAAGTCCGATGTGTTCCTAGGTCAACATATTTTGTTGACCCTGGAACAACATTTTACTCCAAAAATATATTCTTAACCATATCCCTACACCTAAACCTAACCTTAACCATGAGTAATCCCTAAAATCAGAGGAAATGATAGATGAATGACACTGATGTACAAGCACCAAACACTGATTTTAAGCATAAACTTCACAAAATCTATAAACTGGTTCTTCAAATCTGATTGGTTAATCACAATGTTGTTCCAGGGTCAACAACGATGTTGTCCCAGGAACATGTCTCACTTGGTAAAATCAGGTTAGGCCTAATCGAAACACATTACATGACCGCTCATCTACTGCACAAGCCCTAGCCCGGCCCGATTTGTTCGATTGGCAATGGGCTTCTTCACACTGCCTGAACATGTGCAATTGTGCTTTTGAAGACAACTGACCACGCGCACCTGTCCGCGCGGTTGTCTGCTCACACTCGGTACACACTCTCCGATGGCGATGTTTACATCAAGCCTGCATAGTGGTCCATAGCGGACTCGCGGATGCAGAAAGTATAAGAGGCTTTAAGATGCAGTCTGTAAGACGAGAATGGGAGCATGACCTGACGCACATTGCAGAAAATGTGTTCAGCATATGGTGAGCCACGTTTGAATTCGTGAAGGAACCACTGCTTTAAACTGAATGAATGAATCATAGGTTTGCTGATAACATCGCACAAGGCACATAAGAGGGTGACATCTAGTGGAGAAGATTTGTAATTAGATTAACGCTAATCTTACCAATGTCTGAGGAAATAAATATGGAAAAAAATCGATTCATGGCCTTTGAGAATCGATTTTGAATCGACCACATTTTAAAAAACGATTAATCGAAAAATCTATTTTTTTACCCAGCCCTACTGTGCATATCCAGAAAGGTAAGAAAAACATAATCAAAGTAGTCCTTGTGACATCAGAGGGTCAGTTAAAATGTTTTGAAGCATTGAAAATACATTTTGGTCCAAAAATAGCAAAAACTACGACTTTATTCAGCATTCTCTTCCGTGTCTGTTGTGAGAGAGTTCAAAACAAAACAGTTTGTGATATCCGGTTCGCGAACTAATCATTTGATGTAACCGGATCTTGTTGAACCAGTTCACCCAATCGAACTGAATCGTTTTAAACGGCTCACGTCTCCAATACGCATTAATCCACAAATGACTTAAGCTGTTAACTTTTTTAATGTGGCTGACACTCCCTCTGAGTTCAAACAAACCAATGCCCCGGAGTAATTCATTTACTCAAACGGTACACTGACTGAACTGCTGTGAAGAGAGAACTGATGATGAACACCAAGCCGAGCCAGATAAAGAACAATAGACTGACTCGTTGAAAAAGGCCAATGTACCCTGTTGCACAGCTGAGGGATAGAAGTAGGCTACTAAAGAATCTTTGCTCAAAAGACCACCGCAAAGAGAGTGATAGTGTTGAAAAACTTTAGAGTCCTCCTCGGGCTGAGGCTGTTTATATAGTGTATTAATTCCACAACAATATAATTATTATACAGTTATGTCCTCCTGTCAGTTTTGACCACAAATAACATAAGTGTGGATGCCAGTTGAACAATAGTGGAGGGTTATTAAAATGTCACATCATATAATTGATCATATCTGTCAAGACCGGGGTAGGTATAATGCAGACCGGAGATCTCAAACGGGGCGTGTACTCCAAAATTGGGCAGATCCTCCAAATTGGGGCAGGGTCACTTTTCATAAAGACTTTCAACATTTGCTGTCTTCAGCCAATTGTTACTGACTTACCTTTCCAAACAAAACTTAATAAATTGAACATCGTTTCTAGTTAATCTAAAATAAAATATGCTTTATAAATAAATGTTCACCATGAGAGCAGAGCCCAGGTAGGTTTAGGGGTTAGCATTTTTTGTGGCATAGGAAACACATTGACTGACACAAATAATCAAATCTTCTGAACCAGCTGTAGGACTAATAGAGTGCCGAAGTTATCGCGTGTTTTTGTAGGAAGTCATGCCCTAATTTCAGAGCTCCCCCACTCCGTTTGGGAGTCCCCGCCCCTAAATGAAGATCTCCGGTCTGCAGATACCCTTCTCGCTCGCTTCGCTTGATGCTTCAGTGTGAGTTCTGCAGTGGCAGGAGCAGCACGTCAGTGACAGCGATGCTTCCGGGAGCACGTTTCACGTCAATACTGTTAGCATGCATTTTTACTCTTGGGAGGTGTTCGTCTGCGACATGTAAAGGTAAACGTTTTCCCCATTGTAACAAACATTTATTTGTTCATAAAATGTACGCATAGTGGATTCCTTACATTGATTTTTATTTAGCTTCTAACTCGCTAATTAATGTTAAAGGAATATAAAACGTCGTGCAATTAAACGGGGTTATGTATTACTCATCAGGATGCCCTAAAAATCAGGAAATACAGTGTGAGAGCCTGCGCTCGTCCCATGGATACACATACACGGTGCCACCGGGAATCCTATATGAAAACTGCGAACAAGGATGGTACTATCAGGTGGGAATGTTTGATGTTATGGAGTTAGTTTTTATAGGCTCCAATTATCATTTGTCAAATGTTTAGTAACTCATCGGTTTGCTGTTGTTTGTATAGAATGGAACGTTTATTGTCGACTCCGCTCCGAATGGCGATGGAAACAGGTTACCGGTTGTAGTGGCTGTTACGCCTCACAATCTGACAGTCCGTGTCTGCGAGAACCTCCGGTGGGAACTTGACTGTGGCGAGGTATTAGCAATGAATGTCTGTTTCATTTACACACAGATAAGACTGTCTGTTGTCTGGGTCTAAAAGCAGTGTTACTGCCGTTATTAGGACAGACCAGGTTCTAAAATATTATTTTTCTTCTCTTTCAGTGTCGCTGTTGTATCAATTATACAAGTAAGCAGTTATGAAGCCTTACACCACACGTGCTCTCTAAACTAGTACTTTTCTGTGTGTTAAGTTGGCCTGTTCTTTTTCTTGTATTTGTCTGAAGTTACAGATTTGAAACATTCAGCAGCAATTGACCCCCTGCCAAGAAATAATACAACCGGGGATGAAAAAGATGGCAACGGTAAGGGTGATAGTTTTAAACCTTTAAAAGTCTGATATTTCACCTTAAAATCGAAAACTTCTATAATCTTCTGTTATCTTTTTACATGGGTATGCAACAGATTTACCTGGCTGGGGGATAGGTTTAATCATAATCCTGGGTACTGTAGCTGTTTCTGCATTTATTTTTTTCATTGGAAAAAGGTGAGTGCCTTTTAGAAAGTTTGGTTTAATATGTAAAGATGATGCTGTCCTTCTATCCTATTAGAAAAAACAAATGATTTATTTATTTATTTATTGATTGATTGATTTATTATTTTTTTATTTTATCACAGGGCAAAATGCTTCTATAAACCAAACACTGCACTTTAGTGGCGATGATTTGTGCCTTCAAGCAAATCACCTCAGGTTGCAACAGAGGGACTGTGCTTGGATTACAGTACATGTTATATAAGCCACTTTGGTAAAAAAAAAAAAAAAAAAATGCATTACCAAAATAATCACTATCATACTTTCTTTCTTTTTTTTATTTCTTTTTCTTTATTTTCACAAACATTGCAGTTTTATAAGTTTTTAGCGTCTATATAACTTTTATGGATTGTAGAGCTTTGTGTGTGCTTTTTAATCCAGTGTAAACTTAAATTTGTCTGGTGCTTACATGACATATAGGACTATAGAGGACACGGACCATGAAATTAAGAAAAATTGCATAATCTAAAACAAATATTAATAATAACGATGAATTAGATTTTTATATATATTTGTATTATATATATATATGTATATATACCATATACATAAATTTATACATAAAAAGTGTGTGTATATATAAATATATATTTATATATATGATTATTATGATTTTCCTTAAACGTGAATCAATGATGATACTTAATATAACAGAGATCTTTCTGAGTAGTATAAGTGAAGAAACTGAAGTCTTTCAGAAGGGGGCGTGTTTGTATTATTTATATTCTTGAATTACCATTTTTTTAATACTTTTATAAAGCTCATTAACTATATATAAATCTAGCATGGCACACAGATCTATATTTACTTTGGATAATGTTTAGACTGTAAACACCACTTCACTGCCCAAAGCCACGTTCACACTGACATCATTTCTGGAGATTGTTTCTTCTCTTGTAGGTGATCGTAATGTTCTCTTGTATCCTGTATCATGACATTGGTAATCAATTCATAAATTTCTGTTTATTTGCATGAAGTTTTCATCAGAAATTGCAATCGTGATAAAAATGAATAATGTCTGTTTTGTCAGTGTGAACCCTCTCTAAAATCTTTGTGGAGCAAAGTATCTGTACAACCAGGGCAAGTATTTAAGTTGCCGCTGTGGAAGCACAATGCAATGAAATGCTGTGCCAGTGAGTACACACATCTAATGGATTACTAGTTTAATCAAAAGAAAACTTATCAAAAGGGTACAGTAAACTGGGATAGTAAACTCATTTTTACATTGTCTGCTCCTAAGCTGTGCATTCTTACCTTAAGGTATAGATAAAGCACAAAATAACTTTTGAAGATTCTGCCATTGACCTTTTTTACTTTTTTCCATAAAAAAGTATGTTGACAGTATGTATACACAGAACTAATCAAATTGGTTTTATTGCTGTGTGCCAAGCTATATATGACAAATTACTCTTTATTTTGAATACTATTGATTTGTCTATACTGACTATCATTCCTTATAAATAAAGGATGCTGTTACACTTTCCATCAGTTTAACAGAAAAGGCTTAAGCCTAGTCCTAGACTAAAATGTAAGTCTGATCTGTTTCAACTAAAATGTGCCGTGACTGATCCTATCAGTGCCTTTTTATCTCGAGATGCACACCATTAATGTTTTTTTGTTTGTTTGCACATTTATAAAAAAAAAATGCTTATGTCCTATTTGAACTATGGTCTAATCCTGGCTTAGTTCAACGTCATATTGTGTGTAATAATATGATATTGATAAATAAGTTTAGTGTCAGCTGTCATTGTATTGTGAGATTAAATTTCCACTTGTAGAGAATTATGCAAATTGTATAATATTTCTGTAATTAGCTGTGTAAGCATTAATGCGTCAATGTATTTTTATACATTACTTTTCATAATTTCATATTTTTCATATTTTGTTATTCAACCTTTTCAATCTTTTTTTTCTCCCTTGCTATCTAGCCATCTATCTTGTTGGATGGCTTTCTGATAATAAAATTTGATAAGACCTTCAATGTCTTGTGAAGTTTCTTTCTTGGTTTTACACTTTTTAAACTATTTAAATGTTTTCTTTTCTTTTGATATGTTGAGAAATGCAGAAATTAAAAATGCCTTACATTGACCATCTAACTCTATACATTTTAGCTGACTGTTTAAGCCAAATTTATTATTTATATCTCTACTCTTTAAAAATAATCGCTAGTGGCAGAAATCAAAATGTGCTTTACTTGTTTGTTAACTTTGGGCTTATGTTTAAACTTTTCATCTGACAGTGCCAAAGACTGTAATTATAAAAGACCGGAAACACTTTACCCTTTAGCTACGTTTGTTACTCTAGCCCCCCGTATTATCATAAATCAAAACCATGTATTGCATACTGTATGAAGACTGTGCTTTAACCTTAAGGATTACATTAATTATGAACTGTGTGAACATCATACACTGTAGTTCCCTCTTTTTTTGTGTGTGTGTGTGTGGGGGGAGGGGGTTATCAAAATAAATGTTAGTCTTTATTGTCCCTACGTCCATAACATTAGTACTGGTCCAAGTGAAACAAATCTGTATGTTTTGATGTTCTGGTACAGAAAATTAGCAAGAGTTCCTAATGGGCCTCACCAAATTACTTAAGGACACTTTCTCAAGTCAACAGGGTCAACACTTACATTACTACAATGTTTATGTAATGGGATAAGGCATGGTGAGGGAGTTGAGTCACTTTACATAGATTAAGTGTGTTTACTGGCAATACATGATGGACATTTTATGAAGAGAGAAGACAAAATAACTTCACTTTAAATTGTTTGGGCAATGCCTGTGAATTATATAACATGTATATATATATATATTGTTCTGTGGTCTGCAATTATCTGTCAGAGGAAGGACATTTACTGCAGAAATAGAGAGTTCTTCTTTTGAAAGCAAGCTGTTTAAAATAATGGGTAAGCTTTTTGAACAATACTGAATTTTCTACATTTCTATCTACTAGTTTCCCCTCAAAACATAATTATGAAATAAGAATGTGGAATTATGGAACAAGGTGTAGTCCTTACAGTCTCCTTTGAGAGGATGTTGTTTGTCAGTAATCCTCAAATACAGTTAAACTGAGAAGACAACAGTACTCTCTCGAGTGAATCAGGCTAATTGAATTTGGTTAAACCTGCAGTAGAATTGTCAGAAGTCCACACCACACATTTGTTTGTGCATCCTCATGGGGACTTTCCATTGCCTTCTGTTTATTTGGCTGAGCTAATTATATATCCTCTCCAATTATTAAGTGGTATTATCAGAACTGCTTTGACCAAAAATATGGTTCTCTGATACCAGAATGTTATGCAACATAATGTTAATGACATTTTACTTTTTTACCCAAATATTTATCCATAAACTCTCTTCAGTGTCACATAGAACAACAAAAGAAATATGAATGTTTTGTGACAGCAGGCCTCTACTAGATCTTGTTTGTTGATGAGTTTTATAGCAGAATAAAAAGATGTCCATTAAAGTGTTTTGTCTTTGTTTTATTTGTTACCTTCTTCCAGCCAATGAGAGGAACCAAGTTACTTATAAACACACAGAAACATGACACAGGACCAAAAAAAAAAAAAAAAAAGATCACCATCAACAATTGTATTGTGGAATTTTCCACTCCTTCTCAATAGTGATAGAACGACCTCTTATTTATTAGCTCAGAATTTCACTCTCAATAAATTAAAAAGACACTAATTTGTAATGGCATAATGTAAACATGGTAATATATGAGTGGAGTACTGGGTCTGTCAACATTGTTGAATGAGTGCTGTATAATGAAACAGGAAAAGCCTAACAATGGAACAGACTGATAAACAAAACTAAAGCAGACTAAACAGATTACAAATTCAAGCATGAAATAATTTTAATTGTTTACTAATGGCAGAGCCAGAGGGGTGCACCCCAAAATGTAATTTGCTATTAGAAATGTTGTGTGTGTATATATATATGTGTGTATATATATATATATATATATATATATATATATATATATATATATATGTGTGTATATATATATGTGTGTATATATATATATATATATATATATATATATATATATATATATATATATATATATATATATATATATATATATATATTTATATATTTATATATAACCTACAGCAGGTTGGCCTTTGGAGACTAGTAGAAGTTTATTCAATAACTCAAAACTAACAAAACAAAAGTAGCACTTCCAGCGCATTCACACAATATCAGAGCAGTGTGCATGAGTCTCCTGCCTTGTCTAAATACAGGTTTTTGCGGTTTTTGCACTCGATCACTTGACGACGACTATGACGCATTTCCTGTATTTTGACCAAGTGTTTGAGTGAGAATGTAGACCACAAGTCCATTACCTGATGGGACACATTTATATATTTTTTAATATAACTCATATTGTGTTCGTCTGAAAGAAAAAAACTTAAACACCTAGGATGGTTGAGGGTGAATAAACTGGAACAGAATGAATAATTGACAATTGTCAATAATGTTTGTAACTGCACTTGCTTCTCTGGACACTGTCCCAGTAACAGCAACTGCCAAAGTGTGTGAAAAAAAACAATGCTTTGCAAATGTTTTAAAGGGTTAGTTCACCCAAAAAGGAAAATTATGTCATTAATGACACATTAATGACGACCCTCGTGTCGTTCCAAACCCTTAAGACTTTTTAAGATATTTAAAAAATTACAAAAGAAGAAAACCACAATGAAAAAAAAAAAGAGGTGCACAAATTTAACAGGCTCTTCAAATATGCTTCATTATTTGATAATGTTTTTCAAAGATTTGTTTTTGCTAATCGTGGATTTTGAATGCATTGCCAAATATTTCGCTTTATATTACCTTTTTTTGTAAAATTGTGCCAAAATTATGTCGACATGCTGTCTGTCTATGTGTCGTCTCAACTTACTCCTGTCATCTTTCCTTGTCGTTTGACTGTTGTCTTGCGTGTCAATGCTGCATGTGTCATGACTATGTGTCATTTCCCTCTGTCGGTACTATGTGTCGTCTTCCATGTTGTTTCTATGTGTCGTTTCCCTCTTTCGTTACTAGGTGTCGTCGTTGCTATGCATCGTTTCCCTCTGTCATTACTATGTGTCGTCTTCCATGTCGTTCCTATGCGTCATTTCCCTCTGTCGTTACTACGACTATTTATACTGAGGTCTGAGGATGTCCTAAAATGTACACCGTACACATAGTAACGACAGAGGGGAATGACACATAGCAACGACGCATAGCATAGACATGGAAGACGACAAATAGTAACGAAAGAGGGAAACGACACATAGCAACAACATGGAAGACGACACATAGTAACGACAGAGGGAAACGACGCATAGTCATGACACATGCAGCTTTGACACGCAAGACGACACAGTCAAACGACAAGGAAAGGTGACAGGAGTAAGTTGAGACGACACATAGCATAGACAGCCAACATGTCGACATAATTTTGGCACAAATGGAACCTCATACTTTTAAGAAATATATTTTTTGATAAACAAACGTCTAAGGTTACGTATGTAACCCTGGTTCCTCGAAGGAACGAGACGCTGCGTCGAGAACGATTGGGGAACGCGTCCAGCGTGACATCTCTGAATAATATGTATAATCAGTCCAAAGGAAGGGCGAGACGTCATAGGCGGGTGACGTCAGAGACCAGGAAGCATAAAAGCAGGAGAGGCACAGCCGGCCCCAGCCTCAAAGGATGAAGCAAGCGCCAGCCAGAGATGCCGGAAGTGTGGCACTGCGACGCAGCGTCTCGTTCCTTCGAGGAACCAGGGTTACATACGTAACCTTAGACGTTCCTCTTCAGGAACTCGAGCTGCGTCGAGAACGATTGGGGAATGAGAATGCCCACGCCGCCAGACTTACAAATCTCTGCCAGTGTGGGAAACTGCACAGCTAGGACGAGAGAACAGAGGGGCCTGGAGCGGCTCGTAAATCTAGACCGTAAAATCTTACGAAGGTCAAGGGCGTGGACCACCCCGCAGCCTCGCAGATGTCACGCATAGAGACACCTGCTAGGAAGGCCTTGGAGGCTGCCACACTTCTAGTGGAGTGAGCCTTGACCCCCAGGAGAGGGGAGATCAGAGGACTCGAGGCTTAGGACAGCATCCTGATCACCGCTTAGCATAAGCTTCTACTGGCCGGTGGCCTCAGCCTCAGCACACCATGGAGGAAACATGTAACCAGAGGGTTTCTGCTCACTGACTGGCCACCGAGAGGGGCGTGGTAGGCCACCATGGCCGCCACGTAGACCTTCAAGGTGGAGTGGGTCAACCCTGCGGAGAGCCTGCAGGAACTCCAGCACTGTACCATCCGGGCAGTTAACTGGGTCGAGCTGGCGGTCTCCGCACCAAGAAGTGAAAAGCTTCCACTTCAAGGCATACAGTTTCCTCATTGAGGGAGCTCTGGATTGGAGAACGGTCTTACAACCTCGGTTGAGAGACCGGAAGCTAAGAGTTGTGCCTCCTCAGAGACAACACCTACAGCCTCTAAGCTCCATGCGGGGGCGCACCCTCCGCCTGCGAGAGGAGATCTCTCCTGACGGGAACCTCCCATGGAGTGCCATCAAAAAGAGAAATCAGGCCCAGGAACCATACCCGGCCCGTCCAGAACGGGGCTACTAACAGCAGCCGGACTCCGTCCCGGCACACTCTCTCCAGAACTCCCAAGAGCAGAGCAATCGGGGGAAAATGTACAGATGAAGCCTCGGCCATGTCGTGTACCATGGCGTCCAGCCCCAGTGGAGCTGGATGAGTCAGAGGAAGCCAGAGGGGACAGTGCGATGTCTCTCGAGTCGCAAACAGATCCACCCGAGTCTGGCCAACATTTCCAACTCTGCTTCATCACCTCAGTGTGAAGCCGCCATTCCCCGGGCCTCGGCCCCTGCTCAACAGGATGTCTGCTCCCATATTAAGATGCCCAGGAATGTGAACTGCTCTGAGCAAGAGGAATTCGTCCTGGGCCCACACAAGGATCTGGTACGCTAGTTGTATAAACGGGGTGAGTGCAGACCTCCTTGGTGGTTGATGTAAGAGACCACCGCTGTGTTGTCGGTGCGCACCAACACATGGTGACCTCTTAGGTCTGGGAGAAATTAACGAAGTGCACGAAGCACGGCCAGCATCTCCAGGCAGTTTATGTGCCATGTCAGATGGCGACCACTCCACAGACCACGGGCAGGGTGGCCACTCATGACCACACCCCAGCGGGTGAGGGACGCATCCGTCGCTAGCATCACGCGGCGACAAGGAGCTCCTAGCACCAGGCCCTGGGACAAGAACCAAGGATTCCTCCACATTTCCAAGGCACGTAGGCAGTGCCGCGTGACCTTTAGCATGCAAAGTTGGTTTCCCCTCAGGGAGAACCCCTTGGTCTTGAGCCACCACTGTAGGGGTCTCATGTACAGCAGGCCAATAGTATTCACGTTGGACGCAGCTGCCATCAGACCCAGCAATCTCTGTGACTGCTTGACAGTGAGTGACCGGCCTTCTCACACTCTCGCGACTGCAGTGAGGATCGACTTGATCCGAGCAGGTGACATACGTGCCTGCATCGTGGTCGAATCCCACACCATGCCCAGATAAGTGGTTCTCTGAACTGGAGAAAGCACACTTTCCTTGGCGTTAAGTCTTAACCCCAGCTCTTTCATGTGAGCGAGAACGACACCTCGGTGCCGACCCGTCATCTGCTCAAATTGAGCTGATATCAACCAATCGTCAATGTGGTTGAGTCGTGAAAGTGTGGGGTGAGAGTGCAAGGCCAGTGGAAGATCCTTATTGGTAGGCTTTTGCCCCCAAAAGCAAACCTCAGGAACTTCCGATGAAGAAGGATGGAGATAAGTGCATCTTTTGATAGATCGTGACACACGAGTCCTCGGACTTGGCCTGTGCAGGTGTGCTAAACTTCAGTCCCCTGATTTAGAGGTTCAAAGCACAGATCTAGAAAAGGACACAACACCTCATCCTTCCTCGGAGCAGTGAAGGACCGGCTGTAGGACCCGGACTCTGCAACCCAAGGAGGGACCACCTCGATGGTCTCCATCCTCAGAGAGAGTCTACTTCTGTTCCATTACCAAAGCCTGCTTGGGGCCCACCAGAACTGGATTCTGTGGCCTCTCACTACAGTGTGCAGGACCCACTGAGACACATTTGGCAGTAGTTTTCACACTGCAATATAGTCTACTAAGGGAATCAGCCTCTCAAGACTGATCTCTGGTTGCATCAGAGCAATAAGCTCGGTGCCCTGAAGCGGCGCACCGGCAGGAGACGGCCGAACTAGCTGCTCTGGAAACCTCCCAGGAGGTCGCGAGCCTCTTAGCACCGCTACGTTTCCGGGCGGTAACTGAGAGAAGCGCTCGCTGGAGACCGCTGTGCCCTGGAACACCGGCAGGGTTGGCAGATCGATCTCCTGAGGGCACTGAGGAGAGACGGGCACCATGTAATGCGGTGTACACCGCTCTTCCCCAGAGGGGCCTGCCCTCCGAGGTCTTGAGCCGCAGCATCAGGACTATCATAACTGAAGTCTCCTAAAAACGACGGTCCTCAGACCCATATCGTCTGTCAGGAAGACTAGACCAGAGCCTGCTCGGGGCAGGACCCCGTGAAGTACACTTGGCAGGGGCTCCCACACCGCCATGTGACCTCCTAAGGGAACCAGTCTCGCGAGACTGGCCTCTGGTGCGCCTAGAGTCACTAGCTCGGTGCCTTGAAGCGGTGGACCAGCAGGGGATGACCGTACTAGCTGCTCTAGAGACCTCCGTAGAGGTAGCGAGCCTCTCAGCACCGCAACGTTTCCGGGCGGTAACTGAGAGAAGCACTCGCCGGAGATCGCTGCGCCCTGGAACAACGGCAGGGTTGGCAGAATGATCTCCTGAGGGCACTGAGGAGAGACGGGCACCGTGAAATGCGGTGTACACCACTCTTCCCCAGAGGGAGCTGGCCCTCAAAACGTCCTAGGCGTCAGGACGTTATGATGAAGGCTATCCAGCGAAAACAACAGTCCGTAGAACTGCTTTCCACTAGAAGCCTTCGGCCTGGGAGCGCCACTTTGACTCTAGCGTCTGCGGAGTACAAAAGTGACACCCCCGGCACGTGGGGCTGGAACACTTTGGGACTGCTCCGCCCAGCAGCCCCTGACCGCCTCAACCTCCTCAGAGGAAGAGCGGTACACACGTGTTCTCACAAAAGAAATCACATCCCTAGAGCCCCTGTACATCTAATTTCACATAGTCAGATAAATATGTCATTTTATTCCTTAGAATTAAATGTAGTCAGCAACCAGACTAGTCAACGCGATCTGGTGTAGAAAAAATCACATAAAAATGAAACCATGTAATACACGCGTTGCCTCGGCAGCGCTCATGTCTTTTTTATATATATATATTATTTTATGCTACTCAGTCACACAAATAACATAAATCTCCTCAGAGAAATATGGATGCTGCAGCGAGCTGTCTCAGAGGGTGAAGAAACTGCAGAGCTGGTTTCCAAGCCTCGAGAATGAGCTCTAGATCGTGAACACGGGTGGAGATAGGACGAGCCGTCTCCAACCCGTTCGCCAGATCATGTGCGATTCCTGCTATCGCGGTCGCCGCCGTGCCTCAGCAACAGCGAGACTGCGACCGCAAGATCGCATGCACGGACACACTCCTCAGAGCGTGCCCGGCGAGAGAGCATGCAGCAGCAGCAGCAGCGAGCTGTCTCAGAGGGCGAAAGAACCGCAGCGCTGGTTTCCAGGCCTCGAGCACGAGCTCTAGATCTAGTGTACACGGGCGGAGATAGGACGAACCGTCTCCAACCCGTTCGCCAGATCATGTGCGATTCCTGCTATTGCGGTCGCCGCCGTGCCTCAGCACCAGCGACCGCAGGATCGCATGCACGGACACACTCCTCAGAGCGTGCCCGGCGAGAGCGGAGCGCTTTACAGTGAGAAAAAGCACAGTCAGCCCCCCGAGAGCTGACTGCGCGAGCTCCACTCTTTATTAATGCTGCTTATGTTAATATTAGGCATAACATGCTTGTGTAACTGGTGCTTGTGTGACTGGTGCTTGTTTGACTGGCAAGCTCATCGACGCCTATCCACATCAATCTCCTCAGAGAAAGACAGGCAGCGCCGTCGCGCCCTCTCATCGGGGAGAAAGTACCGCAAACGCGGGCTTCCGACCACCGAGAGCGGGCGCCGGATCTGGTGGCTAAGAAAGAAGATAGGGACTTGCCCGTCTTACATTCCTTCCAGCAGATCCGAAAGCGAGTCCCGCGAGCACAACCACCGTTTTGCCTCGGCGAAAACGGGACTGACACCGCGAGAAACGCCAGTGAAAGCTCTCTCCTCAAAGAGAGCCTTCTGAGAGTGAAGCAAAGGCTCGCATCGCAGCCGTCAACTCCCTCGAGAGCTGACACTGCGCGCTTCACTCTCAAGCAGACAACACACGAGCTGCGTGTGTCCCTACCCTTTTTTTTTTGGCAGGGAAAAACACACAGCCTGAGCGCTGCCTGCTCTCGCCCAAAACTTCTCTTGATTGAAGCTTTGACAATGGAGTTTATCAGTGGAGAAAACGACACTAAATAAGACTCACAAACAAATAGTGGCTGACACACACACACAGAGCGCTTGCTGAAGACACAAGGCTGGGGCCGGCTGTGCCTCTCCTGCTTTTATGCTTCCTGGTCTCTGACGTCACCCGCCTATGACGTCTCGCCCTTCCTTTGGACTGATTATACATATTATTCAGAAACGTCACGCTGGACACGTTCCCCAATCGTTCTCGACGCAGCTCGAGTTCCTGAAGAGGAACCTAAACTGGCTATGTCCTTGCTGGAGTGTAATGTGATTTGTGTCATGTGCAGGTGCGATGGATTGCGTACAAACCAATAGGGTGTCAGAATGGTATGTTCTCATCCAACCACAATCAAATTAACTACATCCGGATGGCGCGATTTGTCTGATAGGTTTTATTTTATTTTTTTTGAATGATGACAAGCCGGAATGTAAACAAGCTGAAAGGAAATAGCAGTAACGAAGCTATTTTTAAAATGTAAGGAATAGAAAGTACAGATACCACAAGAAAAAAATTACAAAAGATGAAAAAGAATGGACTCAGATAACTGTACAAAACTGTTTAACATAACTGTGGCTGTCAAACTGTGAAAAGCACAAAACACATTATGGTCCACAGGACTTGTGTGTTACATTTCAACCTAAACAATCAAAAGCAATAATCTGAGGCTCATATTTAAACTGATTTTATTTCATTTCCTGGTAACACACACAGGCTCACTTTCATCCAGTCCTTTGAAAAAAGGAAACGTAAACTGAACGCTTTCCTTAAAATGTTAATTTATGCATACAGGGTAAACAATGAACTATAGCCTACATTTAATAGCTTTCAGCTGTACCTTCTTGTAGTTTAAATTGATCAATTAATTACCAGAATCACTTTTTCATCATATACTGTAGTACAGGAAATTGACGTTTATTTTGCTGTGGTAAAATGGTTAAAAACTTCCATCGATCCATTCTCCAAAACACTTGTCCTCTGCAGAATTCAATTGTGTTAACAAATTAATACATATTTTTGTAATCATTATCAGAATTTATGCACATCCATCCAGCACTGAAAATCTGTACATATCCTATGTTTATAACAGTGAAAGCCATTCAAGTGATAAGTAGCCTGCTTATGTTAAAGGCACAATATGTAACTTTTAATCGTTGGAGGGCGCATATTCAAATCAGTAAATTATATTTATGTATCCAACACATCCAAATAATGCTGGACAGCCTTCTGTATAAAGTGTTGCTCGGTCTTATTCCTGAAGTTTAAATGTCTAACATATTAACACACTTACACACCTTATTCGGATCAGTAGTACTCCATAATCTCAACCATCAGAGCAGTCATTTTTTATGTCATGGGAGTGTCACATGGGTGTCAACACTACTTTGAGCAGTTAAATAATTGTAATAGCTACCAATTACTCATAATACTGTATCCAGTGTGTATGTGGAGTATAACATTTATCCTCAAGAATCATATATCAATATGTTGCTTTTTTTTTTTTTTTAATGATGGCTACTATGTTTACACATTTGCATTTATTGGTATAGTGGGAGGTGGGCAGGACATAACAGATGCACTGAAGTCAAACAGAAGGAGTTTTCTGATACGTAATTAGATTATTGTTTACTGTCACTACAATGCCAAGCCCTCCTCCTCCTTATCACAACCTGGTCACACCTAGCCCCTATTCAGCATGTAAACTGTAATGGCGCAGGTGAGACAGAGTTACTTTATCTCTGGTATGTAAAAAGTCTTAAATATTTTTGCAATAGCCTAATAAGAAGCGGGGGTGATGCACCACCCACTGCAGCCAACAAAAAAGACTGCAGATTGTCCACCAGAGTAGCTGCCCTTCCCCATCCAAACAAATCACAGAGTCCGCATACTTCACGTGATGCTAATTTTCATACGCATTTATAGTGCGTTCTTTCACTGGAAATTTAGAATTATCACATTTATCAAGATATGGGACAGGAAATGTATAGATCTATACATTTCATATAGTTACTATCACAAAGAGAGACGGTTTTCTCCAAGTCAGCATAATTATAAATGTGATATTGATTTTATAAAACAGTTCAATAAACAAGAAGTTAATATCAAGAGACTTACATTTTAGACAACATATTCAGTTTTTTTGGTCCATTTCTAAAACAAAAATCATTCCAAACACAGCCACTGTTTTGCGTCTCTGAGCAACATGATAGTGTTTCGTTCCTGAATGAATCAACCGTTTAAATGAGTCGGTTCAATCGCAATGACTCACTTACTAACAATGACTCGCTGCCACCTACTGGCGGTTTTAATTTCACAGTTAAGGTATCTTTTAATTTTTAAAATACATTTAAACATCCGTTTTCAATATTTTATCTTTAAAATATCAAAACAGTATTTATTCATTTATAATTGCATGGTTAAGGTATTCCATATCCCACAGAGCTGCATTAAACAGTGTGTAAATGCATCTAAATGACACTTTAGATGCAGCTTCTGTTTTCTCTGCATTGCAATGATCAGTTTTGTTGATACTGATTACATTTGCTTGGTAACAACCCAAATACAAGTATTTGACCTAAAAGATGGTGCACAATTTTAGAAGAAAATGGCGTAAAGATAAACATAAAAAAAATAGGAGTCAGCTGTCAGTACAATTAGAAATAAGATATGAGCATAATAACACACTCAGCTAAATATTGTCTAATTACTGTTATCCACAAAATCCCAGAAATCCCAGATACTTCTTTTTTTCCCAATATTGCAAACCCTTATTTTTTTCTCTTTATTTTTATATGCCACCCCAAGATTTACTGTGGCCTCATCTGGCCACCCCTATAAAAAATTTCTGGGGGTGCCACTGGTTGTAATACTACAGAATACATGGGCATCAGTTTTGGACATGCTGATCTGTTGACAACAAACACCCGCTTACCCCCACTGAAAGGCTTGGAAGAGCAAGGACAAATTTTAATATAACTCCAGTTGGATTCGTCTGAAAGAAGAAAGACACATACAGGATACTTCAAGGGTGAGTAAAACATAGACACATTTTCATTTTTGAGTGAAGTAACCCTTTAAGCTCATGAATCATTTATGTAACCTGACACCAAAAGTGTTTCTGCAACACTCTGTGTCATCTATTATGTGTTTAACACTGTACATTGCTACTTTTAGCTCATCTTGGCTCATCCTGAATGTTGACTGATATACAGTGTGGGCATGAGCAGGGCTGTGACACATCAATATTAGGTTGTCATGGGAAAAGCAATAACTGGCAAGGTCAAGGTGATAATTAAAATAAAAGTTATTTATAACACTTATTTAAAAAATAAATAAATAAAAAACAGTATGTGACTATTAACCAGTATCAGAAAACACTGCATAGCAAATGTGTTGTTACAATGACATATATACTTCAAACATTAGGAACTGCTTCAAGTAAATTTTTGTTTATTCTGGTTATTTTACACCAACTACGCCTACATTTCCTATGGGGCGTGGCGGCACGTGTCTCGAGCTGCCGGTATGATGACAAATGAAATAAGGAAGTCAATCCTGTCAACCGTCAACATGAGAAGTAGTATAGCTTTCCTCGGTAAGTTTTTGATAACAGATTATTATTTTTATATTATTTTTTACATCTCTGTGTACATCTTTTCATCTGTAGTTCTGCGTGAAAATATCATTTGACCTGCGGTTTAGTTTGTCGATTGATCGGTTTATGTCTGCAGATAGTTATTGTTATATAAACGTCACACTGTGAGATACAAGTCACACTTAATATATATAAAGTAGTGACGGTATCATTATTGCTTTTTTACTCCGAGGTGGAATGAGTTCACTAGTTTCATTGATTAGTATCCACCCAGAACTGTTAATAACCCCAATATGTCAAGATATCTCTTTTTACTGAAAGTTGCGTCTTTTATATTTAACGTTACTTGATGTAAATATATTTGATTCTGTCCTAAGGTGACTTTACCGTGTGTCGAATTATCTGTTTGGGAATCCCCCTCCAGGAAACCCTTCAGGCAATATTATCTGTAGCCTACTCAGGGTGAAATATCAGCACAGTTTTCTGTTGATTAAAAAAAAACTGTTTGTTTTTGTGATTGGATGCAATAGTAGCTTGTGAGGCAATGTTAATGTGATTATGAGATATAAGAAATTGTAGCAGAACTAATAGCACTAATAGTATACTGTTTTGGTAGTATATTTTCATGTGCCATGGGCTTGTAATTAAATGCTTAAAAAGACATGGCATAGAAGTGACTGGGTTTCTTAAAAAATTAGGATGGATGGCTGACAGTAACATTTACCATCATCAGAAAGTGAATATATTATGTAGTAGAAGATGTGCCCAACTTTAATTTTCTTCTTGACATAAATCTCAATGCATTTATTGAAGGGTTGCACTTCTTCAGTCTAATCTGTTAAATACAAAAGTTTGAAAGACTTGTACTACAGAAAAAAGTAAGCAGTGTTATACAAAACCAACTGTTTCCTCTACCAAAGCAAAGCTGTTACTGTTTCAGATCATGTTAAAGCCCTGCATGGATTCACACACAACAAGGGAAAACACTTCCTTATCTCTGCTCTGGAAGTGATTTTTGTGAATCAGAGAAAGTTTTAAGTTGTCTTTCAGAAAAAAACAACGTTACCCATGTGAGATGAAAATCTCCTGAGGGTGACTTTGTTGAACACTAAACTAAGCACCTTTGGGGATTCCCAAACAGATAATGTTTTGTGCTGGGCAGTGGTTCACATTAACTGACCCTGTTAATCTAAGATGTAAGATGCAAGTGAAGGGTAAAATAGAGAGGCCTTCTTAGTCCTAAAGAAAATAATGTTTCATCAGGCATTCTAATGAGTTTATCTGATCTTTTACTTACTATTGAGGTTATTTGAAGTAGTTCAGCATGTGAGTGTTTTCCTTTTCTAAGAGAATGGTGACTAACACTTTTCTGTCTTCTCTGTTAATGTGCTTTTTATACAAACAAGGTCCCCCATTGCATTAAGTTTAAAATGATGCCATTACTTTTCCTCTGTTAGTAGTTCATTTTCAAACAGAGGTAACCCAGAGTTCATCCAGAGCAGTCAAAAATGTCTCTGTTGTGTTGCATCATGTTTGAAGTAATGACAGTTATTGAAAAAAATAAGGTAATGTTTCCTTACTCTCTCTAAAATGGCAGTGAAAGTCCTAAAATGGACGTCATTTCCCCAGTCTTGCTAGAGCTCATGGTAAATAGTTCAGCTTTGTTTACATTCATAAATTATTAGAAAAGCATATAATCTCCTCACACCTGATCTGAGATATCTTCATTTAAAGCTAACCTTTAGAAGAGGTGTGTCATGTTTACATGCCTGGTTAAATAAACATTAAAAGACAAATGGGTTTTTCAGTAGTTTAGATCTAGTTCTTTTCTTGGTATTTGCTTTTCTGAATGACTAGTGTCCTTTTAGAGTATTCATGTATTGAAACAGTATTGTGAAACAGTATCGTTTCTCTTGACTAATTTCTGTGTTAATGTGTTATACCATATCTGTAAATATATCTGCATTTGATGTGTTAGATAGTTATATTCAAAGTCTTATATAAAATGTAACTGTATATAACATGGCATTATTATAATTATCTTAATAACAGTAAATCGTGTTACAAGCAGTGCCACACAAAGTAGTAGAACTCAATATTGTAGTTCTGATGAAAAGCCTAGTTTCTTTCTTTCACATCCTCAGGAAATCGTTCAAAGATATTGTGTCAAATTAGTTATCTCTCTTTTTATATCTATACTTAATGACTAATAATGTCCCTGTGGATTATGTGGCCTGTAGTCTGGGCTTGTGTATTTAAACACTACTGTATGTACATAACAGTTACTCATCTCAATTTAACCTTTGTTTGTCTAATCACTTTATTTATGCTCCATTGACACAATCAGCTTTTTCAACTTTATTGTTGAAATGTGTATTACTATATAATAGAATATATAAGAGGAAAATCTGTTAAAAGTTTGGTTTAAAATTCATGATTTATTTTTAAGTACAAGTAAAATGATCCCCAGTAGTAGATTATAAATGGAAGAGGAAAGTAAGTGTGGTTTGAGGGAAAATAAATATTAGTCATGGCTCGGTATGTTTAGAAAATCTTTCTTGATCTTGTATTAAATTATGTTTAACCGTGTCACAAAACAAGACACAATGTGCTTCTGTGTTTGTCTTGTACATGTCAAAATTGAGAAATTGATCTCTTTAGTCAAGGAGGTTTCAAATGAATATTTCAGAGAAAGTGTAAACAAAAAAGCTTTTGTTGTGAAAACTAAATTATTTGAATTAATTTAATAATATTTTCCAGATACTGTATAATTAAATACTAAATCTATTTAATTTGGCTTTAATACAATGACAGCATAAATACTGATAATATTTATTTACCGTTTTATAACACAGTATATGGATCTTAAAATATGCGAGGTCTTTGTGGGGGATCAATGACATTTGGGGGGTGTCTGACATCAAAAAAGTGTGTAAACCCCTGCGTGTTAGACTACGATTTGTCTTATGAATGGTGGGGTTGACACTTCTCAGTTTCAAAGACTCAAAAGTGTAAAAATGGATGCTGAAACAATTAGTATTCGATCAACAAAAGAACAAAAATAAAAAATCTGAAGGCATTTTCTCAGTTCATACACTGTCATATTTTCTTCATGATTCTTTATATATATGTTATTATTTTATTTTTTTTATATAGAATATATATATATATATATATATATATATATATATATATATATATATATATATATATATATATATATATATATATATATATATATATATATATATATATATTTGCATCTGTTCAAATGAACCCAGTATACTAATTGTTTTGTACATGTCTCTTTCAGTTGTGGCCGTGCTGTTATGCTTCGTGCTGTCAGCCGAAGCATCAGATGTCCTGCGATGCACAGGAGAGAGACTGAGCGATGGCCAGTTCTACTTCAAGATGACATTTGATCTGAAAGAGGGTGTTGATGACTGCGAGACCCAATGGGTCATCAATGTAAGTATTTAAAACACTGAGTGATCATTTACAAGGCCGTCTGGAAAATTAAGTGTAATAAAAAACAGTAAATGTAAAAGTAATAAACCTCTGCTTCATGATTTATTCACAAGATATCAGGAGAGAGATATGGTAGTCATGTTGAAAAGTATGGGATGTTTATGTGCCCAAGCCTTTAAATAATAAAAGGAACATAAACTTACACTTGCCACTGTAATTGTCTGTAAATGCCAGGTATTAAATCTTAAACTGTTTGTTAAACTATACTGTTGTTAGCCTAAACATAAATTACATGGCGTTATAAACAATACTTTGCACATAGCTTCAGTGAAAATGTAAATGTTTAAGCTTATTCTTAACCCTGCCCTCCTGCCATCCTTTATTCCTTGTCTCTCCATTTCCTGATTAGGGAATTGTGGCAGGATTTTCTGAAGCTGATGGACATACGGAGTGCAAGCTCCCTCTTCTAAATGCAACAGCAAACACAGCTGTCTTACAGACCTGCGATGAAAAACTGGAATGTTTGCTCATCTGCCCCTCCGCCAGTGTAAGTGTAATACTGTTTATGTGTTTTAGGTTTTATGGTCATCAAATGAATTGAATGGCATAACTTTGCACTAACATGCTTTCATTACGGACTTTTTATTTGGTTTTCAGATCAACAAAAGGGAACCGTGCTCTTGTAAGTAACTGACTTGCTAAATTATAATATGACAGACAACATAATCTTTCTAAACATGCCTAGTTATGTGTTTAATCTTCAGTACACACAGTTTAGCACATACTAATATCAAGTGACTAACTATAAGTTACTAAATATCTTTTATTGCCCTTCTATGTGCAATAAAGGGAAATAACATTGTTTTGCAGGTGCTACCACTTCTTCAACTACACTTCCTGAAGGTAAAGTCAACAGCACTAACTTGTATTAAACAATTAACACTCAAGTTTGTACATTCACACATTTTCTGTTGGCAAAAATAGGCTTTATAGGCCAGCAGCTAGTATCCTGTTTCAGACACCAGAATGCTATGAAATACACATGCTTGTTTTCATTTTTGCTATTTTTTTTGCTTAGAAAATGTATAACCGTTTTGAACACGACACAAGCAAACGTCAGGATTTCTGTTGCTCCTTCAGAAGTCCATTCACCTAAATCTGTGACACTTGACATACAGTCAGAATTCGTGCTCTGCAATTAACCCATCCAAAGTGCACACACACACTGAACACACACACAGTGGGCAGCCATTTATGCAGCAGTGCTCCGGGAGGATTTTGTGCACAGAAGCTCAAGCATACTTGCTTGATGTGCAAGAAACAGTATGGTTAATTTTTGCCTGTTACACAAGCACATTTCAGCTTCTGCAAGAACCAAGGATCTCGTCCTCATGCGTCAATCAAGAATGATTGAGCTTATCAATGTTTATATGTATATAAAAGCAGAAATTAAACTTCTTCATGATGTAAAGCAACCATATCTCTTCAGAAGACTTGGATTAATATGTTGTGGTTTTTTTGAAGCATTTGAGTTTTGGGTGAAGATACTTTCAATTGTGGGGCAGAAAGCGGATTTGATTAAAAATATCTTAATTTGTGTACTGAAGATGAATGAATTTTGGTAACACTTTTGGAAATAAGGAACACATATTAAGCATGAATATTTTCCCTGAACATTCTCCTAATTTGCTGCTTATTAATAGTTATTAAGGTAATTTTGAAGTTTAGGTATGAGGTAAAATATGGTCATGCAGAATAAGGCATTAATATGTGCTTTATAATTAATAATAAAATGCTAGTAATATGCATGCTAATCAGCAGCTGGTTAATAGTATTTAATAGTAAGTATTTAATTGTTAGGTTTAGGTATTGGGTAAGATTAGGGATGTAGAATAAAGTCAAGTAGAATAAGGCATTAATATGTTCTTAATTAGCACCAATACATGGCTAATATTCTAGTAATATGCATGCTAATAAACAACTAATAGGTGTGACCTATTCTAAAGTGTTATCCAAATTTCATTTTGGAGTTAACCATCCTTTTAAGACTGTAGACAGATGCACATGAATGCGTGGCTTACAATGATTTATGGAAGTGGACTGTCACCATTGAGCTGTTTTGGCTGTTTGTTCTCTATTCCATGGTAAAAGTCTGTGGTTAGTGTAGTTGTTCACTGTAAATATACCTCAGTTTTATTTTCTTAATCACACATTAAAATTGCATTAACATTTAAGCAATCAGGTATTTTATCATAAAGTAATTTATATGGTAAATGAATGCTATTTTTACATCTGGAATTGGACAGCTGTTCTATGTTTCATCAGGCATTGTAATGAGTTTATCTGATCTTTTTCTTACTATTGAGGTTATTGGAAGTAGTTCAGCATGTGAGGGGTTTCCCTTTCTAAGAGAATGGTGACATTTTTGTACTGTACTTAAGGAAGTGGCTAACACTTTTCTGTGTTTTCTCTGTTAATGTGCCTTTTATACAAACAAGGTCCCCCATTGCATTAAGTTTAAAATGATGCCATTACTTTTCCTCTGTTAGTAGTTAATTTTCAAACAGAGGTAACAATCATCCAGAGCAGTCAAAAAATGTCTCTGTTGTGTTGCATCATGTTTGAAGTGATGAAAAAAAGAAAAGAAAAACAAGGTAATGTTTCCTTTCTCTCTCTAAAATGGCAGTGAAAGTCCTAAAATGGACGTCATTTCCCCAGTCTTGCTTCAGCCCATGTTAATAGTTCAGCTTTGTTTACATTCATAAATTATTAGAAAAGCATATAATCTTCTCACACCTGATATGAGATATCTTCTTTTAAAACTAACCTTTAGAAGAGGTGTGTCATGTTTACATGCCTGGTTAAATAAACATTAAAAGACAAATGGGTTTTTCAGTAGTTTAGATCTAGTTATTTTCTTGGTATTTGCTTTTCTAAATGACTAGTGTCCTTTTAAAGTATTCATGTATTGAAACAGTATTGTGAAACAGTATCGTTTCTCTTGACTAATTTCTGTGTTAATGTGTTGTACCATATCTGTAAATATATCTGCATTTGATGTGTTAGATACAGTTATATTCAAAGTCTTATATAAAATGTAAATGTGTATGACATGGCATTATTATAATTATCTTAATAACAGTAAATGATGTTACAAGCAGTGCCACACAAAGTAGTAGAACTCAATATTGTAGTTCTGATGAAAAGCCTAGTTTCTTTCTTTCACATCCTCAGTCCCTCCACAAAGATTTCAGAAGTTATTTAATTACAAGCAAATTAAGTAATGAAAGGCTTGTGTGTATATTTGTGTAAAAATATCAGTAGATTGTAAATCTTAAATCAAAAACGTTCTTCATTGTCAGTGTGTATTAATATGATGTATATATAAATGAACAGTAAGAAATGTTTTAACTAATGCATTATCTAATTAAGTTAACTAATAAATGTAACAGAATGGTATATTCGGCACACTCATAGACATGAGCAGATATATACTGAACACACTGATTCCGGTTTCACTGGCTAGTTGTTTCCTAACCTTTAGGAATCTGCACATATGTTTTTGCAGGGTTCATCAGATGATCCGAAATGTTCTTTTGTTTGTTTTTGTTTTTTTCAGTGGGTTTGCCTGACTGGAGACCTGGTGTTTGGATTGGAGTGAGTGTGAGTCTGGCTGGGATAATGTTGCTGTCTCTGATTGTCACCATGCTTTATAAAAGAAAAAAAAAAAGGTGAGGCCTTCTAAAAAAAAAAAGTGTCAATATTAATTCATATACAGTGTTTTTTTAAGTACTGGAATAAAAAAAAAAACAATTGTATTGGATTTGTATAATTATGTCTATTCATATTTATGTAACCATGGATAATTGTGTGCTTCTAGGTCAGAATTTGCTCTTAGTGGCCCATGTCCTGATTCTGATTCTGGTATGTACTGCAGCATCAGTAGTATTCTATACCATAATGTGGAATGATGTGTAACAATTCCAATCATTTTTTTGGCCTTTTTAAAAAATACCACATTATACAGTATTAGGCAGTCAATTACAGCACAGACAGTGGTAAGTTCTTGCTAAAGCATTTCCCTTTCCTTTCTTTTTTAACCACAGAAGCAGCTGTATCATTGCACCTGGGCGTTCTTCAGTCTTCACACATTCATTAGGATATGCCTTCTTTTTCTTTTCTTAACCATGTCTTAAGCGCTGGAGGGGGTGGGCAAAATTTTTTAATGAAGGAATTAAATAAATGGGTAAAGGTATTTAAGTGAATAAATGTACATATATATATAAGCGGCTACATAAATCACGATAAGAAACTATAGCCTATATTTTCAGTTCTGAAGGTGGACTTGACTGAGACTGGTGGTTAAAGCCTCATTATAAAGCATTAGCTCTATGTTTGTGCTGAACATATTTAGCATGTCAGGATTTTATAGCTTTCATGATTTTGTGTTTGTCTATTTAATGAAATTATGATCATGACTCTTAACTCACCTAAATTAAGCTTCAGGATAAAATAATAATATTATTAAGTTATCTACTACAGAATTTTATATTTAAATATAAATTATGAAATATATTTTACACTTTGTGTCCTCTTTTGGGGCACAAATAAAAACTATTGAAATAATTTTATCATAAATACTTGTGTGTCTGTTATGCAAATGGACACATTCAGTATATACAAGTCATAAGTATATGCAATTATATCCATAAATAAAAATACATTTTTAATTATATTGTAATATACAACATATACAACTTAGTAATATGAATTTATAGTATATACATTTAATTATATTATTTGTATTATTAATATATCTATCACTGGTCCAGTCAGTCTGGGGGAAAGAACTTGGTGGATTGCATGACGTTATAGTGCGCATAAAATGTGTGTGAACATAAAAATAACTGTATGTCCAGGGCATGTATTTTTCGTAAACTACTGCTGTGGAAGCAAAATTATATGAAATGCTGTGCCAGTGAGTACACACAACAAATATTATTACTAATGAAATCAACTCAGCACCTGCCACTGCTTCAGATCCAGTGTTAAAGATATATATATAAAAAATTATGTAATTGATCCACAATAACTACATGATATGCATGTATTAATTTACATTACCAGGGTGTGAGGGGCAAAGTTTGAATAAAAATGGTATGTTATCTTTGGATAAAGTTCTTTCCCCATTGTACTGTAGCCACTGATTTATATTCATACAGAGTCCACTATTTCTTTGTGGGAAAAGAAAATGTCACTGCTAGATTTGAAACAGCGGTAACACTTTATTTTAGTGGCCAGTTCTCACTATTACCTAGTTGCTTATTAGCATGTCTATTATTAACATATAGGTTGTTTATTAGTACTTATACAGCACTACCTTAACTATTAATAAGCAGCAAATTGGCAGTTTATTAAGGCAAATTCATAGTTAATGGTTTGTTAATAGTGAGAATTGGACCATAAAATAAAGTGTGACCACAGCAAATGTCTGTTTAAAGCATTACACATGTCATGAATGTTGTTTAATAATATTTGCTTAGCTATTGTATTGCATTGAACCACTATATCTTCTTTGTGATTACTTCTTTCTCTTAAGCACTTAAACCCCTTCTGTCCAGGTGCAAAATATTTTGGGGTTATTTCTATTAATAAAATGCTGCACCACAATTTTGATTGTGTACCTGATTTATTTTTCAACAAATATTTTTCAAAAAGCAACAGCTGAGGAGAACTCTTTATATAAGTATTTAATTTTATTTACATTTACATTTAGTCATTTAGCAGACGCTTTTATCCAAAGTGACTTATAGATGAGGACAGTGGAAGCAATCAAAAACAACAAGAAGAGCAATGATATATAAGTTCTATAACAAGTATCGGTTAGGTTAACACAGTACACGCAGCATTGGCTTTTAAATAATATAATAAATAAAAAGAAAGAAAACAGAATAGAAAAAGAATAGAGCAGGCTAGTGTTAGAGGTCTTATATATACACACACACACACACACACACACATTGCATAATAAATGAAAAAAAAATAGAATACAAAAAGATTAGAAAGGTAGTTTGATTTTTTTTTTTTAAAGAATAGAATTAGAAAAGTGAGTGCTAAAGTAAGAGGGTCAAATAAAGATGGAAGAGATGGGTTTTAAGCATTTTAGTATTTCTAGAATTTACATTAAGAAATGTTTTAAGCGTTTATGACTATATTAACTAATGTTAATAAATTGAACATGATGGTATAGCCTATTCAACACACAAATAGACAAGGCCTGATATATAATTATATATACTGACTAAACGCAACGCTTCCAGTTTCACTGACTAGTCACAGTACAGGAATCTGCACAGATGGTTTTGCTGGGAAACTGTTGATCAGATGATCAAAATGTTGGAGTTCTGTCGATTTATGCATTCCCATCAGATTTAGCTGTCTCCCATTAAAACAATAAGAGCACAATTTCAGATTACAAAATCAGATTGTGCTTTATTAATAATCACACCACCTTCTACTTTCTCCTCGTACTACATTTCTAACTAGCAAACAATTTACCAGAGGAAACCCACTCAACTTTGTGTAGATGTTGACCTGCATACTCATTACATTTACCCAGAGCCCTTAGTGAGTGCATCTTCATTTTCTAAGTTCTCAGTTACCATAATGTTCTGAAACAAAACTCTAATAAGACACTTTTGAGCTTACAGTTCACAGTACAAGAATACATACACACTTCATTGTCTGTGATTATTGCATTACCAGAAATCATGCTCTAAACTGAACCTAAATTTGGCTAATATTACAAATGTTGAAAACGCAAAAAACTCCACTTGTCAGTGCTGAATAAAAAGCTTATAAATCAATCATGTATACTTATTTTATTCTAAAAATGTCCTACATGCGAAAGCCATTTGGATTGATTTATTGATGCAGTGTCAGCTAAGCTGCATGCATTACACTTTATGCTTTTGTAATACTTCATTAGTATCTTATCTTAGTAGCATCACTACAAAACCTCTGCCTTGAAAGCAATTAAACTTCTAATTAACTCACTTTTCTATGCCTCAGATCGTTTTACAAAGTAAGTTCTTCCTAAGGAGAAAATACTGATCATCCTCCAAGTACTAGTCACATATGTATGAGTCATATTCAAGAAAGATATTGTTTTCAGTTGTTTTCCTCGCTGGGCGTAACGTGCAATAAACCATTCAGAGTCTCATCTTCCATTCCCTTTAAGAGCCAGTGTGCTCGTGCCATGACACATTTGCTATTTACACGGCGGAATTTGACAAGCACAAAGAAAGACAGCACGCGTCTCCGAGATTAAATGGAAACGGAGCTGTTCGTGTGCGAGCAAATAGATAGCCTAATTCTCATGATGACATGTAGGCATATATATATATATATATATATATATATATATATATATATATATATATAGCCTGCAAAAAAAATGCATTGCAAACCTTAAATTTGTAATATTTGGCATGTTTGTGTGCTGCTGTGCCTCCCTGTGTTTAATAAGCAGCGTGTACGCTCTTTAAATAACAAAGAAAAACATTGTGCCAGACTTTAGACCAGGTTTGAGCTGGTCTATGGCGCAGTCTGTTTTCAGCTCCTTAAAATAGCATTGCGCCAGAACACACCTCTTTTTAAGACCAGCATGCCCATGGGCACACAAATGAACGCAAATGCATTTGCTAATTAAACGACGTGGTGCTGGACGGGAAAATGCAAACGGCACCGGACTGAAACTACTGTAGCAAACACACTTGCATGGCGTCGGGTGTATTATAGGGCCCATTTTCAGGATTTTCTGTGGGCCCCTGCTGTGTTCAGTATACAAAACAACTATTGGCTGTCACATCTTAAAATGTACAGGTCTTCATTTCGTCTGTCTGAGAGTCACATGAGATCGCTCAATACCTCAGTGTATCAAAATAATGTTACACAACTTTAGTTTGTTGTTGCATGCATGTATATAATAACAATTAACAAAACATTGCCTAACTGTCCCTGCCGAAAACCAGGGCCCATAAACTTGCTAAACCTTCTGTTTTGTTACCTAACCCCTGTTAAAGGAAGGTACTTTCCAGCTGCCTTTAAAAATACACATACACACGCCCCAAAAAAAAGGAATATGTTCATTATTTCTTAAGAGTTTTGTAAATCAAAAGAAGTTACATTATACCAGATTGCAGTTCCCTTCAGACCAATTTGAGGTATAATATGGGTGTAGTGAACAAATAACAAAATTTAAATTCAACAACAAAACTTCAGAATTTACTGTCCTGTACTGTACTGATGAAAGACCTAACAATAGTTCAGTAATTAAGGCAATCAATTGTAATGGCTTAAAAATGTAATATAAGCATAATTCTGAGTGTGTCAGTGTGTGAATGGGTAACATTATGATGTATTAACATGTCATGGATGGATGGAGAATGGATGACTCCCATAACTATGCAACACTGTATTTGTATTCAAATGGCATGTGGTTAAATATCAGTGACAGGATCTTATTTTTATAATCTATACATGGTTCTGATGTAAAAAAGAATCATATTGTAGGGCTATTTAATATCCTATCAGCCTGTCACAAGCTGAATCCCTTTGAACACTCTAGAATCGTCTGTGTATGTATTTTGTTATTTTCCCAGACTGGGTTCTGTCTGTATCATAAAGCCACAAACAAGTTATTGGAATGGTTTGGCCTACAGTTTTAGGGCATCAAATTTTTGTGAAATCAATCAACTGTGTATGTCTAAAAATGGTATAAACTTAAAAATACATTCACACTGTGAGACATTGAGTAACACTTAGAAGAAATAAAGTGTCTGTTTCAGTTTCTTCATTATTTTTCCTTTTTGTTTTCAGTTGTGGAAATTGTCCACATTTGCCAGCGCATCACAACAAAATTTCACTTAAATAAAAGTTGTGTTGTTTTGTATTTGATCTTAATCTATGTTCAACATATGTCGGATTGTCTTCTGGAAAGTCCCTCCTGACAATATCTGAGACAGGAAAACCAGCCTGGCCCCTTCGACAAGCAGTTGATTCTGGTCAGATATCAGCGTGAAATATAAGTGAATATAGGAAGATGTACCGCTTGACAATAGGTGCAATGAAATATAATCTCTACACATTTATTGAAAGGTTGCACTTATTTAGTCTAATCTGTTAGAAACAGAAGAAAACTCTAAGAAGTGTTATTCAAAAAAATGTATTTGCACTTTTAAAACTAGAACTAAAACCAGATAAAGTTGTTGCTGTTTTAAATAATGCATGGATTCTGTACCTTATGTTTTTTAGTTACACATCAAGGATATACAGTTCCAACTGCTGCATTTGGAAGTGATATTTGTGAATAAGAGAATGTCAAGTCATTCAGAAAAACGTGTGATATGTATCAGATGGAAATCCCCGAGGACAGGAAGCTGGCCACCCCTCTAGAACAGGGTGCTGCACAGTGCACATGAATTCTTACTTCATTAAAAGCTTCAAATAACTGACACCAGCACAAAGGCCACGTACACACAACTGAATCTCTTTACCTCTGCTGCCTTCTTACTGTTGCTCTATTGTGTAGTAATCAGAAGCAGTCCAGCATGAGAGTGTTTTCCCATTGTAAATACTGAAATATGTTTTGTTGCTGTTACTGAGTGGTATGTAAGAATAAAAAAGTGGATTGTGGTTTCTGTTTCCTTTGCTAATGTGACTTTATTGAGTTCTCTCTTTCACAGAAAAAAGCAATTAAAAAAATTATGGCATTAATTTTTCTTTTATTAGTAGTTGAATTAGCAGACATGGGTAGAAAGCCGTTTAAAAATCTCGCTGTTGTGTTACATCAGATGTTTAAACTCTTGCCAGATGTTGATAAAAAAAAAAAAACAAGCCAATGTTTATTATCGCTCCCAAAGATGACGTCGTATGAAAGTCCTAATATGGACTTCCTTTTCCTCTGTGTTTCATCATATCTGGGAAAATGACTCAGTTTTTTACTGTAGTCACGAGTTATGGGAGGGTGTAGGTCGAACGGGTGGCAGATGAACTTTTTTTTGTTTATTAGCATCACACAGTGATGAGACCAGATAAAGACTTGTAATTAAAGTAAGCATATAATCTCCTCATAATTGATCTGAGATATCTGAAACTTGATCTGAAACATCTTCTTCTAAAACTTAACTTTAGAATTGTAGTGATTTGTTAGTATTTCAAGAACCAAGAGATGTGTCTCTTTGTTTACATGCCTGGTCAAATAAACATTAAAAGCCAGTTTAGATATTAGAGTTCATTCCTTGAGCTTTTGCCTATTTCTATTTGCCGTAGAAAAAAGATGTTCAATATGCAATCACTGTCATTCAGTTTCACCTTATTTAATTTGTTGGTGATTTATGTAAATTATAGTGAGAGTATTATGCTGAGAGTGTTGTGTAGTGAAATCAGGATCATCAAAAAGAATCATGAAAGGAGTGCATTGTTACACTTTTCAATTGGAGTTAGAGAAGAATTAGTTTTTTTTTTAAATGCCTCATGTACAGTAAAAACAGTTTTGGTTTACATGACTGTCATTTCTATGTAAATGCATTTTGGGTTAAATAACCATATTTGCTTTTTAAGATTCAGTTATACACAATTTATAGTATAAATAACACATGTTGGTAAAATGTTCCCTTTTATGGACATGGTTTAAGCCTTACCGTAACCTAGCAACAGCATTGCAAACACAAACAAATTGGTGTGGTAAACAGAGTCACACCTGTTTAATGGAAATAGGATGTATTCAAAGCAGACAGTAGGGGAAACTCATCTTCAAGTTTCTCTTATAACCAATATTATGAATGAGAAATGAGATACTATATATTATTCTTGGTTATAGGCATGCTAGTTGAATAAAATCCATATAATGTAGATAGATCTTGACTCTATACTTTTATATCATGGACTTTAAATATGAAAGTGTACATACCCTACACATGCCCATACTGATGCAGCAGTTATTTGTATCTGCCTGCATGTACGTGATTGTATTACCTCCATTTGTTACGTGGTGTCTGTTGTCAGAAGCTGCTACAGCTAAAGAAATTTGATATGGTCAGTAAAAAAAAAGTGTTCTAATACTGAGTCAAGTGTAAAGAATAGCTTGTTGTTTCATAGTAAACATTGTATTTTGCACTCGTATCTGTAATCTGTAATCGGAAGTCTTTTATCTTAATGTGGCCTGACAGAGATGTCAAAGCATACACCTAAACAAATATCAGCAACCAAAGAAACCCCACACTATAATAAAATAAAACATAACTTGTATATAAAAATAAACAAACAAAAAAAATTATAAGGTATAACTGGTCTAGCAACACTATTATTTCTGTTTGTTTTTATAAGAATATATATATATATATATATATATATATATATATATATATATATATATATATATATATATATATATAAAACATTTTTTGAGAAATAATAAATATAATATGTTGACAAGCATGCGTAGAGTATCTCCTTGTTTAACTTGCACTCATTTATTATTTTTCATAGTCATCAAATTAGTGGTATTTTTCTATGGCTGCTTGCATGTGTAGGCCCTCCCCATTCTGTAGGCTTGCAGCTACAGATTATGTCAAATACATTATGTTTTCAGTCAGGCTTATGTTATTGTTTTACACCCTACAATGGTATCAATGTTTGACTGATGTCAGTTCAGTAGGTCACAGTGCGTTGCTGTTAAAGCGGAAGCCTTTGTTCTCATGTAAGAGGATAAGTGTATCAGCAGAATACTGTTAAACTGAGGAGACTATAGTACACTCTCGAGGGATTAGTCTAATGGATTTCTATTAGGCTTAAACGATTCATGTCTGTTCTACTGCAAAAGAACTGACAAGAGTTGCCTAAACCACAGAAATGTTTGTTTTTGTTGAACTTTTGTTGCTTTTCTATTGAGCTGATGATATTTTATCTCCTCAACCCTCTGTGGGAATATTTGGCCCTACAATGTAAAGCTTTGCACTCACACACATTTTACACTGTCCTGGTTACACACATGATATTATACCATAATAATTCACTTTTTGTGATCTAATTATTGTAACAGTAAATTTTTATAAGCAGCACTACACAGAAACAGAACTCCTTTTTGTTGCAGTTATATGTTATTATGCCGACAGTTTTATAATTTAAATATATTTTGTCAGCATACAAATCTGTGTTTTCCTAAGTTTATAAAAGTGATGTTTCATAATCATTCGTAATACTCATGTAATTCATGAATTATTATGTCATAAGTTATCATGTGGATTACTTGATTATAAGCAGTATGTAAACAACATTTATTCATTTGAAATGAACCTCTATTTACTTCAGTTTCTTGAATGCAATTTTATCTGTCCCTCATTGGCACAATCAAGAGGAAAGAGAAATGTTAAACATTTTTGACATATTATAAATAATATCAATAATTTCTGATATTATTATAAATATAATAATAATAAAATATTGAATTAATTATTTGAATTAAGTGAACAATATTAAATCTAAATATTTATTTTGGCATAAGCAGAATGACATCATAAAGGGCAGGTATTTCATTATCTTTTTAACATAATTTCTCACACAGTATAAATTAATCTTGAAATATATAGGCTAGTTAACTTAAAGGAAAAAAATCCTCCATTGTAGGTGGGGATCATGTCATCATTTGGCATAAAAAAAGTTTGAAAACCCCGGTCTTAGATCTGTTCTGTGACAGGTGGGTTTGGCAATGTTTAGATTTAGAGCAAAAGTGTGAGTTGACATCAAATAAATATTAAATCAAAAAACATTCTTTGTTTCTGTGCTATCATAATTCACACTTTGCATTTTGCCTTTATAGAGCATCATAGGCCTCTCTCAGATTATTTCTACAACAGTTCACGTGAATCTCTGTTTTGTGTTGGTCTCTTTCAGTTGTGACCGTGCTGCTGTGCATCGTACTGCCATCAGAAGCATCTGATCTAATGCAATGAACAGGGAAGAGACAGACTGATGGACAGTTCTACTTTAATATGTCCTATTACATTAAAGATGACATACATGATTGCGACACCCAATGGCTTATTGATGTATATATTTTACGTATTTGTACTAGTAACTTCTCCACAAGCTAATTTGAATGATTTAAGGAATTGAGATTTGGAGTGTGGGTTGCTCAGGTGCCGTGGTTTTCATATAGGCCTAATAAGAGCACACAAGACCAATGCTTCAGTATTTTGTTTAAAGAAAAAATGGCTCAGCACACCAACACCAGTGCCACCAAGTCATTCAAACTGTGTCGTTTTGCTGCTTCAGCGCCTGGACACTGCACTCACTCTCAATCTTACAGGATATTTTACAGCAGATTGTTAGGACAGCCGTTTGTGAGGTTGGGTGATGCAACAAGACAATGACTCCATGCAAAAAAAAAAAAAAAAAAAAAAAAAAAAAAAACTTATTCTAAAAATCTTATTCTAAACCTTATTCTATGCTAAAACAGTATTGTAAAGTGTTACCGGCTATTGTATTATGCAGCATCAGCATTGTGCAGAAACTGTTGATCAGAATGCTTGGAAATAGCTCTGTTTACAAGTTACCAGCAGCAACAAAGATCAACTGTATAAATGTGCTTTTGTTGACACTACTCCCGTGACCCTGCATACATGCTTAATATTTTATTTATGAAAGGAATATCACGGGCCATAAATACTGAAACAGATATTCTCTTCACACTTCTTATACTTTGTCATAACGGCAGTAGACATTCTTCACTACACTGTATATAGGAGTGCTGGGAATCCCCCATGCACAAGAGAGTTCACCTCATCTAAGAGGTCACAGAAGGCTGTCTGACTGCTGGTGCAGCCAATCATGTGCCAGTAAGGTCACCTCATATATCTCCAGCTTGAAATGAAAAAGCATTGGCATAACAAAGCTTGGAATGTGTTGTTGGCACTGTGGTGTTTGCATGAAATTTGCTACAATTGTCAAAGTGACTTCTAAAAAAATACATGTAATGTTTTTAATTGTTACTTTTTGATCCATTTAACATTTTGTTTGCTGTTTTAAAACATTTCCTATACTATTTGTACTGACAATGATAGAGAACACATTTAAAATAATAGAACAGATTAATTAATCATCCTATTTTCTAGTCAAGGGTTACAATTATGTTTACAATATTATTATTCATTACAGCACTGTAAATGTGTTTTATGATCGGCTGATAGAATTGCAAACATGCAGGCCAGTTTAGCATTGTAAGCCACGGAGAAAGTGAGCAAGCATTCGCGCACCTTAAATAAGACGAAAGGATTGAAAAGACGGAGCCCAGAAATGTGTCAACGGACTTCTTTATTCTGTCCCTTTACCTTAGCGATGACTGCCATTTTAAAGCCAAAATCTCCACCTCTTAATTGATTTTCTCATAATTAACTCAGCCTGCTCATCGATTTTTGGCCATGCTGAGGCTGCGTGATGGCATTATTACAACGTCGTTATCAATGATAGGCCGCCAAACAAATATCGACCAGATTGATTACAAAGCTTCCCAAAGGAGTAAACAGCATGTCAAGATTCACAAGTAAGAGAAAAAGACAGAAGATGCACACCTATATGCGTGTAACTGCGCACAATTAGGCAGAAAGTTTAGAGACATGGACATTACATCATGTTCAATGAAATTACAAACCAAATTAAATTAAGATTATACAAAAAAACTAAAAATAATTTGAGTTTATTTAAAAAGTCTTGAAGGTGGTTGCTTTAGGTTTTGAGTTTTCTTAACTTTTATTAGACAACTAATAAAAATTACAACTTTTAAATAAATGTCATGCATTAAGTTAGTACTTCTCAGTTGAGCTTTCAATTGAGTAAAGATAAATGCACTGGCCTGTTAATAGCACTGATATGGAACAGGATATTGATACTTGAATACACTAATGTTGATCAAGTCAAATGTTCAATAAAACTTACTATGCTGGTGTCAATCTTTTTGACAAGTACAGTCCATAATTTTCTTCATCCAAACAGCAAAGTAATTCACAGTTAGGGGGAAAATAAAATATAGAAGTTTTTCTTTTGCAGCTCCATGATATTCAACAGAGTTGCACAAGATCTTCAAGCTAAACTGCAGGTTCCAAATCCAACTGAAAAATAAACAACAATGAATAGCATTAGCATTACAGTGAACCATATGTGAATGTCTATAAAATTGTAATACTATATATATATATATATATATATATATATATATATATATATATATACCGTATTTTCCGGACTATAAGTCGCACTTTTTTCATAGTTTGGCTGGTCCTGCGATTTATAGTCAGGTGCGACTTATTTATCTAAATTAATTTGACATGAACCAAGAGAAATGAACCAACAGAAAACATTACCGGCTATAGCCACCAGAGGGCGCTCTATGCTGCTCAGTTCTCCTGTAGTCTACCCCTGAGCAGCGTAGAGCGCCCTCTCGCGGCTGTAGACGGTAATGTTTTCTGTTGGTTCTTGGTTCTAGATAAATGCGATTTATAGTCCAGTGCGAATTATATATGTTTTTTTCCTCATCATGACGTATTTTTGGACTGATGCGACTTATATACAAGCTAGGAAAATAGAACTCTAACAATTGGCCACATCCAACACAAATATTTTCTGGTTAATTCAGATTCATTCAGAGACTTAAGAAAGGGGAAATAAAATTACTAAAGCCTCATATTTGCTGACGTTGGTTTACATTTTAACAACAAACAAGTATTATTATCACTCTTGGTCACCTGATTGGCTTTTACTCTATATTTAGCTATATTATACAAAATATTTTGCTCTCTAAAGAGTTAGTGAAAGATTTAAATGAACCATTTTCTTTTATTTCAAAGAACTTTGTACACAGGATGTGGCCCCATATTTTTCTCTCTCTGCTCCTGTTAGGGGTCACCACAGTGGAAGTATCCGATTAGATATTTGGTCTGTATAATCCATTTGTATCACTTTTGGATGTAAAGATTAAAGGTATAATTTTTTTCAAAGGAACACAAATCTGAAGTGCCATGAGGGGGAATAAGTGATAACAGAGATTTCATTTTCTGTGTGAACTTTAAACTGGTTTTTCATTTAGATCTTTCTGTGGTGACTTGCAGCCCACGTTCATAATGCAGCGGAACAAAGTTATATACAGAAATCTTACACCTGTATATTTTTATGACTCAGAACCACACTTTCTCTCAACCCCGGCACTTTGAAACATAGTTATCAGCCACATTATACAATGGACAGGGCTGGATTTAGCTTGAATTGAGTCACAAAAACAGCAGTTACTGTTAGCAGACATAAATGTACCTTAGCAGATATTAATAGACAAGTGATTTGTTTTTTGTGTAATGCATCCAGTAACATCTAACAAAACATCACCTAAATAATCCTTTTTATATTAGAGATCTTTAACTTCCCCAACTCTATGAAAGGTACTTTCCAGTTGCTTTTAAGACACACAAACACACAATGACCAAGCAATTTGACAAAATGATCACAAAGACATGCATTTTCCCTTCACTTAAAAGCAAATTATTTTAGAGATGGAAATGGATGTTTGTATTTGCTTTTTTTAAGAGCTACATTTTTAGTTCATTATAGTACAGTTCCCTTCAGACCAAGTTGAAGAAAAATCCATTAGCCCCAAATATAAAAAGGAAAAACATTTTTTTTACAAAAAAAAAGAATAAATGTAAATGTAATATTATAAATATATTTATTTATTTCATACTAGTTCAAATCTATTAACATATTTACTGTCAGATAACTCAAGATTTACCGATATTGCTGCACAATGCACATTTCTTAATATTAAGTCTAAAATGTATTTTAATGTCACTTTGGATTATGATTGTATGATCTTTAAATATTTTGCATTTAAGGGCCCTATCATACATACGCCCGGCGCGACGCAAGTGTTTTTTGCTAGTTTCGATGCAGTTATCATTTTCACGTCCTGTGCCACGTTGTTTAATAGCAAATGCAATTCGTCCCCATTAGGCGCTCATGAGTTTGCTGGTCTGAAAACAAGATGTGTTCAGGAGCATTGCCGGTGCAATGCTATTTTGAGGCAAATTAAATAAAAGAATAATGTTAATAATGTGTGAAAATGAATAATATTTATGTTTTTCAGAAATATAGCAGACCTTTAGTACTGATACAGATCTTCAAAAACCTAATATTTCTCAGAACATTAATACAGATCAATGTTACTGCACTACAGAAGAACACTGGGAATTCCATGTGGTTTCAGCTCATCTCAACTCCAGGTTACCAAATTAACATCATGATGAAACACTCTCCAACTATGAAGCAGGCCATGTGCTAGTGAGTTTACCTTAGCTTTTCACCTCAGAAAAGGACAAGAAAGTGTGACCTGCAATAACCCTCAGGTCATTTGACAGTTGTGTCAGCCACTAATATGCCAGAAAAACAATCACACCACTCTTTTGCTCAAGAGGAAAAGGGTGTTATTAGTGATTGCTCTGCTGCCTGGCTCCTCCTTTCCTCTGTTTGATGTAAGGAATGGCATCTTGTTTCACCCTCACCATTTTGCTGAATCATCCGTCATTTTCATACACTCCACCTCCCTCTTCACAAACGGCTCTACTTGTGGGTAATTTAATGACTTCAGAGAAGTGTTGGCTATTCCTACATAGATCGTGAATCTCAAGACATGCAGTTTCTTTGCTTGGTGAATGTTAACGTTTACTTTTAGCTTGAGCACTCAGAGCACCTTCATTTTCCAGTTAGATTTTTTTTGTTTAATTATTTTTCAAGAAGACAAGACATAATGGTACGTTCAATGAAAAATAATCAATTACAGATTGTCCCAATTTAAATCCTAACCCCACTCTACATGCAAAACAAGTAAATTAGCCAATGTTGTATTCAAGATTATATTTATCAGCTGACCATTTTATAATGTTAACCTCCTGTCTGTTCAAATTTTACTTGAAATTTAAAATTTACTTGAAATTTAGTGTCAGAGTCAGAATTCAGTTTTGATCACTCCTTCTCTTGGCTCTTGCCTTTGGTTTTGTTGTCTCCTCTCTCCTCTTGAATTCTCAGCTTCCAATACATACTTTTTTCTTTGTTGTTTGTTTGAAAATGTGAAATTTGCTTCTTATGCTTGCAGAAGCCTTTCTTTCAACATGTCCAGTTAACCCATCTCTTATGCTAGTCTAGTTATTGTTTTGTTCATGATCCTTTCCTCTGCCTGTTAGTGTTGTGTTTACTGTTACAGTGAATGAACTGCCCACCACAAATCTGACTCTTGCTCTCATCTTAGGCCTCGGTCAAAGTTTGCTGAACTAGCCATGTTTGATATTTGTTCACCTCAGACTGCAACAGTGAACACCACAATAGATATACAAATGTACAAGAACTGTTGAATCAACTACTGGTTCTGTAGATCTCCATTTAAAATAATGTATACAAAAATCATATTTGCTCAACTGAGCTGAATATCTTTTTTTATAATATTATAATGACGACATGCACATGTACCCTCAATACACCCTTTTAGGTTATGTAGTTGCACCCACAAAACAATGAACGTTAGTCAAAAAGAAAAAAAAACTCCCATATCAAGTCACATCAGTCTTCTGTGAGCACAAAAAGAGATTGGAGTTTTATGTACCAAATGACATCAACACAGTAATCAAACTAGCAATCCTCCATCTAACCCATTATTAAAACCCTAAAGATAGCAGTTTTAGAGGCACAGTCATGGTAGGAATGGGGCAGGCTAACCACAGAACTGTAAAGCAGACGGGCATGTATTGTGCTGCACGTGTTTAGCTCTAATTAAACAAATCTCAACTAGCTAAGAAAAGTATTTGGGAAGACGGGAAACTTTTAAGTGAATGTGTTTGGTCAGACTAAAGCTCAAAACTCTTTGGCCTCCAGAAACAGGATAGAACACCTTTGGTTTAAAGCATTCCTGTAGCATTACTCAATCGTTTTCCTGGACTACAAATGTGACATACTAACACACTAACACACCTGTTTTGCCCCATTAGTACTCTATTAGAGCAGACAGTCATTTTATCATGGGTGTGTCACATGGGTGTAAGCACTGCTTTGACTGCTTAAATGATAATAGTAAACACTTGCACTGTATCGTGTATGTGGAATATTGCGTTTATCTTTTCCTTGATCATGTGACTAAGCCAAACCTGAGACGTTCAACCTAATCATTCTTGAAATCAAGAATCATATATAATACTTTGTGAGACATTACTTAAATGAAAGCTGCTGTGTTTTCACATTTATCAGGACAGTGGACAGGACATTTTCCACAACAGATGTACTTTCACCAAAGGGAGAATAAATCCAGTCAAGGATTGTATGTAACGATATGTGTTATTGTTTGCTTTACTGTCATCCCCGCTTTCTCGTGCAGTCACACCCAGCACCATCCAACAAATTGATTGTTATGTTATGAGGGTGAGACAAGGAGTTACTTTACCTCTGTAAGTCTAAAATGCTTTAGCTATAACCTATACCCCGTTACCTGGGTGCATTGTAATACTATAGAATACATGTACATCAGTTTAGTTTTTGCACATGCATTTATTTTCTTAACCAATATTACTTGTTGCAGATTATATTGAATACAAATTAAAGTTACTTTCAGAATTTTCAAATGCCAACTTATATATTTATTTCAGTTATTTATTAAAGTTTATTTCTGCCTGTCCTTCCCCCAGGTTCCCGCAGGTCACTGTGAGCGGGTGTTGTGGGGGGGGGGGGGCTTAATAGAGGGTGATGGGGGTATGTGACTAGTGAGGAGGGGCCGAGAGCCGTGGGAACGTAGCGAAGCCGGTGGAGTGACTGGAAATGGGCTAAACCTGCGACCAGAGCTGGGTAGTAACGGATTACATGTAATCTGGATTACGTAATCAGATTCCAAAACTCAAGTACTTGTAATTAGAGTAAACTACTTTTTAAAATACTCGTAATCAGACTACGGTTACTTTTTTATGGATTACTTTTACATATTATTTACACAATGGTAATAAATCGTTCACAATTCATTGATTTTCCTAAGTGTCTCTTTTTTAACGTTTTTATTTCTTCCTAATAAACCTGCTACTTATATACGTTCGTGATTCTTCGAGTTTTTCCGGCGGAGAGGAGGAGGGGTGTCAGAATCACACTCAGAAGAAATCAGCAACAGGATAATGTTAAATGGAGGGGAACCTGTTTTTATACAGTCTATGAGGGGAACGCTGCCTTTAATCACTGGATGTTCAGACATCATTTCATTTTTAAAGACTTCTAGTGTTTTTTTTTTTTTTTAGATTAAATATTCTACCTAGTAGTGATATTGCTGTGAATTTTATGTTTTTCAATATTGGTTTTCTAAATGTATTTTATTATAAGTAAAAATATGTTTCAAAATCATAAAATGTGATTTTGTTTAATTCAGCGTTACTAGCAAACACTAACCGCAACTAATGTTAACTAGTTTTTTTTTTCTTTTTGGTGAATTAAATTATTTTTATTTTTTATTTTTTTTAAATCAAAAGATTAGGCTAACTGAATATATGTGATATCAAATAGGGGTTAGCACAAATGTAATCTAAATGTAATCCAAAAGTAATCAGATTATGTTACCAAAAATGTGTAATCTATGAGATTATATTACTGACTACAATTTTTTTAATGTAATCTGTAATCAGTGACTGATTACAATCCATAAGTAATCTCCCCAGCTCTGCCTGTGACACTCCCTGGTCTCAAGTCCCACGGAGGAGATTGGAACTGTTGTAAATGCTGATTTATAAGTGCATAACCAACACCTATCTCTCAAGTGGACCATTGGCACTCCTAATTGAGATTGTAGATAGAGTGTCTATGGTCCACTTGAGACACAAGAGGTGGTAATGCACTTACAAGTCTGGATCCACCATAAAGCAAGAAGAAGAAGCCTCCTCACATGCCTGCTGCTAAGAGCACACTCAGGAGAGTTCTTACAATTCAGACATTAAGTGAATAAAAAAATAAATAAACAATATAAATACTGTTCAGTTTCTTGACAGATCATTTGTGTATTTACACATCCATGTACTGTATCATCACAAGCCGCAATGGTTTATTTAGATTTATTTTTTTGATTTTTGTTATTTGTATGTTTTATTGAATGTTTTAGCAGTGATTCCGATCCACTTTCATTATAAGACTAACAGACTGCAACGGTTTGTGTTAAAAATCTTGGTCTGTGTTCTACTGAAGAAACAAATTCACCTACATCTTGGATACCCTGGGGGTAAGCAGATAAACATCAAATTTTTATTTTTGGGTGAAATATGTAATTTCTGTCATCACTTTATTTTTTCTATATCATTATTTAATATTTTTGTTTATCTTTTGCCTTTGCTATCTAGTTGTCTTGTTTCTCTTTTAATAAAATCTGATTGTGAAGTAAAGTTTTACACTTAAAACTGTAATGCATGCCTGTCTTTATTAAGAACAAATTAAGAAATTAAACATGTCTTACACCCACTATTTACATCCATACACCCCAATTTCTTCTTGCATATTAAGTTATTTTTAAAGATATCTATGATCACTCAAATAAAATAACAGCTGGGGATAAAAATCTTAATGTTCTTATACTGTTTGCTGTAATGGGGTTTGTGTTCTTGCTTCTCAAGGGACAGAAGCAAAACTACAAACTACACTTCAAAACTACTTTTAAAATAAATGGGATTTTGACAAATTTAAACTCCCTGCCAAATTATTACTGCCCTGGTTGAAGCTATGATCTGATCACTTAATCCTGACCCCAATATTAAGGAGCGAATCAAGATGCATGTACAGTATATGCAAGAACTAGTGGTATTAGTGGATTAGGGGTAGATATTGTCACATTCAAGTTTTGTAAAAATCATTTTTTAACCCACATTTAGAAAAATGTTCCTTTCTACAGTAGTTTTCATTTGAATTGCATTTGAATTTAAAAAAAAAAAACTTTAAGATTCTAAACAGAACAAAACACAAACATGGGTGTGGTTGCCTGGACAACAGATATGTCAAAGCAACACCCATTTCCAGGAAATGGGATGAATTAAAAGAAAACAGTAGGGGAATCAACTCTTCCGCTGTTGCGTATCACCAGTATTGTAAATAAGGAGCGAGAAACCATCTGACATTATTCCTGGTTATAGACATGTGAGCTCAAATACCATCATATCATATTACATCATAATCAACACAGGGCCAGCATTAAGCAACATATCTGAGGATCCGTTTAACTGACTGCCTATATGTAAACTTCTTTAAGCTTATTAGTTAGAAGTTATTTACTACTTACTCTGCACTTTAATATCACAGACTTTAAATATATGTATATACACTATACCTATACTAATGCAGCTGTATACATCTGCAGCAATGACATCTCGGTTTCTTTCTAGTTATTTGTATCTGTCTGCATGTACATGATTCTATTCTTCTGTTTCTTATGTGGTGTCTATTATCAGAAACTGCTACTAAATACATTTGAGATGGCCAGTTAAAAAACAATTCTGATTATGACTCTGAAATTCTAATTAGCGAGTCTAAAAAGCTTCTTGTTTCATTGTAAACAATATTTTGCACTCAAATCTGTAATCAAATATGTGAGAAAAGTACATTTCTAGATTTTTTTAATGTGACATGGCCTGACGCAGATGTGTGGCATATCACGAAAGCGTCAGTCAAAAATATGAATTGGTCCACCTAAACAGATATCAGTAACATATTCACTTTCTGTAAGGAATAATTGAACAACCAATACTGTATACCCTTATGAAAAATAACCATGGTTTTATTATAGTAAAACTGTAGTAACCCATGTGTTTTTGGTGTGTTGACTACCATTTGTATAAACACAGATTTACTACAAATACCATGGTTAAACTATGGTTGATATAGCAAAACCATGGTTAATTTATGGTTACCATGGTTTACCTATAGTAACCATGGTTTTCTGGTTTTATTTATAGTAAATGTCAGGAGAAATGGGCAGGATTCAGATGCGGGTTTACGCAAGGCTTTATTTAAAGCAGAGGAGGCAGATCAGATGAGTCACGTTCACAGGATTACTCGTAGTGACTGGGAGTATAGTCGAAGCAGATGAATCAAACCGATGAGTAACGTTCCACAGTTATTTGTACGACCACTGAGACCGGAGGGATGACACTGAAGCTTCCAAGAGCTCTGCGCTGGGGAACAGGGGGCAGAGAAAACAGCTAAACACACTGGAGCCTGAGGACAAGACACGACAAAGGTGAGTGCCAAGAATAACTAGAAGATCGGAGCTATTGGTACGAATAACAACAGTCTGACAATAGACAGAGAAACACGGGGACTGATAAGGGGATAAAATTAGAAGAACGAATGTAGCAGGGTGAAGTGTTACCGGTGTTGATTATTGGCTAGTGTCATGTGAAAACGTTGAGCCTATCAGCAGTCTGCTGTCACGATATAAAAAGAGGACGTTTTTGTCACTTGGGATGCGTTGTCACCCGTACCGCCCCTTTACGGAAGTTGGCACTTATGAATGGGAGAGTATCTGGAGTGCCGCCTCTGCGTTCTGCTGCTGTGTAGGCTGCCCCTGGCTTTGAGCTCGTCAATGAACAAACTACTGCATGTTATCGTTAGCGACTGTGCATAGTACCGTGTTATGAACATCTTCCGATTGAGTGACAGGATCAAGGGTTTCACCTTTATATTATGAGACAAGATGCGCGTCTATTGATGTAACGCACTGCTGCCTTGCCTGGGCTGATTCCGGTCGTCTTTTTGTTGGAGTGAACTTTTTTTCTTTTTTTGGCGAGCCTGGACGATTCCTCGCCAGAGAGTGAAAGTAAAAGCGTGGCTGTTTCTCGTTTGCCCTGTGAGTGTGCGGGCGATCGTGGCCTCACTTATTTTTGTGAACTGACTGTGTACTTTTTTTGTTCTCTCTTATTTTACTTTTTTTTTATTTCTGTCCTAAGGAAGGTGTATAGAGGAGGGGTTAGCCGCTGTTTAACGGGGTTCACGTTGAGTGTTGTGCTTATTGTGTGACCTTACTTCACCAGAGTGTGTGTGTGGGTATTAAGCGTGTTGTGTGTGTGTGTGTGTGTGTGTGTGAATTGAGGGTCACAGCAGGCCATCTCCCTCCCTTAAGCTTTCTTGTGTATTTGTATTATGTTGTATCCATTTTTTTTATTTATTGAAGTGTTGTAAAGTGTTTATTTTTTTTTCTTTTGTTGACACGTGAATATTTAGCCCTTGATGGTAATGTATTGATGATTTTAAATTTTGTATTGAATAAAGCTGCTTCATTTTTTTGTACTCCCAGGCCTATGTCTCTCTGCTCACCCATTTTTCGGTAACGAACCTGTGCGCCCCCCCCTGTCTTGGGGCTGGCAGTTCCCGGTATATATACCGGGTGGCGTAGTTGAATGTTATATAATTGTTGCTGCTTTATACAGTTCCTTCCAGTACCTGACGCCACTGGCCACATTTGGCGTAGTCGGCAGGGTCTCCATATTTTGGGTGAGCTTGTATTTTGAGAAGTGAGTCTGGGAGTGCTTTTGAGGCAGTATATTTTTTGTTGGTATTGTATGGTTGAAAAATATACATGTACATTTCTCCCCCCCCCTCTTTTTCTTTTCTCTTTCTTTCCTAAAGGCAAGGCAGCGGTGTGTTATTTGTGTAAAATCTCCTCGGTGTTGTGGTGAGTAGTGATGGAAGGGGAGTTACAAGAATTAAGGGAATTGGTAGCACAGCTAAAGGCTGATAATGAGAAATTGCGCCAAGAACGTGTATGTGCTCCAATGTTGTCAAATAATGGTGTTTCTAGTGTTGCAGAGGCTCCCGCCACCGTGTCCCAACCCGTGAGTGCTGGTGCCACCTCAGCTGAGAGGTTTGTGTTTGTACCTCGTGATCGGCGATGTCCAAAATTTAACGGCCGGGCTGGCATCAGCATTGACGAATGGGTTGAGGAAGTTCAGGCGTGTATGCAGGTGCGCCATCTTTCTATTGCTGATCGAGCGTTTTTTGTATTTGACCATTTGGAGGGGGAAGCACGGGAGGAGATTAGGCATCGACCTAGTGTTGAACGAGGGGATTGCGATAAAATTATTTCCGCATTGAGGGAATTGTATGGCTGTTCTCAGTCATATGTGGCTCTGCAGGAGGCATTTTTTTCTCGTAAACAACGTGAGGGGGAGACCCTATTAGAGTTTTCTTTAGCTTTGATGGGCCTTTGGAAGTCTGTTGAAGAAAAGTCCCCTTATGCTATGCCAAATTCCGAAACCCTTGTGCGTGACCAATTTGTAGAACATGTGATAGATAGCGCCTTACGTCGTGAGTTGAAACAATTGGTACGTCGCTTACCCTCCTCCAGTTTGTTAGAGGTCCGTAGTGAGGCTCTTAGGTGGGAGAGAGAGGGGTTGCCGGGGGGTGATCGCCGTCGAAGCCAGTCGGTTCCTTTGGTTCCCGTTATGCAGTATGGGGTACAGGGGGGATCATCGTTAGATGCCCGTGGTGCCTCAATGGTTGAGCTAAGTGAGTTAAGGGATCTGTTGAAATCACAGCAAGCCCAATTAAATCAGCTCTCTAAAAGTGTGACTCGGCTCCAGATGGTGGCTGAGTGTAGTCAAGCCCCTCGTGCACGTAGTCAATCTCCACACCCACGGAATCACTCTTCTCGTGGCAATACCATAATTTGTCGACGGTGTCAGCGACCTGGCCATTTTGCCAGGGAGTGTGACGGGGAACGTGTTCCTCCTCACCCTCCATCTTCTCGTATGGTCCCTCCTGTGGCTGGAGGTGGGCAGCCTTTTGTACAGCAGTTGTCGGAAAACTAGCACCCGCCGGGCTGCAGAGTCACAGCTCGGTTGGGGTAGATGGTGGCTCAAAGATTCTTCAGGGTTCTCGTTCAGTATCATCTTTAATGTCGTCATGTCCCCATTTGGTAGTTTGCATTGGTGGGGTTCAGGTGCCCTGCCTTATAGACACTGGCTCCATGGTTTCTACAATAACGGAGAGTTGTTTCTTACAAAATTTTGAACCGTGGGGTCAGGATCGTCTTCGGTCATGCCAGTGGTTGCAACTTCGTGCTGCCAACGGGTTGGACATCCCCTACATTGGTTATATGGAGTTGGATGTCGAACTCTGTGGCAGGTTAGTGCCAGGATGCGGGGTGCTGGTTGTCCGAGATCCTCCTGGGGGCTTGTGTTCCCAGGCACCGGGAGTTCTGGGAATGAATGTTCTCAGCCGATGTTACCAGGAGCTCTTTGGGCAGCATGGCTCTTCTCTTTTTGAATCTCCCTCATTGGTTAAGGTACCCAGTATTGTAACAGAGGCATTTCAATATTGTCATAAGGTATGCTCCCAGTCTTATTCTACTCGTGCGGGGTCAGTTAGGGTACGCGGTCGTAGGGTACAACGCATCCCAGGTGGCATGTTACAACTAGTTACGGCAACTTGTTCAGAGCAGTTCTTGCATGACACTGTGCTTTTTGAGCCCCCTGAATCTGGCCTGCCAGCTGGATTGTTGGCCTCACCATCGTTGGTGCAGGTAAATCGAGGTATTGTTTCGGTGCCAGTGGTGAATGTGGGAACCACTGACATTGTGCTTTACCCACGCACTCATTTAGGAACTTTAACTAGTGTTTATGTTGTCAGTTTACCATCAGGGGTTACGGAGGTTAAAACTATCTCTGCTACCGTTAACGTGCAGGTCTCTCATGAGTTGCCTACGGTTGAAGAGCAGATAAAGGCTACTGATTTGTCTGTGTTGTCACTGGAGGATCAAGAACGTGTTCAGGCTCTGCTCTGGCAGTACCAGTCGGTGTTTTCTGTACATGAGGGGGATTTGGGATGTACTACCCTGTTGTCGCATGAGATCCCACTGATGGATGATACCCCAGTTCGGCAGCGGTACCGTCGAATACCCCCATCGGAGTATGAGGTGGTAAAGGCCCATATCAATATGTTGTTGGAGGCTAAGGTGATACGCGAGAGTTGTAGCCCTTACGCATCCCCTATAGTTCTTGTCAAGAAAAAGGACGGTAGTCTGCGGATGTGCGTAGACTACCGTCAGTTGAATGCGAGAACTAGAAAGGATGCGTTTCCTCTTCCTCGTATTGAGGAGTCATTAGATTCACTGACAGGGGCCCGTTGGTTTTCCACCATGGATTTAGCTAGCGGATACAATCAGGTCCCTGTCAGTGAACAAGATCGGCTTAAGACTGCATTTTGTACGCCATTCGGCTTATTTGAATGGAATCGCATGCCTTTTGGCCTTTGCAACGCACCTAGTACGTTTCAGCGTTTAATGCAGCGTTTATTCGGTGATCAACAGTGTCAGTCATTGTTACTGTATCTGGATGATATTGTAATTTTTTCATCTTCAGTCAAACAACATCTGGAACGACTGGAGCTTGTTTTGAGTAGGTTGCAGTGCGAAGGTCTTAAGGCAAAGTTAGAGAAATGCGCTTTCTTTCGTTCGGAAGTCACATATTTGGGTCATGTGATTTCAGCCGATGGTGTTTCCACCGACCCCAAGAAGATTGAGGCTGTGGCCCAGTGGCCACAACCTACTAGTGTGTCAGAACTTCGCTCCTTCTTGGGCTTTGCGAGTTATTACCGCCGTTTTGTGGAGGGGTTTGCTAAATTGGCAGCCCCTCTACATCGGCTGGTTGCAGAGTTTGGTGGCACAAAGTCTCGGAAGAGAGCAGAGCCAGGTTTTGCAAGTGGCTGGACTACCCACTGTCAGAGAAGTTTTGAGAGTTTGAAGGGTAAGCTCATTTCTGCTCCGGTGCTCTGTTATGCAGATTTTTCCCTCCCTTTTATTTTGGAGGTGGACGCTAGCCTGGGTGGGTTAGGTGCAGTCCTTTCCCAGGAGCAGGGTGGCAAAGTAAGACCTGTGGCATATGCAAGCCGTGGCCTAAGACCCACAGAACGTAATATGTCAAACTATAGTTCTATGAAACTAGAGTTTCTGGCATTAAAGTGGGCCATGGCTGAGAAATTTAGAGAATATCTATTAGGCCATAAATGTGTGGTGTATACTGATAACAATCCTCTTAGCCATCTGACCTCAGCTAAATTGGGGGCTACAGAGCAGCGCTGGGCATCACAGCTTGCTTGTTTTGATTTTGAAGTTAAGTATCGGCCTGGGAGGTGTAATAAGAATGCAGACGCCTTGTCTCGTCAGAATCCACCCGTACTGGAAGTGGCAGGTAGCCTGTTCCCAGGTACAGGGGTTCCCGCTTCGGTACGTCAGGCTGTCGCTGTACCATTGGCTCCTGTTGCTTGTCAGGCCATGGTGACTGCCTTACCGGGTCATTCACTTGATCATATCGGGGGCTTACAAGAGGCTGACCCAGTAATCGGTGAGATTCTGGGGTTTTGGAGAAAGCAAGAGTTCCCTGGGCCTCTTGAGCGGCGGCAGCTTTCACAGGCTGCTCTAATTCTTCTTCGGCAGTGGGACCGCCTGGTGGAAAAGCAGGGAGTGATTTATCGTCGAATTTTTCGTCCTGATGGTGGGGATGAGATTTTGCAAGTAGTTCTACCTTCTGTACTGCAGCGTGACGTGTTGCAAGGGTTGCATCAAGAACACGGGCACCAGGGCATTGAACGCACTACTGAGTTAGTGCGTCAGCGGTGTTATTGGCCTGGTATGACAGCCAAGGTGGCACGATGGGTTCAGGAGTGTGAACGATGTCAAGTGGCCAAAGACACTGAACCGGCTGCCCGTAGTTTTATGGGACATTTGCTAGCGTCCCGGCCAAATGAAATCTTGGCCATCGATTTCACGTTGCTTGAAGCCTCTCGTTCAGGCTTGGAGAATGTTCTTGTAATGACGGATGTGTTTACGAAGTTCACTCTTGCTGTCCCTACTAGGGATCAACGGGCCGAGACTGTAGCACAAGTGCTGGTGTGTGAATGGTTCTATAAGTTTGGGGTACCTGTACGAATTCATTCTGATCAGGGCCGAAACTTTGAGTCCCTTCTGATCCAGCAATTGTGTAAGCTTTATGGGGTTGAGAAGTCTCGCACTACACCATACCACCCAGCTGGTAATGGTCAGTGTGAGCGCTTCAATAGAACATTGCATAACTTATTGCGCACCTTACCAGTTTCAAGGAAAAGAGACTGGGTGTCATGCCTCCCTCAGGTGCTCTTTTCATATAATACCACTCCACACCAGGCCACAGGTGAGTCCCCACACTTCCTTATGTTTGGTCAGGAGCCGCGGCTCCCCATCGATTTCCTGTTGGGCAGAGTGTCTGAGCCAGTGGCAGGTGAGGTGCATGAGTGGATTATGGAGCACCAGACACGGTTACAAGTAGCCTTTGATGGGGCAAGAGATCGTTTAAAGGTAGCCGCTGATCGTCGGAAAACATCTTTTGATCTGCGGGTCCATGACGCACCACTTGAGCAAGGGCAGCTGGTTTATCTCCGGGAATGTGGAAGGCAGGGCCGACACAAGATTCAGGACTTGTGGAGCTCTGTGGTGTATAGGGTGATAGAAGCGCCTAGGGTAGGTGGCTCGGTTTATACTATTGCACCGGTGGATGACGGGGGTAAGATCAAGCGGGTTCACCGGTCATTGTTAAAAGTTCAGGTTCAAGGGAGCCCTGTTCAAATACCCCGTGTCGCTCATGTGGTTGAACCAGAACAGAGTTTACAGGATAGTTTGGATGAGGTGGACTTGTGGGTAGCCTTGCCAGAGTCATCTCAGGCAACTTGCGTTCCTGTCCCTTTTGAAGGGTCAGTTGTGTGTGAGGGAGCTGTGGCTATAAATGGGCCAGGTCCTCCTTGCGAGGTGGAAATAAGTCAAGGCTCATCACTAGACTTGTCAGTTCTGAGTCAGCCGCGAGAGGCTGAGGTTTTGCCTCGTAAGTCAAGGAGGCCAACAGCTGGCCAACATTCAAATGTTCATCATTTGCCCAGAGCAGTTGGAGAAGCTGCAGAATGCATTAGGGTGCCCTCTGGTGCAATGTCTAGTGCAGTTTTAGCTGTTTTTAGGCCATGGGATTGACTCCAGGTTTGGGATTTATCGTCGGGGCGACGATTTATAATGTGGGGGTGGAATGTAGCAGTCTGCTGTCACGATATAAAAAGAGGACGTTTTTGTCACTTGGGATGCGTTGTCACCCGTACCGCCCCTTTACGGAAGTTGGCACTTATGAATGGGAGAGTATCTGGAGTGCCGCCTCTGCGTTCTGCTGCTGTGTAGGCTGCCCCTGGCTTTGAGCTCGTCAATGAACAAACTACTGCATGTTATCGTTAGCGACTGTGCATAGTACCGTGTTATGAACATCTTCCGATTGAGTGACAGGATCAAGGGTTTCACCTTTATATTATGAGACAAGATGCGCGTCTATTGATGTAACGCACTGCTGCCTTGCCTGGGCTGATTCCGGTCGTCTTTTTGTTGGAGTGAACTTTTTTTCTTTTTTTGGCGAGCCTGGACGATTCCTCGCCAGAGAGTGAAAGTAAAAGCGTGGCTGTTTCTCGTTTGCCCTGTGAGTGTGCGGGCGATCGTGGCCTCACTTATTTTTGTGAACTGACTGTGTACTTTTTTTTGTTCTCTCTTATTTTACTTTTTTTTTATTTCTGTCCTAAGGAAGGTGTATAGAGGAGGGGTTAGCCGCTGTTTAACGGGGTTCACGTTGAGTGTTGTGCTTATTGTGTGACCTTACTTCACCAGAGTGTGTGTGTGGGTATTAAGCGTGTTGTGTGTGTGTGTGTGTGTGTGTGTGAATTGAGGGTCACAGCAGGCCATCTCCCTCCCTTAAGCTTTCTTGTGTATTTGTATTATGTTGTATCCATTTTTTTTATTTATTGAAGTGTTGTAAAGTGTTTATTTTTTTTCTTTTGTTGACACGTGAATATTTAGCCCTTGATGGTAATGTATTGATGATTTTAAATTTTGTATTGAATAAAGCTGCTTCATTTTTTTGTACTCCCAGGCCTATGTCTCTCTGCTCACCCATTTTTCGGTAACGAACCTGTGCGCCCCCCCCTGTCTTGGGGCTGGCAGTTCCCGGTATATATACCGGGTGGCGTAGTTGAATGTTATATAATTGTTGCTGCTTTATACAGTTCCTTCCAGTACCTGACGCCACTGGCCACACATAGAAAACAGGTGGTGAGTAATTGGGGTTAACAACACTGAAACAAGGAGGGCGGGGAAAACTCGAACAGGTAGACGCGGTGAGCTGACAAGAGACCCAAACACACACAAAAGGCAGGTGATTAGCCCCGAGACCCGACAGTAAAACCATGGTTAACTTTCATAAGGGTAATATCTGTATGTAATGTGGGGGGAGGGGGGGTTGTGCGTGTGCGTGTGTGTGTGTGTGTGTGTGTGTGTAAGTAACACGTGTTAGCCCCTCCCCATACTACAGGCTCAAGTTTTGACAAGAGGGAAGTAACACATCCGACAGAAAGTGCAGTAGTAAGAGTAAGACTATAATCTATTCTTCAGTTCAACATGAAAGCTGTTATGACTATGTTCGGTAAGCTTTTTAAATAATTAATTTCTATGTATGCTACTGCTTTACATTTTTTGCGGCAACAATACGTTTTGTTAAGCGAAATAGTGTTCCGTTGTTGTGGTTTTGGTAATTTTTGATCTGAGATGAGTCTTAAAAATCTTGAATAAGATAACAGATTTAGCTTCATTACACCAAATACGTCAACCACATTTTCACTCGGCGTTTTATTAATGTTTTATTGTCTAACTGAAACTAAGAATCCAAACGCGAACGCCACTTTTCTCTGTATTCTCTGGCTTTACTGTATCGAGTATCAGAGTTCCCATTCAAATCATGATTATGACACACAAACACACACAGAGAGAGAGAGAGATGGCAGTACTTTTTCATGTTTATTTTAATATGCTAGATAATGTTAAATTTTCATCACTGTGGATAACACAACTAGTTTGTTTACTTGAGTGTTGTTGTCCAATGCTGTTATTTTTGGACGAGGAGAAAGCCATTTCCTGTGGTGCGATTTCCTTTTGTCCTGCATGATTGGCTGCAGTAATCGTATGATGCAACATGTGACTTATGATATTTGATGAGTCATAGTATTAATAAAGAGGATGTTTTGAAAAGGAAATTCCCCGAGTGTGCAGAGTTACGTCCTCGTGCAAGTGTATGAACATATAGACTGAGGAAATGCACTCAGTAAAGACTCTCATAAAGATTGACATTTCCATAAATGTATGATAAATATAGGCTCAGATAAATTAATAAGCCAACCAACAATAAAAAAATGTTCTGCTGGCCAGTGGTTTTGGTTGCTGTTGTTTATAGTGTAGCTGTAATCTCCTGGAATCCTGTTGGAAACCGCTCGATTAAAGGGTGTTTAAACATGATTAGCAGTAAGCCGCTGTTGACAAAGCTTATCATTGTAGCAAACTGGTACTCTTTTTATGTGTAAACCCTTGGGCTGTAATTTAACTCTTATCAAATGTTGATAATACATGTGTGTATGTGTGTGTTCTGATTTACATGGTCTATAGGGACAAATGTGAATAATAATGACATTGGTGCTACAATGTAAACATGGTTTATGAGGAAACTTCATGTGTCTCTATTAACCAAAAGGCTTAAACAAACCACTAAATGGTGTTTTATGAAATTCATAAATGGACAGTGTTTTCCTCCTGTAACGGTTAGGTTTTAGGTGTAGGACGATCGAAAATACAGTTTGTACATATAAAAACCATTGCAAATGCGTGCAGATGCATGGTTTTGCCTACATACACTGAAGGGAACTTGTTGCTAGCTGTGTTTTCAGCCTCTACCGCCTCAATATATAAGTAAATAAATACATAAACAATCTCTAGAGCCACTCTGAGAATCACTTCAAGAGCATTTTAACATTTATTTTGAGAAGAACTATCCTTATATCATGTACAAACAGAAACTTTAAAGTCTTCACAGAAACCTGTCAAAATAAAAGTTTGGTTGCTTAAAGAAACTGTCACTTAGGCCCTTAATTTAATGATTATATTATATTATATTATATTATATTATATTATATTATATTATATTATATTATATGAAATCAGCTTCTGTCCTACGTTGCATTGAAGCATATAGGCTTGTTGTTTTTTTTTTTTTTTTTTTTTTTTTTTTTTTTATGAACCAAATGAACAAGTTTACTGATTGTTTTGTGCATATCTTTTTCAGTTGTGGCCATACTGTTATGTGTCGTATTGTCATCAGAAGAATCTGATGCGCTGAAATGCACAGGGGTGAAACTGAGTGATGGACAGCTCTACTTCAGTATGCCGTATGAAGTTAACAAGGACATCAATGACTGCGACACCCAGTGGCTTGTTGATGTATGTATTTACGTATATATGTATGTACTTAAAGGGACACTAAGTAGGAATTACTCCCATCTAGTGGTGAAATTGTATTTTGCATTCAAACTAATTTTGCTCTACAGCGCCTCGCTTTTTCAAATGCGCGTTGCATCTACGGTAGGCGATATGTACCAAAAAGCTTTGACAGGATGTCTTCTAATAGCACTTCGTCGAGTTTTCCTTCAGGTGAACAGGTGTGTTATTTCAAACAAACTGCAACATGACAACTAACAAACGAATGTTACAGTATGAATTACTGACTGTGGAAAACATGAAATATTGTAATTAGTAGTTATGTCTAATTTATTCGTTATATTTTCTGAATTATATGCATTGTTAGATATAAAAAAAATATTATAATATAGATTGTAACACTGACTTACCTGTCGAGAAGAAAACTGGCCACTTCAGCGTCTCTTTTGAAATCTTTATCAAGCATTAGCTCTTTCCACCTAGAAAAAGCTTCCCCGACATTAACTCTTGTTTTCTGTAATCTACAGTCACGTTTCCTTTTACGTTCTATTTTTGACTGTTTTGGCTATGTTTTCTTCTCCTGTGGCGTGGCATATGTATGGTCCATAATAAGAATGCAATCCAGACTTTTAAACTTGCCGGTGCAGTTTCAAGCGCCTCTCACTGCTCTGCACCTGCGTTTCTGGCTCTGACCGAAAACGCATTGTGGAAACGCGTTGGCTTAGTACTTTTTGTCCCTCTCTGCTATTATAGTTTTGCAAGATGGCGGAACTACATGGAAGCCTCCGTCGACCTACCCGTCCCATGTATATAAAGATAATAAATTCTTCATTTACAAGGATTAGTTTAAACATTGGCATAGGTGTTTGTACACCATTGAGGGCATATTTATGAATAAAAATATTGATTTTAGATAATAAAATACCTAAAAAGTTACTTATTGTCCCTTTAAGTAATCATACAGATGAAAATATCTGGACTTCTGCATTGACTACTAGGTCAAAATCAAACAAGATAACAAAGTCTGGCTTCGCTAATAACATAAAAACAAACGCCAAGCGATCATTGACAAGGCCAGTTTTGAGGAAAACCTCTAGCTATTTTACAGCTTCGCCACAAGTTAACTGATATCATTTAGGTTATGAGATTGGTAGAGGGGGGTGCTCGGGTGCAATGACCTTCAAAGGCACACAAAACCAACAATACTGGAAAAATGTTCTGTGGATAGTTCATGACCTTTATAAGGGTTGAGTGATGCAACAGGACAAGGCACAGTTGTTTCTTGATTTTCACAGTTGTTAATTCAGATTGTTTTAATTGTGAGTTAAATTAAAGGGATAGTTCACCCATAAATTTAAATTCTTTCATTAATCACTCACCTTCATGTCATTCCAAATCCGTCAGACCTTCATTCATCTTTAGAAGACAAATTAAGATATTTTTGATGAAACCTAAGAGCTTTCTGACCCTGCATTGAGCAACATAACTGACACATTCAAGGTAGTAAGGACATCATTAAAGTAGTCCATGTGACATCAGTGGTTCTTGTTTAATTTTATGAATCTATGGGAATACATATTGTGCACAAATAAAACAAAAATAACGACACGCGTTCATGAGAAACAGGTTTTGCATCAGAACGCCAGCTCCTGCATCGGCAGCACAGCATGTGTGTACTCTCATGAACACGTTTTGAAGACTGGCAGAGAAGAGGAGGAATTGTTGAATAAAGCTTTTATTTTTGTTTACTTTGTAAACAAAGAAGTATTGCCCAATTTTATAAGCTGAAGTTGAACCACTGATGTCACATAGACTATTTTAAGCATGTTCTTACTGCCTTTCTGGACTTTGAATGTATCAGTTGTGTTGCTGTCTATGCAGGATCAGAAAGCTCTCGGATTTCATCAAAGATGAATGAATGTCTTATAAGATTGGAATGACATGAGGGTGAGTAATCAGTGACAGAATTTTTTTATTTTGGGGTGAACTATCCTTTAAGATCAGATTACAATTTAACAGTTATCAAGCAGAAATTCAGATATATTCAAAAGGGTTTGGAAACTTATTCTTCTCATGGTAAATATCAAAAAGTACTAAAAACAATCTATTACAAATAGCATTAGTGAAAAAGTAAATGAACTGTATACATATGTAGATTCTTAACCCTTCCATCCTACCTTTCTTCATTATTTCTTCTCTCTCCCTCTCTTGATCAGGAGAAAGTGGCAGGGATTTTTGATGCTGAAGGAGAAAATCAATTCGCATTCCCAATTGAAAATTTGACTGTGAATGCAGCCATCTTGAAGACGTGCCCTGAAAGACTTGAATGCCTGCTCATCTGCCCCAGTGCCAATGTAAGTGTAATATTGTTGATGTCGTTTTATGTATCACTAGGTATTTAAGAAATTTAATAGCATAACCAAACAGACATTGATTTGCTCCATGCTTTAATTATGGACTCTGTTTTATGTCTTGTGTAGATCAATAAAAAGCAGCGGTGCTCTTGTAAGTAATACACTCACTACTATATACTAATCTTTATAAACAAGCCTGCATATCTTGACAGTAAAATACTTATTACCTAGTTAAGAATTAGCCATATGAATGTCTGCAATACAAGAATATTAATAAGAAAAGAAAAATCAAGAAAAATATTTAAAAAGTGTTTACACTTATTTTTATTTTATTTTTAACCATAAATGTTGAACTAGGAATACTCCCAGTGTATGGCCTAGCAATTTACATTGATTAAGAACAAAACACTAGAGAGATTTTTTTTTTCTTTTCGGCTAGTGTTCACAATGAATTCAATTATTGTTTTGCAGGTGATGCATCTCCTCTGACTATGCTTCCTGAAGGTAAGGTCAGCGCTAATTAAGTGCCCAAATAAAGTTTTGCCACTCTTCCACTCGTTTCTGTTGTCAAAAATAGGCTTTTTGCAGGATCTTTAGCATAGCAACAATTTGAATGTACCACCACCTTTAAGTCATAATACAATGACTCTGACTGTCTGCTTTTCAATGACTTTGGGAATATTTCTCCCATTCATTCTCGTCATAGGGATTTGTTAGAAATCTTCAAAAGTGAAAAGGTTCTAGCTAAATATTCAAATCTATGAGTAATTTACGAGTGTAGATAGACTCACTTGATTACACAGGGTACAGTGATTCATCGCAATATACTGTCACTGCTGTGGACATTTGGATTTTCCTTTTTTTCTCCATAGTAATAACTTTTGGTTAGTGTGTTTTTTCACAGGAATTTTGCCTCTTTTAAACTTTTTCTTCTTTAAAGGTGCTGTAGGGAACTTTTGTAAAAAAAAATATTTTTTACATATTTATTAAACCTGTCATTATGTCCTGACAGTAGAATATGAGACAGATAATCTGTGAAAAAAATCAAGCTCCTCTGGCTCCTCCCAGTGGTCCTATTGCCATTTGCAGAAACTCCATCGCCTGGTTAAAAATAACCAATCAGAACTGCGGTCCGTAACTTTGTTTGTGGTCAAAATGTAGAAAAATGTATATAATAAGCGAGTACACCATTAATCCATTTTCCAAACCGTGTTTTTGGCTTGTCCTGAATCACTAGGGTACACCTATAATAAGTGTTTATATTCGGACTATTTTAGATTGGTTCGGGGATACCGCGGCGGAGTAACCCAGTACCGTTGTGATTCTTCATTGACATAAACAGAGAGAAGTAGCTCCGGCTACGATGTTCTTCCGCAAGACGCAAGCAGTTCTGTTTACTAACCGCTAGAGCGTCAAAAGTTCCCTACCGCAGCTTTAAATCACACTCCATACAATTATTTCTATCTTCTACAGAAGCATATATCATTACTTTGTTATCACATATATATTAATGTTAAAATCAGTGCAATTTAGTTTTTCTTAAAATAATAGTTCACCCAAATTTGAAAATTGTTAACATTGACTCACCGTTAAATCTTTCCAAAGCTGTATGACTTTTTCCTCAGTGGAATGTATTAGAAGATGATCTGAACAATGTCTCTTTTTTTGTCCATACAATGAAGGTCAGCAGGATCTAATATTGTTTGGATGCTAATGTTCTTCAAAATATGCCCTTTCATGTTCTTCTGTTGTAAGGAAGTCACACAGCTTTGGACCAACATGATGACAAAGTGCATAAGAAAAGTTTGATGTCATTAATTTGGCCTATAATTTTGTCTTGTTAAGATGCAATGCAGTTCATTGTGTTTTTAGCTATATTCTAACGCCTTTCTGTTGTGCTTTTTTGTGTTTGTTTGTTTCCTAGTGGGTTTTCCTGAGTGGAGCGTCTATATTTGGATTGGACTGGGTGCATCTGCGGTGTTGGTGGCTGTCATTGTAATCATTGTGTTTTATCGGAAAAGACAAAGGTGCAGTCCTCTTAAAAACTGCCACAAATAAGCTAAACACATGGCTTTGTTTAATATTTGTATTTTAATGTCTGTGTAATTTTGTGCTTATAGGCCAGGATATGTTCTTAGTGACCAAGGTTCTGCTACAACGTGTGTTTGATTGTGGTATGTAGCATCGTTTTTTATATATATATATATATATAAAATACTGCTGTTATGATGTAAAATAAATCATCTTTGATCATATCTTTTAAAATGCACCACATTATATAAGGCAGTGAATTACAGTACAAACAGCGGCGAGTACCACTAAAAGCATTTCCCTTTCCTTTTTATTTAACCACAGGAGAAGTTGCACCTGGGCGTTCTGCACTCATTCACTTTGCTCTTATCTTTTATATAACAACATATAAAACTTTTGCTTTTGTGTTTGCCTTTTTTACTAAACTGATCATGACTCTTAAGTGACCGAAATGAAGCTACTGTATATGATGAAATAATGACATTATTTAATTATATGTTATAAAACTATATATTTATATTTATTTATAATATATTTTGTCTGTTATGTAAACAGACAGATTTAGTATTCATAACTTTACATATGTATATGCAAGTAAAACTATAAATGAATAACTAAATTATAATGTAACTTCATATATGTATCTTATAGTATAACTATTGATATAGCTATCACTGGTCCAGTCAGTCTGGGGGAAAGAACTTGGTGGATTGCATGACGTTATAGTGAGCATAAAATGTGTGTGAACCACTGATCTATATATAGATCAGTGGTGTGAACATAAAAATAACTGTATGTCCAGGGCATGTATTTCCAGTAAACTACTGCTGTGGAAGCAAAATTATATGAAATGCTGTGCCAGTGAGTACACACAACTAATACATTACTAATGAAATCCACTCAGCGCCTGCCACTGCTTCAGATCCAGCCTTAAATATCAACGTATGTTAAAAACAAAAAACAAAACATGTAGTAAATCTACTATAATGATCTACATGTATTAATTTACTTTACAGGTTTGTGTGTGTGGGGGGAGGGAGGTTACTCTAAATGGTCATTATGGTCTATGTTATCTGCTGATAAAGTTCTTTCCTCCCTGTACTGAAGCCATTGATTTATATTCATACAGTGTCCACTATTACTTTGTGGTAAAGGAAGCAGACACTGCTAGGTTTGCGTCATGAATGATGTTTAGTAATATTTACTTCGCTATTACATTGCACAGAATCAGTATACTCCTTGTAATGATGATTAGCTTTTAAGCAATTTTCTAAGAACCCCTTCTGTCTAGATGCAAAATATTTACAGGGGATTTCTGTTAATAAAATACAAAAAAAAAAAAAAAAACTGTTCAAGTGTGTGCCTGATTTGTTTTTTCTACTCTTCAGTTCATTCTGTTATTCACAGCAGATGAGAGGATGTGAAAGTGTTGACTGATGACTAACCCTTAACACTGAGCAAGACTGTGACTCATGATGTCATCATCAGACAGAGAGCTGTGCTCATATATACACAGACGGTGGGTCTGTCTGCCACTGAAGTGTTCTTAAAGGGTTTCAGCCCAGTCAACACAAAACTCCCAGTGTCAATCTAAATAGTGAATTTGATCTTGAATGCAAAATTGCAAATGAAATATTTAGAAGTTACATTCACATTACAAAACGTACAACATGTATTAATATAGTTTCATTTCCTCTCATTAAACAGGATGGTATATTCAGCACACCTGGGGTTGATGGCCAGGTATATATTTTACACTTAGATGACAAAAACCAGTTCCAGTTTCACTGGGTAGTTATTTCACAACCTTCTGCAATCTACACAGATGTTTTTGCAAGGAAACTGTTGATCAGAATGCTGGGAAATAGTCCCGTTTACATTTTACCAAGGCAACAAAAGATCAACTTATTGTGAAAGTGTGTTTTGTTGATCATTTTAGTGATTTAGTAATATTCATGTGACTTAAAGTGAATGCGTAATATGGCAAGGAATATGACCTTCAATACTGAAACAGATCTCATATTTTGTCACAACAGCAAAAGACAAACTTCTCTACACTAAATATAAGTGCGGCGAATTCCCCATGAATACGTTGCTTCCCATATTACCAGAAGTATTAAATGTTGCCCAACTGCAGTGCAGCCAATCAAGTGCCACTAAGATCACCTCACACATATCACCAGAGCAAGAAAGATGATGAGTTCAGTGAACTGAAATGTCACTGACGGTCACCTGCTTCAGCCACTTCTAAAATCACATCAACTTTTACTTTCTCCTCATACTGCATGTCTAACAAGCAAACAATTCACCAGAGGACAGCCACTCAACTTTATATGTGCAGGCGTACATATTCATTCATGTGCATGCATGCCTACATATTCATTATATTTACCCAGAGCCCTTAGTGAGTGCATCTTCATTTTCTAAGTTCTAAGCAAAATGGAAGTGAACCTATTATTTTGAGAATGGTTTTCTGTATTGAAAGAAAACTTTGTACAGTATATGGCATAGCCACAACAATACTAAATATAACTGTATTAAAAAAGGCTAAAATAAATGACTTTGTGTTGTTTCAACCTTGTATGACTTTTTTTCTGGTGAACAAAATGAAGATATTTTCCTCAGGATGTTCATATAATAGCTGGGTCCAAAACGTGAGTCATAGAGGAATACAGAAAGTGCCATTAAAGAAATTTGAACATTACGTGCAGCCAAAAAGCACATGAACACAGTCTACATAAATCCTCTGTCTCTGTTCAAACAGAAGCTGGGAAGCTTCATATGATGTGATTTGTACAAGTGTAAATACATAGTTACATAGCAAACAAACAATAGGTGAATATCTTTGGTCATTTACTGTAGATAAAATATTAAAAACAATTTGCTTACTATGTCAAGTAATGTCATCATAATTATTAACAGTGAATCCTGCAAGTGTTCTATATGAACATAAAAATTATTAATATTTGGGCTGACCTGTTAAGAATACACAGACGTACAGTAGCAGGATATTGAATATGTCTTACCAAACTGGTGTCCATTTTCAAAAGTACAGGCCACATTTTTCTTCATCCAAATAGCATTGTAATCCACAGTTCAGAAAAGTATAGATGTTTTCTTCTTTACTTTTTGTGTGTACAGGTTTGCAGATGTGTTATTAATGTGTAACTTTACTGAAACAGCTGACATGGTTCCAAGTCCAGTCCTAAACACCAGCTGCATTCCTGGAAATGAAACATCAGTGAACAGTATTAGACTACAGTGGAGGAGACTTGAATGTTTATAATGTTTTAGTACAGTTAAGAGAACAGAAATCTGTAACATTTGATTTCACAGCTCAGATAAGTGCTAGAAAATAATTGTTGGTTCTCCAAAGAACCAGTGAAAGATTCTTAAAAAAAAAAAAAAAAAATTTTAATTAATTACATTTTGAATGAAATTAATCTCAGATTTTTTATTTGGCCAGATATCAGTGATTTACAGTGAGAACAGTGCTTGCTCAATACCTCAGCATATTTACATTTATGCATTTTACAGATGCCTTTATCCAAAGTGACTTACAGTGCATTTAAGCTATACATTATTATTTTATTTTTTTTATCAGTATGTGTGTTTCCTGGAAATTTAACCCATGACCTTTAGCATTGCTAAATGCACGCGGTACTCTACCACTGAGCAACAGGAACTCAAATGCTACTTTGGTTATTTGTTAAATGCATCCCATAGCAACTAACAAACCATTGGCTAAATGTCCCTGCTTTGTTTTTCAGAGGTCTGTGTGACAGAATGACAAAAGACGTATGAATGGTTTGTGGCTGTATGTCTGCTTCCCGAGATGTTAAGATATTTTAGCAGGAGGTCAGCTTCATTAAAGCTTGCTAAACTTTCTCTGTCTTGTTACCTTCCCCCTGCCATAGGAAGGTACTTTCCAGCAGCCTTAAACGTCACCAAGGATGTGCAGCTTTCCATACACATAACATCATGTTACTTTAGAGAGGGGTGTTTATACATCTGGCTTATATTAATGTTTATATTTACCTTTATTATAATCTGCTTTTGTAATTCATTTTTGTAAAAGTAGTTATTATACCAAATTACAGTTCCCTTCAGACCAAATTGAGGAATCATGTGTTAGCCCTAGGGATAGTGACAGAACAAATCACAATATTAAAATGACACCACAAGGCTAAACACCTCACTGATTACAAGCAGTAGCAGCAGCATATATCTGTCTATCTATCTATCTATCTATCTATCTATCTATCTATCTATCTATCTATCTATCTATCTATCTATCTATCTATCTATCCCAGACTGTTGGTTTCTGCCTATTGGGTTTATTTTCAAAGTGTTTTAAAAGGGTAGTTTTGTATAACCCACTGCAGGGTTAGGTTTAGTTGACAATAGAAATGATTAGTCAGTAACTAACTGCTGTGTCACAACAACCATAGCGGCTGGTTTTGCCATGACCAGGTGTTGACATGAAAAAGGTGAGACTAAGAAACAAGCTATTTTTCTTTAACATCACTTAGAATATGTGAAAACTGTCATCTTTAGAACTGAAATAAAGCTCATAGTGTATTGATGCCAGTTTCCTTCCTCCCACAGATGGTAGAAGCACCCAGATTATTTTGACACTTCCTAATATTTAATGTTTTAATGAACTTGCTATCAAAATACATTTTAAATGTTTTAAATTGTAAATAATTTAAATAAATGAACAAATATTTTACCTTAACTCAGCAGTGCTGTATTTCACAACCAATGATAATAACAAATGTGACTGATTTGCATCATTGAATTTAGAAGAAAAGCTTACATCATTTGATAGCTGAGACTGTTTCATATAGCAAGCAGGGTTGTCACTTTGGCATGAAATTTACATGGACATGTCATGGAGTGAGAGCATAAGACATGGCCTAAAAGTGTGTGTCTTGACAACGACTCTTAATACTTCCTTTCCAACTTTTCGCCTATTTTTTTGTAGCTGGATATACATCAATGTTGCGTCTAAATATAAATGAGGATATGGTTATTGATAAATCGAATTGTCTTTGACTGTCGTTCTTATTATCATTTAGGGGGGCTTAGGAACATCTTGGGGTGGCTTCAGCACCACTAAAATAGGCATAACGAGGTCCCTGGGAGCAGCACTTTGAGTTTAAAACAAAAGGATATTCTGTTTCTTTTAACTCTATTTTACATGCAAGTATAGCCGACATCAGTCACAGCACAACCACTAAAGTTATCGTATGTGTATTTGATTTCATTAGACAATGTGGTAAATAGGATTTTAGTGCAGTCTTAATGGACCGCGTTTGAGTCATTATAATATCAATTCCTATGTCTGACAATGGAAACATTAAAATATATTATTAAAAACAGTTTTATTGAGAATTCGCGCGTGACGTCGTTTTAGGCGGGGTTTAGCCATAGACAGTAAAAGAAACTTTCCACTGAAAGTAGTTCGAAACCTGAACACTTTAGTATCATCATGTATACCGCGCTATTGTTTCTTGCTTTGTTCTCGTGCTTTTCTCTCACAGCGGGAAGGTCGCTCGAAGGTACGTTTGTATAACTATAACGGTGTGCAGCGATAATTGATGCTGAAGAACAAAACTGTTGATGAGCTATTTGAGTTATTCAAGTTTGCATATGAAGTACCTTATTAAAAATTACTTGTGTTAAAAGGAGTTAATTCCGAAATTTAGTTAACATGCATTTTGTCAGATAAATAGGATATGAGGATAGCTCAGTCCGATCGAGTAGGTGGGATTTTTTATGCAGTACAGGTGACACTAAACTCCAAACCCCGTTTTAATGCTGGGATTATGACAGACAGATTGAATTAATTTGATGAATTTCGCACAGCAGGTGGAGCGTGTGTTGGGATTCGGAGAGAAGATTCCTTTGACTTTGAGCTGCCCAGAGCTGTAGCGGTGCACGTGCAAGACCCTGTCTGTGATGCGACCTGGACCATTGACGTAAATATCAAAACCACTTCCTCTTACAGCCCATTCTCATTTCATTTCATTTCATTTTAAACTAATTCTAATGAATAATTATTAGAGAAATGAAATGTCACCACTTTGGGTACTATATAAAGGCTTTTTATTATAATTGTATTTTCTCTCAAAACTCATTTTCTAAACATGTCACTGATTTGTTCAGAATTTTTTTTGTTTGCCATATCTTGCACAAGGCATCAGTTAAAAGAAGCAAAATTTTAAATGTGTGAAAGTTTCACCACGTTTATTGAATGTCTCAAAATTCTCCTCCAGCAATCCACAGCAATCCTGGATGGAAATTTAATTCACTGTTCTTATCCCTGCAAAAACGTAACTCGCCTGGGAATCAGTGTGTCTTATTGTCCAGCTTCGGTCAAATTCCACGTCACTTGTTCAGTAAGTTCAGTAACACTTATTCATCATTTCAGAACAGATTTACTGCTCTTTATTTTAAGGATTGTGTATACTGTACAAATGAATGCTTTTTAATTCTCCTGTAGATATACACCAACGAACTCACATGTTATTGTGAGTACTTTTTCACTTTGTATCACTTTGCTTTTTGTTCTCCACATTAACAAAACTATACAACAAATATGTATAAGTAAGATAACAGAGGAATCCAATTCTGTCTCTCAGGCACAAATTCCACCAAGAATCCAGTTTCTAGCACAATCCTGCCATCTACAGGTATTTTTGCAACACTACAATGAAATGCACTGAAGTCCAGTGTTGGAGTTTGCCTTAGAGTGTACAGCAAATATGCCTTCAAGAAATGGTGGTAGGAATAGAGTATGTGGTGATATTAGAAAAAGATTTAGCAAATGCATGTACTGACTTTTTGTGTAATATAACTGCATTTACAGATGTGTCTTCCTCTGCCTTCAAAACTGATTCATCATTGAGGACACACTGTAAGTATAGTCTGTAAAATAAATATAAATGACCAAGTACCCAGCAGTTGGAAAGTGATCAGGCACTAACCTTTTACTAGTTTACTCATTGGTTGAAATACAGTATGATAAATGGCAAAAATGTAGTGCTAAACTTTCATGGACATTGCCAATCAGTATGATCACCATTTTACCCTCAAAATATACCTGCATAGCTAGCTTATTGCAAAACCACATGCCCACTGTTTCTTACCAGACTTCATTGTCTTTGTTATGGTTGCAGTTCAGAAGTTCCACACAAAACAGAAGAATATCAGTAGTAATCATTATCCTCATTTCATGTTGGTCGATGTTATGGAACCACAGACTGCAAAAATAATGCAAGTTCTCTCTCTCTCTAGTTTTGCTAAACCTTGTAGAAATCACTATCCTGAAATTCCTGTTTCGCAAGCCACTCCTCAAACGTTTACTTTTAAGTTAAATGTCAAAACTCAGTTGAGCAATCTCAAAGAGCAAACAGGTCAAGTACACAACCAAAAACAACTGCACTGAACTAAGATAATTCTCTTAGGAAACTTGTAAAAATATGTAAACAGGAACAGGAAGCAATCTAGAGTTCTGGAGATAGGAGAAGGACCAACTTTACTGCAAGTGCTGTTGTAACAGGGAGTTTCCTGTAACTAAAACCATGTAGAAATGTGTTGAAAGAGAGAATATATGACCAAATGCACAGGCAGCAAATCATAGATCTTTAGTATTATTAGTATAATTATCTTTAATATAATCTGTATAATCTACTATTATTATCATTAGAACTATTAGTATTATTACGTTGGCACGTGGCCTTTCCTACCTTGTAGTTGATATCAGTGTATGCATTTTTAATAAAGCAAATGTCAAGGAAATTTGTATTTTTTTCAGTGCATTGATATTTTGGTGAAATATTCTTCTCTACAGATTGTGCCATTGCTGTTGCGGTCACTTTTGCCCTAACCCTTGTCATTTTGGCTTTCCTCATCTGTAGGACAAAAAGGTATTTAACACATTGCATTTATACTAGGGGTGCTCCGATCACGATCGGCCGATCGTTAATGCGCATCTAGTCAGTAAAGCCAGTTCTCTAATCAGCGGTTAATTCCATCAGGTTCGTGATTTCACATAGAGCAGCGGTTACTACACAGAGCCGTTGTTAACTGAGAAGATGCGCCAATAAACCCACTGAAAATGAAGTGGATTTGCGCATCTTCTCAGTTAACAACGGCTCTGTGTAGTAACAGCTGCTCTATGTGAAATCACGCACCTGATGGAATTAACCGCTGATTAAATAACCGGCTTTACTGACGAGATACGCATAACGATGGGCCGATCGTGATCGGAGCACCCCTAATTTATACCATAAGCACAAAACACTAAAACATTATTTTCTATTTTCTAGCAGTGTAAAATATGCTCCTAAAAGAAACTCAGCTGAGGAACAAAACCAGCCTGGTCCAGAATAATCCTGAGGAGGCAACTGAACTTACCCTAGAAACAACAACACATGGCGTGGAGTCATGACAACACATTATCATACAACCTAATATATATTATATTATATTATACCGGTATATTATATTATATTATATTATGTTATGTTATATTATTATATTATATTATAGTACATTACAGTAGATGTATATATTATATTATATGATATTATATTTTTAGTTAGAGAAACACCACTAAGTGCTATACAAGCACAAAGTGGATACAAACTGTAAAATATCTGAATTTGACTAAATATAAAAATTATATATATATATATATATATATATATATATATATATATATATATATATATATATATATATATATATATATATATATATATACTAAATTACATTATATTATATTATATATTGATTACATTATGAAGGCTAATATGAAGTTTATAACTTTGTATTTTCTCCTAGAATTTACAATAACTCCGTCTCTGTTACATGTTGAAGTTCCCACATGAGGTCACTGTCTACAAACTTCATTTCATGTAATCGCGGTATTGTCCATTTTTCCATCCTTGTACCTCTTACTTAGTCTTTGTGTTAAATGATGCTCTGCAATGACCATTAAACCTATGACTGTTACTCAAGTCTTTGAAGAATCTGTCGAGTCACAAGCAATCCAAAACTGTAATGCCAAAGGTGGGATTTGTGAACGTGTGTTTAAACAAGATGCAATCATTTATTGAATAACGAGACTCAGCAAGCGGTTTTTGTTGAATTTCGCTTATGGGTTGATAAGCTAAAAAATATATAGCGTTGTAAACAAATAAAATCTCACTTACCAGTGGGCAACAGCTTCAACATGCCATCCGTTTAGGTTTGTAGACAGACTACATGAGTCATAGCCACCGCTTATTTGTTACCATGACACGTTGGTAAATGGAGACAATTATATGATCTTTTTTAAAATCATAAATGATATCAGCCAGCTCAGCCCATAAACGGAGATGTCTATTTATTTGCATAGAACTACTAACGTTATATTCAATTCACGCAAATGAGCACAATCAAGTTTAAACATAGCGTTAGCACTCTGATAATAGGAAAACTGGGGATTATAAGAAAAACGCAACAATAGAAAGCTACACACTTGGCAACACACGTCAACATCCGGTGTTTGGGGACAGTAGCGCAGAGACGCACAGATGGCGGAGAGAAACGCTCTGGAGAAGCTCGATGTGGGCGCTTTAAGCCTCGAGCAGCAGGAGAAGCTGCACCAGTTCAAGGTAGTTTATTTTCTTCTGTTGAAAGTTATCAACAAGTCTGCTCATTTTATTTGCGTTGGATCAAGTTATACTAATGAACTTAGTAAGTCTAAAGAACGGTAGATATATATGGCATTTATTAAAGACATTGTATGGGAAATGTGATTGTTTTTTTGTTTTTCTGAAACAAAACCTAAACTACACACATATGTGATTTCACATTATCCAGGTCAAGACTCGAATAGCTAATGAAAAATATTTAAGATCTCATCCAGAGGTGGAAATGTTACTCAGGGACTTCTTAAGGTCAGTATTCATGTTTCTTTAGCTATGTTTATGTTTTAACTAAAAAAATAAAAATAAATAAATGCTGGGTTAAATTACAAAATATGGACAAACCCAGCGATTTGGTTGTTTATACTGCCCAGAAGTTTTGGTTAAACGTTTACATCAAGATAATGCAACCTTTTTATATTAATCCATTCTCTTTCATTGTGTCTCTTTTTAATAGAGACGTGTTTCTGAAAAGGCCTACAGATATTCGTGAATTTGCAGCAGGTAATTAGTATCAGACACATTTGCACACTTTCTTGCAAGCCACTAAGACTATTTTGATAAAATGCTTCACATTTAGCTTGTTAATAGTCTTGCTCTTAAATTGAATAATTTTTTGTTCTTCAAAATATTGTTGAATATAGCCTATATAACAACATAAATGTGTCTTGAGTCTTCTGTTTAATCACGTAACACACATAACATCTATTTGATTTTACAATAAAAATAATAATGTGTAATTTTATGTGTGAAATTATACTCTTAAATTAAAGCCAATATCTCTTTTTTCCAGATCATTTCAGTGACCCAGGACTGCCAAAGAAAATTCAGGCGCAAATGAATATCCATAATAAGTGAAAAATGTGTTTTTGATTATAGTGTTTTGAAATAAAAGAGATAAAAATGATGTAATGTGTGTCAGTCTTGATCCATACACATGCATGAAAGCATCTTTGCTGTACACTATTATAAGCAGCAACCACTAGTGTGCACTGTGCAGGTATCAGGGGACAGGACAGTCCAGGCTTGTTTGTAGAATGAGTCCACAGAGATTAAAGGCAAATTAAGCTGAAACTGAACAGGTCTTTCTGTTCTGTTAAGTATGTCCAGACATGCTGGGTCTAATTACTTGAATATTACTTATGTCATGTTTTATAGCATGTACTGTTTGGTAGAGCATTTTAAGCCACTTTTTTCCATTCAGTTTTTTTGTTAGTTTTTTTTTTTCATGGAATTTTCCTAAATTTGTTTTTACCTCAAAGTCTAACTTAACAGTCAAACTTAGTGCTGTTTTTGACATTTGGCCATTCATTTCCTTATTTTCTTCTCTTTTTTTTATTCTTTTTTTCACTACCCAAGGGTGAACTACTGTACAAGTAACATGTTTCTTTTCTGGACTTAACAAGCCACCAGGGACCAAATAAGTTACTGCTCATTCTTACAGAAACATCTAATTGTCCTCTTAAAGTAGCATCTGACTTCAATACAGTACATCAACTCATGACGCCTATACCAACATAATTCATCATGTACTTAAAAAGCAATGCGATAACATTCAGCCAAGCATACTATTTCCAATAATAATTTCAACTGCTATGAGAAAAGTCTGGGACTTCATGACTTCTATTATTTATATCTCTTTTTTTTTATTTAAAAATGCAAGGGGATGGAAAGTCACATCTTGTTCCCACAAAACCACACATGTAATTTCATACATCTGACACACCTGGACAGACAGACTCCCATATTCTGTGTTGGGTGGGGCTGAGAGGAAAACCATGTTGAAATGAACACAGTGTGTGCCTGCTGAGCAGACTATCTGCTGTGTCATCTCAAGATCGTCGCATCACAGTGAGTACCTCCGTTACATTTTTACTGTAAAATCTTTGTTTTTGGTGAACCCTTAAATATAACAATATTTAAATGTCTTTTAAATAACTTTTTTTTTTTAAAGAAAAGCTTGTTGATTTAAAGTCTTATTTCGTATCAGATCATTGTGCATTATATATATAGGAACATTTGTTAAAACTTATTTTATGATTTTATTAGATGATTTGTACATTGTAAAAACTGGCGATGTCAGGATTTATTAAGAATCCATTTTTACTTGCACTAGGCCCTTAAAAAATAATAAATAGAATAGGGACACCTCAAAACAGGGACTGTCATTGTTTTGGGTTTTGCAGTAGAAATTGGGTTGAGGTTACCTATGACAGACTGAAGAAAAACATTTGTGCCAAATCTGTCGTAATTGTGTGCGCAGATCAATATATTCTTTGAAGCGACATAATACCGCAGGGCCAAAACAAATAAGCTATTCAAATCAGGGGAAACTCAATCATTATTTACATTGTACAGATTTTGCATTGTCATACAGCTATTCTAGATCAGAAATAAAGGCTGTTTTTGTATAGTTGTACTCCAGGGAGAGTGATCTGACACAGGCAGTATCCTAGCACTCACCCCACATCCTCACAGGGAGATGTGGGGAACGATCTGAGAGTCAGTTGGCATGACTACAAAAACCATAGGAACACTGGAACATAAGATGCAAGTTTATGCAATAACAACACAAATAGGACAGGGACACCGCAAAACAGCAGGAAACCATATGGTTCTGGTTTTTATCCTGTGTGATTTGTATGTATTTTATTGCTATTCAAAGGTTATCCCTATACATATTTTTTTACATGATGATTTGAGTATCTACCGTTTCATTTTGTTCTTGCAGGTTTAAGTAATGCAAAGTTTTTGTACTATGCAAACACTGATGCAATTGAATGGAACTGTTTTGCGTGTCATCAGATATGTCTGTATTGTCTGCATGTGATTTATTTCTGTTAGATGATACCATTGCAGATAATAAAGCTGCCACTCTAGATAAAGTATTTGCAGAAGAGAATTATGTAATATGGTAATTTTTATGTCAGTGTGCGGTCATTGCATTGTCATTGAAATTGTCTAAATCCATATTGATTGTCCGTAGAGCTTCATCTGGAGAAAGAGAACAGGGAACAGCAAAATGGGGTTGTATAGAGAGGTTTTGATCCTCTCATGTCTAGCCCAGTGGGCTACAGGTAAATGGTTTAATAGGCTATATCACTTTTTTTTAATTTCATGTACAATTAAAAAAAGTAACAAATTTGGGTATAAATGCCCTGTGTTGTTATAATTTACAGTAATGTCCCAGGGTATGATGGAGATGCCCTTCAACCAGTCAATAGGATTTCCCAGACTACCTGCAAACTTCAGGCAAATGGCCAAGGAACTGGTAACTAAGTACCGCATGATCTATAGTTATATATCAAACAGAAATTACATTGATGTACTAGGATAAAGGGGTTGTTTCTTATATACACCCTATACTGAAACACTTTTTCTAAATTGTAATTTTAAATAACAATGTAACTGCCATAACATTACGTGGAAGTTATACTAATAAAAATGGCTAACATCATGTCCTGCTGAGGCTAACTTCATATCATATACAGTATATTAAACAGAGACAATTGAATATTTTTGAATGATATGCTTCTACCAATCCACTCATAGAAATTGATGCGTTTTGGGAAAATAAGTACGGTACATATTTTACAAGGTGGAAAGTTTGAATGAAACCTACCCCTCACTAAACACAAAATCAAGTGGGTTCATGCAAATACATTTGAATTAGCCTCCTCGTAAAATCAATTTCTGGGTCATAAAAGTAAAGAAACCAAAAAGTATGATATGCAAGATGAAACTATCACTGAATATGAATTTAGTTGATTTTAGCATTGTTCACTAGTTATTAATCAACCCTACATTTGCGTGCATGCAAGTCTTTTTCAGAACTAACTGCATGTTTTGTTTTATATTGTTTAGTAATATAATATTTACACTTCCTTTGTTTCCTGACAGATGAGCACATGCTTCAAGAAAGGTAACATTTGTACAGACACATTTTCATTATCTTAAGTTTAAACACATTTGACCTTATATAACCATGGTATCAAAATGACTTATATGTTGCACCTGTGTTTAATGTAATAAATTAAGGGAGCTATATTTCACAAACCATAAGCAAATACAAGAGCCCAAGGAAAGAGTGTCGGATATATTTGCATACTGCATCCATTCCAGCGCTGCCACAACCTGAACAAAATGTATTACTAATCTACCATCATAAATGCAGTATGAAGTCAGATTACAATTGTTCTATGGTTCCCATCAGTATGCAGTATACCAGCTAATGTTTGTTCCTTTTGTTTCCAGTCATAATAAAGAGAGAGTGTTTGTGTTTCTCAGTCATGTGTTGTGTCTTTTGTTAAATTATGTGGTTGTATTGTTTCAGGTCACCAGGTGCCTGTAATGAACAATTCACTGAACAGGTAGACTGCCATTGAGCTAATGTTATAGAGCAGCTATATGCCAGGTGTATATTTGAATACTAATGATAATATTTTATTGCATGGAAAACTACTACATTTTCTTTGTTTATCTTCCAGCTCATATGGACAGATGATGGAGAGCCCCATCTCTATTTTTCCAGAGCTTCTCTCCTCTCTTCCTCAGTCTTCCCCCTCTCACTCCAAACCACAGTTCAATGGAACAGCAGAAGGGCAGGACTCAGTCTGGGTAACTCTCAATATCCCAAACACATGCATATGGTTACCTACAGCTACTTGACCCTTCGCAAAGACCCTCTTCCTCTTTGCGGTTGCTATGTTTGACAAGCCATGTCATTCTAATGCCACGCATAATTTTCTCACGTAGTGAAAAATAAGTCAAATCACTGTAGCGCCTCAGTTCAACCGGCACGTGAACCGATAATTTCTTCCTCTTTTCTTCTTATAGCATGAAATAAACATGAATGGACACCAAAAGGTATCCGTCTTTCAACCATGGAAAGACGTTGATACACACAATTTTCAAGGTCAACATTAATCTAGAAAGTAGATGTCTGGGTTTTTTATTTTTTTTATTTTTGGACAAACATGGCCGATTCAGCGTAATGATTGGTCAGCTCACCTGTCAATCAAACTCCCATTCTGCAAAGGGTCAATAATTCTTACCCAAAGCCGAACCCCAATCCAACAATACATTGTTAGTCTCATTTTGAATCTCTTGCAGGATTCTTTCTGATTTAGTAACGTTTTTGACTTATATAGAGAGAGATACACAGGAAACACACCAATATGTCCATATTTTGTCTTTATTTTATGTGCATCCTGATGGGAAATCTACATTAAATTTAGAACATTGCTGAGAAGATGCGGAACTGCACCCACATGGGCCATATGATTGATCTCATGAGGAATAGCACGGTTAGTGCTGGACTAACAGAAAAAACTAAAATATAATAATTTTGGTAGCACTTATCTATGTGGTGTTCTGTGCTTCATATATGTAGAACTATTCAAACTGTTCAATTAAAATGGCAATAACACACCTCTTTGGTTTCATTCTCTCTCTCTCTCTCTCTCTCTCTCTCTCTCTTTATTTATACATTTGCACGCACTTAGGAAGGTCCTGGTTGTTTCATGCGGGCATTCATGGCTCCTCTTTCCTGGATGACAATCATGCAGAATGGAACAGACCTCAATAAAGAAGATCTAACAAAGCTTTTATGGGCGGCTAAACCCTTCTTAGAAACAATGCCTCCGTTGAACTTTGTGTTGCCGGCATTTTCACAACGTTCTCACCTGGCTGAAATGTGAGCGTATTGTGTTTAATTAAACTGTGACTAAACACATGGAGTATCTTTATCTTACTCCCCAGTTCTGAAGTAAAATATTGACTCCTTGTTTGTGTCTGTTTTCTTTTCTCCCTCATGATGCTGAAGGATGACGGTGCTTGGTGAGGTGTTCAGTGTTCTGTCCGAGGAACAGAGGAAGGCAGTTATAGGGTGGATGAAAGAGAGAGTTGCACTGAATGAATATAAATGCCTTCTGAAAGCACCAGCCCTTAACATCCAGCCTCCTGGATCAATGGGAAAAATCATTCGTAAGTTTTGAGTGATCAGTGCGCTTTTTTCATCAAAACATACCTGATCATTTTTAATATAATATAATATAATATAATATAATATAATATAATATAATATAATATAATATAATATAATATAATATAATATAATATACTAATCTATGCATCAATTCTTTTGACTAATCTAGAAAATGGCCCATTAGTCACAGCAGCGATGCCTGTGATGAATGTACCAGGAGCTCAAGGGATTCAACGTCCAATGATGAATGGTAAATATTAAAGAAGTCAATAAAAGAAGCGAAAACTGAAATGGAATGGCAAAGTGGTGGAGAAGGTGGAGAGGAAACATTGGAAAAGAAATCCTAAATACAAAGACAGACCAGCCTGTTTCAGAAAGAAAATATTTATACAGTAGATAGAATTGTAATGATACAATGGATGATGAACAGAAGAATGAAGAAAGAGAAACACCAAAGATAAACAATGCAGAAATACAAAGAGAGGAGATTAATTATATTTAGTAGTAAAATGAATTTTTTTTAAACGTTATTCACCTTTTCTTTTAGCTTCGACAGGGGTCCATATATGTCCTCCAAGAATGTCCTGGCTGAACGCCACTGTGTTGACAATGATGGGGCCTTTTCTATCTCGACTATCTTTAGAAGAAGCAAAGACCATCCCTAAAGAAGAGGTCAGAGTCTGTGACATGATATATGCAAGCCATTGCCATTCATATGTGTATTTTTCCATTGCCTTTTGTGTCTCAGATTATTCCATGCTAATGTAATGTAAATACAGAACCACTTATAACTCAGCAAATAACTACAGTAATCTTTCTCTTTGTCAGCTATGTGAGTTTTTCAGGACTTCAGATTTCTCTCCGTCATTTCGAAATGTTAATGGAATCCAGCCTGCCCTTGGCCGAACACTTTTTCAACGCTTGAAACAAGAGTGCTCCAGCAGTGAAAATATCACGCAAAACCTGGACAGGTCAGGATCTCCATCATTAGTGTGTGATTCGTGCATGTGTTTGGTAAAAGATATTTAGGTGATCAGGACTACATTACACTAGTTTACCTAGAAGCCTGTTGACGCTCTGTTTAAAGAAATAAAGAAATAAAAGTGATTTAAAATATATAAAGAGAAATCTTCAAAATGAAGTCACGTTTATGAGATATGAAGTTGCATTGTGATAAAGAAAGTCACATTGTGTGATATAAAGTCAGAATTATGAGAGAAAAAGTTGAAATTTCAAGATATAAACTCACATGTAAAATTTAGTTGTGATTATATATAAAAAAAAAAATCCAGATTTCTAGATCTAAATTCACATTGTGAAATAGTATTTAAAGGGGGGGTGAAATGCTATTTCATACATACTGAGTTTTTTACACTGTTAAAGAGTTGGATTCCCATGCTAAACATGGAAAAAGTTTCAAAAATTAAGTAGTACCTTTGAAGGAGTATTTCTGTACCCAAAATACTCCTTCTGGTTTGTCACAAGTTTCGGAAAGTTTTTTTCGAGTATGGCTCTGTGTGACGTTAGATGGAGCGGAATTTCCTTATATGGGTCCTAAGGCACTTCTGCCGGAAGAGCGCGCGCTCCCATATAGCGAGGCTGAGCAGCACAGACATTTCACTGATCAGAGCGATTCACTGATCAGAGCGAGAGCGTCGCGAAAAGTCACAAAAGAAGTGTGTTTTTGGTTGCCAGGGCAAGACAACCCTGCACAGATTACCCCCAAAAAAACAGCATTAAGGGACCAGTGGATGGAGTTTATTTTTTACAGAGCATCGACGGAGTTGTGCAAGTGTTTGGGTTTGTTCCCCTGCATTTTGAAAATGCTTGCTTTACAAACAAGGCCCAGTTTGACGCCGGATTTGCACATCGTTTATTTCTTAAGGATGATGCAATCCCAACGAAAAAGGGTCACGATCATATGTTGGAACCTCAGGCGGTGAGTAAAACTGCTTCAAATATCTCTGCCTCCTTGTTAGTGCGTCTGCCTCCCATGCCGGGGACCCGTGTTCGAGCCCCGCTCGGAGCGAGTCGTTGCTGTTGCTGCTCTCGTTCAGTTTCAGCCTCGGGATCTGATTCTGGATCATAAATAAACGGCTGAATCTGACTGTTAGCCATGGTTTGTTTTGGATGATGGTTTTTCCCTCAAGGTAATGTCAGCTTCCAAACGCTCTCAACGCAAAAGCTTACTGGTGCTCGTGATTCTTTAGCTCCGCCCACACGTCACGCCTCCAGTCGGTCGTGTTTTTCCGGGAAAAATCGGTACAGACTATCTTTCTCTTATGAATATAATAAAACTAAAGACTTTTTGGAGTTATGAAGGATGCAGTACTACTCTATAAGTACTCAAGATTAACAGGATATTGAGAGAAAACGAGCATTTCACCCCCCCTCTAATAATATTATTAGTATTATTAGTATTAGGAGTTGTAATTAGTAGAAACAAAGTTGCAATTACAAACAATGACATTGTATTTATAATATATAAAATCACAACAGTGAGATATGTGGTCACTATGAAATATAATGTCTTAATTGTTTGAAACAGAGTTACAAAATATAGAGTCTCATTATGTGTTTAGTTTATTAACTCTGATGGGGAAACAGGCTCCAAGCATAACATATTCTCTTCTTTTTCACAGGCTGGGCTCTCTGGCTTGTTTCTTCGATGGTGCACAATCTCTGAATCTGAATCTTAGTAGAAAACTGCTGTCTCAGATTGAAGCCTGTAACAACCCTGAAGTAGACAAGGTCAGAACTGCCACTTTATCGAATCGCTGTTACTCTTTTAGCATAACTTTAATGTTACTTTTTCTTCCACTCGACCCTCCCTCAGGTGAAAAGACAGCTAGTCCAGATCATTCTGGAGAAAGATAGCAGTTCCTTTTCTCCTGAGATTCTGCAGTCTCTGGGATCCGCCGTGTCTGCCCTTCCTCTTTCCCGGCTGTCCCGCTTCTCCTCTGAGGACCTGAACAACACCCTCACCAGCTTGAGTGAGGCCAGTTGGAGCCCCGCTCAAGCTAAGACTCTGGCAAAGAAACTGCTGGAAGCTGCCAAGGTTAGATTTTCACCTCAGTTTATAGAGATGCGTTTTGTTCCTTATACTGTATATACTGTTTTCACAAGAATGTTTTCTTTTGTAGAATATAAGCGGTGAGAAGTTGTTGTCTCTGGGTACGATGGTGAGAGGGGTGGCCAGTTCCCTCCTCAAGAATGTGAAGGCAGAAGGGCTGCTGGGAAATAAAGCCCTGAACACTATGAGCGAGAAGATGTCCTCCCTACAAAGAACAGCACTACTGGAAGCGGTAAGAATAAGATGAGTTCACTCAGAAAGAGATGGAAAAGCTTCCCCAAATAAGAAGGATAAAAAAGTGACCAAACTATCAGTGAAATCCCTCATCCTTGATTCTGCTTTCTCTCTCTCTCTCTCTTGTTATATTAAACCCACAGTTCCGTCGTGATGTAAATGCATCTGAACTGGTGAAGGGGTTGCCAGATTCTCTCCTCTCTTCTCTGTCTCTGTCCACGCTGGAGAAGGCAGACCTCAGCTCTGTGGATCAGCTGCAGGGACGCGGCTGGACTCGTGCTCAGGTATACACACTAGACAGTAATATAAAAATACAAATCCATTACTTCTACATTACCTAATTTCCTTATTTCTCTCTATAGTCGGCTTTCCTTCTGAAGAAGATTTTGGGTAACAAGATTAACCTTGGTGCATTACGGTGAGACTTTATACGACTGTAACAAAATACAGCAATGCTATACGTTATGTAGACAGAAGTTTAAAAAAAAAAATAAGATAGATAAGATCTTAATAAATAATTAAATGAAAAGGAAAATGGAACTGCTACTAAATTTGCTTTATTTAGTTACTACTTATTTTTATTGAATAAGATACAGAATTGCGTCTTAATGGAATAAATGTTGTCTGCATAATGTCTGGAATAAAGTGCATGACTTTTAACATTGGAGCATCATAAACTAAGCAACTGAGGATCACATATTACTTGATTTTTAGGTTGTCCTGACCACAAAAAAACTCAGAAAATGCAGAAATGTGTGCCTCATTGCTAGGAAATGCATGACAAACAAAAAACAATCATAAATGTTCTAAAAATTCTGAGGCTAAAAAATTGGAGTCTATATCTGTCATAGACTACACTATGCAAGGTTCTGTGAAATCTGTCAATACTGACTGCTTAGAAACTGCAGACTGGCTTTGACATTCAACAGCTAGTGTTGAGTTGTCCAGACTGCAAATCAGGGCAAAAATCTGCACATGTAGTGAATTGTAGTCTTAAATCAGTGTAGTATCCTGATCAAGCTCATGGTGTTGTCAACAGGAAGCTGGGTCAGGCTGTACAGGGTGTCACTTGTGAAATGATTGAAAAAATCAATCGAACTGATGCTTTGGAAATGGCACAGACACTTAACAAGTCCTGTGCATGGCTCTCCAGGGTTCAGGTAAACATTATATATTCATCATGGCTTCACACACTGTCTTCCATCAGCGATATATATATCCCATCCTGATCTCTTTTCATTCTTAGATTCGCTGTACTGCTCAAAAACTCTTTGCAAGTCTGGAGGAGCAGAGACCAGGATATTTCAACGACATTAAAAACTCTGAGCTCCAGGCCATCCCAGCTGTGCTGCTCATCCATCTACCGTAAGAACAGAGCAGGGCTGTATATGCATACAATTAAAATGCATGTAAATTAGTTTCAGTTCATATGCTAATACAGTTCCTATTTTCTTAACTTGTCCCCTCTCACACTATCCATACTGTCATGACACATTCAGAGTGGAGAAGATTCAGAACTTGTCTGATGCTGTGTGTCCCGCTTTCATGGAGAAGATGAATCAAGTCAACCTGTCCTCTCTACCAAACAGCTCTCCATCACGCAGTGCACTTACCAAAAGAGCCATCAGCTGCCTGGTAATATGTGCACACATATACACAGCTTTTCTTCTCCTGTCCAAAATAACCCAAACTTATCTAAAGTTAACATGTTTGTTAGCCATTTCAGTTCTGTAATGTGATGCATTTCTGAGTAAAATAGAATATTTAACAAGAAACAAATGCAGGCTGAGACTTATCCATCATGAACTGATTGGATGGTATGCATTACATACCAGAATCCAGTCAGACTTAATGGGTGTTCTCAGTACACTTTTCATTCCATTGACTTACAGTACATTCAATGCAAATGCAGTAGACGACTTACTGTACAATTAATGCAAATGCAGTAGACAGGAAACTCAGGGTTATGCAAATTTTCTGCTCTCCAAATCGATATTTCACTGCGTGAACTCTTAGCTGAATTAAAAGAATGCAAATTTTAAATCTGCAGAATTGCATATTTTTTACATTTACATGTATCATTTGTTGAAATATATTTGTTTTTTTTCTTGTTCTAACTTCATATTACGACAATTGCAGTGCGTTGTGGGAATGGCCCCTCTTCAACTAAAAAAAAAAACACCTGGAGATCTTTTCTTTTTTTCTGTTACCCTGCAATTCTCTCTTTTGCTCTTTTTTCGTTGACTTTCTATGTAAACATGCGCTAGTTGGAAGCATTTGTACATGTAATTTTACATGGAAAAACAATAGAAAAGAAGCACCGTAGAGTTCAAGATAAAATAATAAAATTATCCAGTAGACAAAGCAGACCATGTGACACCAGCAGAAAAGGAAAAGGATTCTACTACTGCAGGCATTGTCCTAATCTGTATCCTGTATTTGTGCAGAAGAGGAACGCGTCTGATCTGTCTGCGGCAGAGGTTTTGACTCTAGGCTCTCTGGTGTGTGAGTTAGACCCAGCCTGGATTTCCTCTCTGAACCCCACGGCTCTGAACTCCACCCTGCAGGCTCTCGCCTCCTGTCAGTATATCCAGCAACAGCACAGAGAGCACCTGTTCAGACTGCTTACGACCACCTATGGGTAACAGCATGTGCAAAATCACACATAATAACCCACAATGGCTTCACACAACCCACCTCTGCAGACCTCAGATCCCACATCCCACATTTTCTAGTGGTTTCATTGTTCAAGAGACTGTGCCTAGTGGCTTCAAAACAAGTTGAAATATTAGAAAGATTCCTCACTTTAAACATCCTTCTTCTCTAGCCTGAAGTGCTGCAATTAGAGATGTTGCATTGCTGTTAATGATATGTGTATTTTCTTTAACCAAGGGACACTACTTTATGGTCAGAGGAAGATATGAGGGTGCTCGGGCCACTTTTGTTACTTAATGACACTGCCATTGAAAAGCTGCCACCCAAAGTAAGAATCTCAGCAATGCTGTTGACCAGTAGATTATGAAAAAGTAGGATTAAATTATTAAATGTATACAAATGTTTTTAATGTAAAATGAATTAAATTCATGTTGAAAACATTTAAAAAAAAATCTAACAATAAATAATAAACTATTTTAATTCTTACATTTGTATTAATATTAAATTGCTATATTTTTGTACAAATAATTATATGTGTGTGTGTGTGTGTGTGTGTGTGTGTGTATATACATATATTGATTTTTTTTTACTTATGAATAAATAAATAAATGATTAATTTTTTCCTAAATTTTATTTAAATGGCCATCATTTTATTATTTATTGTTTTTTAATTTACCCATCCATTCCTCCATTCTGCTCATCTGTCTTGCAGAGCTGGGTAAAGTCATATCTGTCAGACCTGATGGACAGTTTGCCCAGTCAGCCTGTGGTTCCTCCTCCAAAGGAGTTCCGCTCTTGGTTTGACCTCTCTGCACTTCGTCGCAAACTGTTTGACCTCAAAACGAGTAGCACACTACAAAACCGCAGGAAGCGTGAAGGTAGGTGTGCTTAATAATCAATAGTGGAAATGTTAGTGATATGATATCTAACAATGAGCCATTTATCTTTCTTTCTTGCTTGCTTTCTTTCTCTCTTTGACACTGGTAGTTATTAGCACAGTGGTGTCCACTGTAATAGACCCCATGCTCACATATATTGAGGACCTCAAACAGGGGAATGTATACTGGACTCCCGCCGAATTCAGTAAAATGACTGTGCAGACTTTCAAAGATGTTGTGCCAACATTAGGAGAGATAATCAACTATAGCACAGAACAACTGGCAGCACTCAGAGCAAAAACACTGGAGGTACACACACACACACACACACACAAAACGCAAGTTAAATTCTATTATATACAGAAAAAACCTTTACAGTTTGACTTCAGTGGTCAAAGACAACGTCTATTGTATATGGCAGGCATGGGGGAGTGTGTCCGTGTTGAATGAGTCTCAGATTGCTGTTCTGGGCTGCATCTGCCAGAGCTTCAGTGCTGAAGAGCTGGGCAACCTCAGCATTGCCTCACTGGACACTTTGGAGACAATGACCACCTGCAGCTTTACCCAGACACAGGTAATATAAACACACACACAGTCACCAAACAGCATCTAGAGTTTATATATACAACTTAAAGTTATCTAAGAAACATATTTATTATTATTTTTCGTTATCTACTTCCAGTATTGTGCAAAGGTTTGGGGTCAGTAAGAAATGATCTTTTATTCAACAAGGATGCATTAAATTGATCAAACAGTAAATGTGTTTACATTACATTCATGTTTACATCTATTTTCAAAACAACAAACTTTGTATTCATAAATAATCTTTTTTTTTTTTTACTGTTTCCTGATTACATTACCAACACTGATAATAATAACAGGTGTTTCTTGAGCATCAAATCAGCATATCAGAATGATTTCTGAAGGATCATGACACTGAAGACAGGAGTAAAGGCTACTACAAATTTAGCTTTGCCGTTACAGGAATAAATGACATTTAAAATTGTTATTTGAAACTATTTCACAATATTACTGCTTTTACTGTATTTCTGATCAAATCAATTTAGTCTTAGTTAGCATAAAATACTTCTTTCAAAAACATTTAACATCTTACCGACCCCGAACACTTGAATTAATTAATTTGTTTTTAGCATATATTTGTTTTACAAAAACAAATACTGAAAATTCTGAACTCTGCAGAGGACAGCGGTCTGGCAGGCCTTTGAAAGAGTGGCTGGAATCAACGTGTCTAGATTAGGACAGCTGGAGATGGTGGGTCTGGGACAGTTTCTCTGTGGTCTACAGCCTGGCCAGATCGATCAGCTCAATCCCGTCAGCTTCAGGTTAGAAACACTTCCACATTCATGGTTATATTCTCAATTTAAAATATGTTTGTTTACCCTACAGCACAACAAAACTGATCAAAACTGTGATGTGTGTTTCTCAGTGAGTCAGTAGAGGTGGTGGGCCGTGCTCCTTGTCCTCTGAACATTAGAGAGCGTCTGAAGGAGAAGGCAGTGACTGTGTTTGGAAAATCCAACACCTGGACTGAAGCTCAAGTCAGCATTTTGGGCAATATTATTGGTAAGTTACAAAGGACACCATGTGAAAAACTTGAATATTTCCATGTGACAAGTTCAAACTTCAGATGTGAAAGCTGCGTTTGTTATTTCATGTGTTTCTAGCTGGTTTAAGTGCTGTCGAGCTGGGAAGTCTAAATTCTACCGTCCTGCCATTCATTCAGCCATCCGCCATCCCTCTCATATCCTCAGATCGCTTAACTGTAAGTGGAGGGATTCTTTACCCAAAAAAGAAAATTCTTTCAGCATGAACTCCCTCATGCCGTCATAGATGACTTTTAGAAAAATAATCTATTTCTGTTGAGTCCACATAATGCAAATGGATGGCTCCTTCAAAGTTGATGATTCAAAAACTGTCAAATAAAAACGAACACAACAGTATTCTAAACAATCCAAGTTGATGAATCAGTGTCTTCTGAAGTGAAACAATTGTGAGAGAAAAAAGTGATTTGGAAGCACAGAGGACCTCCACTTCACACAGATGCAAGATGCAATGGTTTATAGTGTCAAAAAGAAAAAAATATTGGTCTACAAGAGAAAATAATTCAAAAGTTTGCATGACCTTGATTGTTAATACTGTGCTTTACTTGAATGATCCACAACTGTTTTTTTTTTTTGTTTTGTTTATTGATAGTTGTTCATGAGTCCCTTGTTTGTCCTGAACAGTTAAAACTCCTGCTGTTTACAGAAAAATCTGTATTAAGAATCTTTGAACGGGGTCATTTTTATAAATTCAGCTATTATTTTGACTTGTGGACTATACTATATCTTTTATGTGAAATATCTTATTCAGGTCAGTACTAAATAAACAATAACATACATTTTGTATGATCTCTCTTATTTTAGTAAAATAATTAACATTTTGCAGATTCTGAGAGGGGGGATGTTAACTGTTGACCTCAACTGTATTGATTCATCAACTAGAGTCATATGGTTTACTGTCATGTTCGCTTTGTGTGGTTTTTGAAGTGTCAACTTTGGAGGTACCATACACTTACATTTTATAAATCCAGAGATTGAGGAGGGAGGGTAAGTTAATGATGAGAGAATTTTGAGTGAAGTATTCCTTTAATTGAGTTGCTCTGTAAGTAAAGAAACAGTGACACTCGTCGTTTGTGATCAGGCACTGTCGGTCAGCCAGTTGAAGGCTTTGGGTCCTGACAATGCTGCCGCAGTAACAGAGGCTCAGCGTTCAGGGCTGAGGGTCGATCAAAAGGCTGCACTGGATGAAGCTGTGGGACTGAAAACTGCACGTGCTGAAGTGCCCATTGGAAACTCCACTGGAATCTCCAATCCAGGCTCTGGGGGATCAGTCACACTGCCACTAAAAGGAGGTAAGTGACAGGAAAAGGGTCAGGAAACCTGTTTGGTGATAGTCATCCACAAATTTAATCTTAATAATCTCAAGTGAAAATTCCACTAAATAATGAACATTACATTTGCAGGGATCTCTTATTCGTAAAATTGTATAAAACAAATATGTTTCTCTTCATACTCCAGGTGCGGCTGTAGAGAGCATGGCAGGATGTGTCCTCCTCATGCAGGCCATTGTGCTGCTGTTGTTTGGATACATTCTCTAAGGAGCAGAACAGTCAAAGGCCAAAGGATGCCATGCGTCTGATGACAGATGCTGATGTATGATCAACCAGCAAACCAGTAGATTTAAGAAATGTTATAATTGCTTTGTTTCAAAACATCATTTAAAACTAAGTCACTGATTGCACATTTAAACTCAGTGATTAGAGCATAACCAAAGATAGTACAAGATGGTGAGATGGTGGTTTGATAAAAATTAACTTATTAAATGTAGTTCAGAGAGAAAATATATTTGGTAATACTGCTTTTTAGGTATTTTTACATGCACATCTATTGTTATTATATGGGAGACTTTAAACACTGTGTATAATCAATTAAAGTTTATCTAAGATGTAGTTTTATTATCGGTTATTTAATTGCAGTTAAATGTTTGTATTAATTAGAGGTTGTGTTCTATTTCAAACCATTTATGCCCAAACATAAGGGTTAATAAAGATCTGTCTGTACAGGGAGTAAGTGTGTGATTTGAATAGTCAAAGCTGAGACTTTCACACCCTCATGTGGTGTAGAAGCTCGCCATAACCAAAGTTAACCATAACTGATAACCTGAAGTTCATGCCAAGCTTTCATCAGATGCACAAGCCATCTACTTGTCTGATGTTGTCACATAAAGGGGTAATGTTAATTATTCAAAATAGCTATTATACCTCATTTATTGTCAAAGAGTTTAAGCTAAATTAAACACATCTGGTGATATGCATGATATGCATTATACATTATCATTCAAGTCAGTAAGATTTTGTTTTTAAAAAAAAATTAATACTTTTATTCAGCAAGGAAACATTAATTTGATCAAAAGTGACAGTAAAGACGTGTTTCCATTTCAAATGAATGCTGTGCTTTAAGAACTATTTATCTATTTCCACTAAAATATTAAGCAGCACATTAAGCAGCCCATTTTTTCAACATTGATAAGAAAAGCTTACAGCTCACTCAGAGCGGGTCTAAGGTCGGAGGGCCTCGTCAATCAAACATTGTGGGCGGGGCCTGTGCAGAACTACATTATTCTGATAGGATTCTCAGAACAGCGGGATTTGAAAAAGGGGATTTTAAAATAGGGATTTAAAAAAAAAAACACTGAGTGTATTTTTATTATTATTATAGGGTGGATGTGTAGACACACTTCCAACAAACATTAATGTTCAAACAACAACAAAAGTGAATTTTGCATCCGATGACCCCTTTAGGTTTTACATGACTGAACTTGAAGAAAAAAATAATATGGAAAAAAACATTTTTATTATTGATAGGTTTATCAAATGAGTATATACAGTAGACTACAAAAACGCACAGAGTAGTGATTAAGCCATTACAGTTTTTTATTTATCTCAACACAATCCATATGAAACTGCCAGAAAAAAGTCGGGTTACAGTAAAACAAATCTATATTAATCATCTTTAAAAAGAAAACCAGTAGACAAGATATACAAGGCACCAATAAAACATAATTCCAGCACAAACATAAAAATAACTCAACTCTTTCAAATCATCCTCAGCCTTTAACAGTAGTCTTAACCTTAGACTAAATAAAGAAGGCACTTTTTTTCTCATTTTAAAGATCAGCAACTATTCAGCAAGTTTCCTGATTTTAATGCCTCTGTGGAAACACAAATGGAAGAAATACAAACATTAAAGATAAAAATAATTCAAGCACAAAGGAGTCACCTGATTCGGGAGCATTTGGCTGTTAGTAATTACAGTATTTCATCTATGTAAGCAGTTGCATTTTGCATTAGAGGAAACGGACTGTTGTACAATGGTATCACAGTAGGCACAGGAATTTAGCAGGGCTGGTAAACGTGTGTGTGACACTCTGAATATGACTCTCAGTGTCTCTTAACCTCTCAGATCAATAAAGAGCTAGTAGCAATCACTTTTTAGGTTGATCAAACCTAATCATTCATAGTATTCCTCTTCCATGTTTTTACAAAACTTGTCTAGCAGAGTTACTACATGTTGTTACAAACATGTATTGCCCTGATGCAGTGTTTTTCTCTAGTTTTTAGGTGAGAATGTAGAATGTGAAAAGCCTGTGGCAAACCCAAATGTTTAGAATTTGCAGACTTTCAATTACATACACGCTTTATGCTGAATCATACAAAAACTCCCCGAAAATAAGATGAAATTATATCTTGCATAAAGAAATTTAAATCTACTTAAATGAAAATTGAGAGAATTCCGTAATGAGCATTGGTGTGTGTAATTAAAATTGAAAAGTCACAAAGTAAAATAAATAACACAAATTTTTTTTAATTATGCTTGTTTTCATATTGTTGATTTTGGGGTGACATGTTCTTGACAGGTTTCACCCTTTCCTGTCATTCTACGCTGGTTTGTCTGTTTTGTACGCGGTGATGAAGGCCATGCCGTGAGTTCTGAAGTGTGTATTAAGATCAGCAGGTTTGCTAAAGTAACGTCCACACACCTTACAGGTGTGCTTACCTTCCCCATCCTCCGCCTGTGCCCCCCCTACACTCGAGGGTGAGCCTGGGGACCCTGCTGCAACTGCCGAGTCAGAGGTCACAGAATTTGAACCAGTGACAGGAGACGCGTGTTTGCGCTCGGAGGGGGAATCACGCACTCGATGGCTGATGAAAAGATGTCTGCTGAGAGAGGAGGAGGATGCGAAACACGCACCGCACTGCTGACACTGAAAGCTGCTGCCCCCGTCACGGTGACAAACAATGTGCTGGAGAAACTCTTCCCTGTGCTCTGTGGTAAAGCCACACGGCATGCAGCGGAATCCTGTGGCTTCCTGCTCCTCAGCTGCAGTTCCTCTGCCAGGCCTGGTCAGGCTGCTCTCAGCCAATTGGCTTTCTGCTTCAACGGAGGCCCCGCCCAAAGTTCCAGGACCACCATCATGCTCAGACGAGCTGTCAGCTGCATCTGTGATACCAGGAACTGCCTGAAAGTGAGAGAGACACTGAAAGTGACTTGCTGTGCCATAACTACAGGAAGTCGTTCTCTTTCAATGAGCTTCACTATGGGGAAATTGTGTCCAGTTACTTCAAGTTGTAAAAAGTTTGACTTTATTTCGAAAAAATTATCATAAATGATTAATTTTGACTGAATCTGAATTAACACTGAATCAACATTGAATTGACTCAAGCTTCTGAAGAGCTGCTTGTGAATAAATGTCATGATTTACAAAATAAACTGAACCAACACTAAACTTACTGGAGCTGAATGATGACACTATTGTTTTTTTAGAGCTGTTTTACAGCAGAATTAGAATTTTCTCAGCTAATGAAGTTTGCAACATTGCTTCTATTTTCTTTTTTATTATTGTGAAGCTTCTTTGATTTTTTTTTTTTTTATCGGTATTATACAAAGCACTCTCTTCCTATACATGCATATTTGTTACCCTGGACGAAAAAAAAACGGGTATATTTGTAGCAATAGCCAACAAAACAATGGCAAAAATTATATAAACTAAAGATCAGAAATAGTACGATAATTTGAACATTTCCTACTGTAAACATAACAAAACAATTTTTGATAAGTAATATGAATTGCTAACTTAATTTGGACAACTTTAAAGACGATTCTCTCAATATTTCGAATTTTTGCACTCATTCCAGATTTTCCAATAGTTGTATCTCAGCCAGATATTGCCCGATCCTAACAAACCATAATCAATGGAAAGCTTATTTATTCATCTTTCAGATGACGTATAAATATCAATTTAAAAAAAATTGGCCCTTATGACTGGTCCAGTGTCACATACATGATCAGTGAAGAAACGAGGTGTAATTACATTTTCAAAAGCTGAATGTTACGGTGAACTCAAGCAACAAAAGTCACTGTAGGTTGATCATGGATTTGGATGTGTTTTGTTCATCATGGAGTGTATTTGGGCTCTTACCTGACTCTGACTCTTTGTGGCTGCTCCTCTGTCTCCTCCATGCTGAGCCTGAATATGTTTCTCAAGAATCAGCTTACTGCTGAAACTCCTCTTCCCACCTTTACAGAGTCTTCATAACAAGAAATGACAGTAAATGACTTCAAAAATAAGAGAATGTGTGTTATTTTAAAAACAAAAAAAGCCATAAAAGAAAAAATGTTGCTGAATACTTTTAACTTACTGGCAATAAAACGCTCTTTTGATGCCTTTGTGTTTGACACGGATGTGACGTCTTAAACTTGATGATGAAGAGAAGGACCCTTCACAAAGAGTACATGGAAACTTCTTCAGTTCCTTCAACAAAACAAGATGAAACATTGTTTTTTTAGGTTTGTTGGTTCAGGACAAATTGCAAACAAGAATCATATATTTATATATTCGACAAATATATTCTTTCTTTTTTTAGGTAGGAGTATTGAAACATTTTGTCAGTGCAAAAAAATCTCCTTATAGCTGAGTTCTGTCTGCTGAAGTCCTGACCTTGCCATGCTGCTCAGACATGTGTGTGATGTAGTTCTCTTTGTCTGTGTAGTGCGTCTGACACTGTGAGCAGCTCCATCTCTGGACAGCAGAGTTCCCATCCTCTCTCGCCCCTCTTCCTCTGTCCTCGTCTTCATCCTGTCCCTCCTGCTCCCCGTCAGAGCTCTCCATCTTTACCAAGTTGTTCTGTGCTGATGTGTCATAAACGCTAGAGTCCCTGTGAGAGTCCTAAAGACAAATTACAATTCGGTCATACACTCACAATGTCAATGAATAGAGCTTATTTTTGTCTAACTAAATAGAAAACAAACCTTAACATGCTCAAGAAGGGAACCCCTCTGAGTGAACAGCTTGTTACAGTCGGGACATTTAAAGACGTGCATCTTCTGCTTGGCTAAGTGAGTGTCGATATGGACACTGAGCAATGCTTTTTGTGTAAAAACAGTCCGACACATCACACATTTATAGATCTCCCTGTCATAAAAAACAACGGTTATTAGCAACTCAAAAAAAAAAAAAGTGAACATACAAATTATTTTTTAGATTTTAAAAGGGTTGCTTGACTGCAATTTCATGTAGCTCCAGTTTCAAGGTAGTTTCCCAACTTACTTGGACTGCCTTTCTGTCTCAGGGAGTTCGGGATGCTGGGAGACGCAGTGGCCCTCAGCACTAGAGGAAGATTTAAAAGCCATGGGGCAGGAGGGGCATTTATGGAAGACCTCACAGTGAGCCGTCTGCATGTGAGTCTTTACAGCATTCAAACTATTCACTCCACCAAACACCAAATGACAACAAGCACATCTGCAATGAAAATTAGACAATGGGCATTAAAGTGCTCTTTTGAAAACAATGGATGAAATAAGGGTTTTATTAGTAGTCTGTATGGCTAGGTGGTTACCTATATCCAAGGCGGCGTGAGTAGTGGAGGCAGGTTTGATTCAGATGAGTGATGAGTTCATGAGACTGACAGGTGACACCGCATTCAGGGCAAACCAGCGGAGGGAGCTGCTGATGTAACCGCCGGTGAGCCGCAGCACTACATGAGTTCCACAGCGGCATCGGAGGAGAACACTGCATACAACACTAGAGAAAAATTCAAAATGTAATATTATTAATGAATATTAAAGGAATAGTTCACACAAAAATGAAAATTCAAGTTGTGAGATTCTTTCTTCACTGAAAAAACTGAAAACTGAGTGAAACATCACTTGCTTACAGAGATAAAAACAGCTGATAAAAACAATGCAATAATGCGCAATAATCCACAATGACTCCAGTCTGTCGATAAACATCTTGTGAAGTTAAAATCATCATGCTTGTAATAAACCATAGTAATAAACCAATAATAAATGCTTGTAATAAACCAAATCAAAGACTTTTTAACTATAAAACATTGTCTTGTCACATCAAAATCCACTAACATACTTGTTAGAATGGTTTTAGACTGATTTCACTTGTAAATGGTGCTTGATCTGTGCATATTTCTCTCCTGATTCAGATGAGACAACGTTTTTACTGGAGAAAGTAGTATTATAGATAGAAGGCTCAATGGAAGCAATGATTTGAAGTTTTTTTTTATTGCAAACAAACTGCTTTTTAAATTCAAATTCATTAATCAAAAGACTGTAGTTGTGTAGATTATTGTGATGTTTTTATCAGCTGTTTACACTCTCATTCTGATGGCACCCATTCACTGCAAATTATCTATTTGTTGAGCAAGCAAATTCAAAGTTTCGACATCTACATCTACAATCTACATTTTGGATGGCCTGAGGGTGAAAATATTTTTTTAAGCAAATTAAAATTTTTAGGTGATATTAACTACTTGTAATAATAATAATAATGCTCATTTTATTATGTATTTTAATGTTAAACGATATTAAATAATAATAATGAAAATTGTTAATATATTTTTCCAATGCTAAAAGCAGGGCAGGGCGAATGCAAGTCTGAACTAGTGGTTGACCGATTTATCGGTAAGGCCGATAAATGAGCAAAATTAATGCCCCAAATAAACCACCAAAATGAAGAAGAAGAAGCAAAAGATAGCTCACGGTTATAGTCCTGACACCCACACATGCACTCACTCACCGTTTCGGTGCCACCAGGCTCCACCTCTTGAAAGTGTGCCATTATTTCTGCCTTCCCTTTGAATGGACTCCAACACTCTGGACAGCTGAGAACATGGAGTACACAAACATACCAGGCAGCATCTTAATCATTCAGTCTCCATTCATTTTTGTTTATTTCTCTTTCATTCAAACATAAAAATCAAATGTGTTGTTACCTGTTATCAGAAGATTGTGACAGATGGACCCCACTTTCTTTAATGGCAGACAGAGTGGAGGCAGCTGGAGAAAGCACACCTGTAAAAGAGACTGTACTGTGAGCACATATTACATATCAGCTAAATCATTCTGAAATGGACATGGGTTAATGAAATGTACTAATCTAGATAATCGTGGACAATTATCTACAGCACTGTAAACCAATGATTTATAGTTCAGCTCCCTAAAGAGCACGTTTGCAATGCACTGAGCACAGAGACTGCTCTATGAAAAAGTGTGCAGAAAGAACAAGCCCCAGATGAATTATTCAGCATCAATGCTTGAGTTGTTTGATTTGCAGTGCAGAGACAGTGACTGCTACTTGATCCCTGTGTGAACATCTTCTACTATTGAGTTTCATGTTTGTTTTGTAAACTAAAATTAAGAATCAAATTTCATCCATACAAGCATTTCCAAAAGTTTTAATAACAAGGACCCCAAAATATGATGATATATTTGCGAGGAACTTCTTTCTTAAAATATAAAAGCAGGTATGCAGACTTTTAAACACTAATGTTCAAAAGTTTGGGGTCGGTATCATTTTTTCAGTCTCTTATGCTCACCAAGATTACATTTATTTTAATATGAAAATATATTACTATTGTGAAATATGATTACATTATAAGATAACAGATTTCAATTTTAATATGTTAAAAAGCACTTTATTCCTTTTACCATTACCCCAGTCTTCAGTGTCAAAATATTCTTCAGAAAACATTTTAATATGCTGGCTATCAATATTGAAACAGTTAATGTTTCTGCAAACTATTTTCAAGATTAATTTATAAAAAGTTCAAAAGAACAGCATTTATATCAAAATGAAATCTATTTTAACATTATAAATATATTTCATGTCAATTGTGATCAATTTAGTGCATTCACACTGAATTAATAAAAATAAAAATAAAAATTAAATACTGACCAATCGACAATTGTGTCAAAGACATTTAAATGTCCACATCAAAAAAAATTGTACAAAAGTGATTTTATATACATAGAAAGCCCATTAAATGCAAGTGAAGTGTCTGCTTTTAAAGGGGTCATATGACATTGCTAAACATAGCATTATTTGGTGTATTTGGTGTAATGAAATGTGTTTATGCTGTTTAAGGTTCCAAAAACACACTGTACACTGTAACATACTGTACATTATTGTTGTGCCTCTATGCCTCTTTCTGAAATGCATTAAATTTTTACAAAACTCATCATTTTGAAAACCGAGGTGTATGCTGATTAGCCAGCTATCTAATGCGTTGTGATTGGCAAAATACCTCAAACATGTGATGGAAATGTTACGCCCCTCACCATATTGTGGTGGCATCTCCCGGCACGACCAGACAAAACCAATAAAACCCATTATAAACCAGGAATTTGTTGCATCCAGTGGGGACATAATTACTGATTATAATGACTTTTACTGTCTTTTTATGCATTGTGTTGTGTATCGCACTGTGTAAACATAAAACCATGTCTGAATTTGTGATTGGAAAAATGACAAACAACAAGCGCTACTCTACACTGCTCAGAACTCATGTTTGAATAATCAGTGGCAAATTCTTTAAATATGTAAACGTACTAACAGGCTATGAGTCAGAAGCGTCAAACTGTCTTTGCAAAGTTGGAACTGTCCCACTGTATAGAACAGCCTTTGTGCACATTGTAGCACTGTAAGCTACTGGAAACAGTCCTCGTCCTCCGTAAAATGCGCTGCACACTAGGGCTGTCACTTTTTATTCGATAGTCAAATATGCATCCGAACATGACGTGAAATATCCATAATCTAACTATAAATAAAATATCAGTTTTTTAAAATGCCATGTATAGAGCATTTTTTACAGTCTATGATTAGACCGTTTGTTTTTTATTTTATTCTTTGCCATCTTATCCAATAGAGGGCACTTTAGACATATTGTAGCGTAGCCCCATGACCAAATCAAGCGAATAATAGCTAGTAGCCAGGCACGTCTGTGTGCTCCGAACGTTTGTTCTCCACTGCGGGGGAACATTGTAAATAAAAAGAGAGCCGCACTTAATCCAGATCAAGTTGATAGACGGGTGTTTCTTGCAAACAATATTAAAAAATATATATAATTTGGCTAGGCTATATGCCTTACTCCTGCTGCTGTTTTAAGTTGTCACGTTATTGTTTGTGCCTGGTCTTAATTTTTTTTTTTTTTCATTTAGCCTAATGTTGTGGGATATGCATAGTGGCACTTCATGTAAGTTGATCATCTGCTGTTTCAAACATTAAGTAAAAATAATAATAATCCAGATAGTTCTGTTTATGACTCACTGTTAATAAATTTGTGATTGAATCTCCATTAGGCTACGGTGTTTTTTTTGTGCGCGGGGGGCAGGCATGTAGATATTCAAATATATTTGAATATATTGCATTATATTCGATATCCGTTCGAATTAGATTTTTCTCAAAAGTGACAGCCCTACTGCACACAACTGTATTTATGGGTTGAACTATTCTGGAACAATGTTGTAAATATAACTTAACCACTGATTTCTGGTTGTGTTCTCTTTTGGAAGGCCAAACAAAGTAGTTACACTTTCACAACGGAACACAGCATCTCCACGGCATGGCGGCGGCAAAAGTGAGAATAAAAATTATGCATTCTTTCGTTGTGTGAAGATTTGGGAGGCATTACGCAAATCTACCCACATCATGACGTAGACATGGGGGAGTGTTTGAACGAGCCTTAATAGGGGGGCGTGGACCAGTCTACCTTTATAAAGAATATCTTTAAATTAAAATTTAAAAAACATTAAACCAACTTATTCTGAACTGTACGCATTAAAATATATAAAAGAATAGGTGAGCATACAAAATTCTTGCATTTAAATTAGTAAAAAATTACTGCTGACAAATGGCCAAAATTGTATAGTGGCAAAGTTTAAAAACGTGAAATTACAAGTATTCTTTTGATATGTCATAAACTGATTCTTATGGTAAATATGCTGACAAGATTGTTACACTGAATGAGATCTTAGTGGCTGTTTTCTGTAAATCATGTTACAAATGTATGATATTTATTATATGTGCTAAAGAAATATAGATTTAATGAATCTAATGTATTGAAAAACAACAACAAAAATTCAAAGCTGTATCCTTATTGTACTTGAAACCCTTTTTTGTCTTTGACCCAACTGCAATTGCAAATGTCAGGATTTCTTACAGGTTTTTAAAAAGCAAAATTAAAAATGTAATAAACAAAAAGTGTTGAAATAATCAACTTGATCCTAATTTAACATTTAAAATACATTTTGTAAAAACCTTTTTGGGTTCTTTCAAATTTTCCACAGAAAATTCCCACGTGGACCATATTTTGAAATCACCTGATCCAAAATGTCCAAATCTAAAATATTTACTCCCTTACTCACAAGTCTTGTTAGTTAGGTATAAATGTCTAAAAATATTGAGAGATTTGAGAAAAGGCCTTATAAGTATTCTTTTACTACTGCATCTATAAATACACTAACAGTGACAGAGACACAAACCTATAGGCACGGTATCCTGCTGGCCAATCATCTGCTCCACACTGACAGGACTCATGATGAGGTGTGAGCACTGCATAACCAGCCCCTTCTCCTTGTGCTCTCGTGCGTGGAGCAGCAGGCTGCACTTGTTAAAGAAAGCCAGACGTTTGGAGCAGTGGTTACAGGTCACCTCGATCCTCATAGAGCGCCGATCGTAGTGCCTCGCCAGACTGCGCTCCAGAGCGAATGCATCACCGCATTCAAGGCAACGGTATCCCGTTGAGGGCACTCGAAGACCCCATTCTGGTGGAGGCGGGATGGAGAGGTCTGGATGATAACTTGGCAGTGGATTCTTACTGTTTAGGATTTTGTTGAAGGCCTCAACGAGGCTAGACTGGCTGCGTGAGATAACAGCTCCCGAGTTGTTCACAATGGAGGCTGGTTTGGCAGTCCCAGGATTCCCGTTCATCGTTTTCTGCCCCAAACTGCGAACCCCGGGCATTGGCGAAGAGGTGATGGATGGGAGGGTTGATGTTCTGGTGATCTTGACTGCAGTGGTGGAAAGACTGGTGGCCATCTGATTCTGTGCCTTGCTGGCTGCAAACAACATAGCTGTGCTGGCATCCTGAAGGGTGGACACTGGCAACATCGACAGCTTTGAACCCTGAGCTCGTCTTTGAGGAGCATCACCAGACTTCTGAATCCTATGGGCCCCTGCTTGAACTTTAGAGCCACCAAGACCCTTGGAGGTCCCTCCTTTGGGAGCCACTTTAGATACAGTACGTGATATGTTTCCAGCAGACGTTTTGACAGTCTTGATTCTGACTTTGAGAGGCTTGGAGGAGGTTTTGCCGGAGTTTGTGACATCTTCAGATGGGGACTCTACCAAACTAGTCTTGGTGGATTTCCCTCGTGTCTCCACACCTCCACCAGCCTCTGTTTTTAGTTGGAGACCACTATTCTCCTGCACACTTATGCTCATGTCAATAACTTGATTTTGAGCAGCTCCTTCTTTTCTGACCTTCTGTTCTGGCTCATTGGCTTCTTGTTGATTTGACAGCCGAGGTTGAGGGATTTCTGGCTCAGGGCTTTCAGGAGAATCTCTCTCCTCGATTATGTGCTCCACATCTTTTTCTTCAGCTGGCAGGTCGCTTGTGGAGGTCAAAGATGTTGGGTTGACGCCGCTTTGTAGAAGTGTTGGATTCTGGACAGATGGCTCTTCAATTTGAGTGTTACTAACTGGTAAGGAAGGGGACGAGGGAGATGGTGGTTGAAACACGCTTGAAGGAGACCGCTTCAGGCGTGGTACCTTGGGAGCAGAGCACCGTTGGGAATCCGGGCTTTCTTGTATGACAAGCGCAGGGCTACCGAGGTCTGGTTCAGATTCTTCATCTTCAGATAAGTGTCGACGGACTCCTGCCCTCAAAGTGCCATTTAATGGTGGTGCTTCCTCACAATCAACTCTTGCAGGAAAGTCTGAACTAATTAAATGTGAAGATAAGATGGGAGGGTCAGGCAGGGGTAAAGACTGAGCTTTGGAAAAAGTGCTAGAAGGGTGTTTAGAAGAAGTGCCATCTTGGTTGTCATCAGTAGAAACACTAGGAGCAGAGAGAGACCAAAGCTGCCCATTGGGCTGCATCCGGATTAGAGATGGTGGCGTAGAGGGTTCTGTAGCCCCAACAGAGACATTTTTGAGTCGATTAATGATGAACGGATCTGGTGGCACCAGGCTATCTTCGCTGGGACCTTGCTGGGGAGACTCATGTGAGGCATCAGCACCAGAAATGTCCCCTTCAGTTACATTCCCTTCAGTTTTGTCATCAGAATGTACACTGTTTTTTACAATCACACTGACCACGGAGGGGTCATTTTGAGAAGCTAAAGGAACAGGCTCAGGGCTTTCTGGAGGTCTTAGGCATGGACTTCCACTTCTCTCCTTTCCAACAACACCACTGCGCTCATTTTGATTGCCATCAGTGTCAGACTGAATTGCTTCTTTGGCGTCAATGTCTGGAATGTCAAATGCTGCCAGCAGGTCATCAAAATCTGGTGTCTTCATGTCCCCCATTCCCATGTGGATGACAAATACCTGCATTAAAAAAAAAACATCACAAAAAGCACAGATGTGATCAACTGTTCTTAATGTAGAAAATAAATTATGTAGAAAATGCATTCAGATAAATTCAACATTTGGAAAACATGAGAAAAGTCTAATAATTTGCTTGTCAAACAAAATAAATATAAAAAGGTGTGTGTGTGTTTGTGTATAGCTAGATTATACATAGTTAATAACTGCATTAAATTGCAGGAAAAAACCGAGGTTACACGGGAAGTAGGCTATCAATAACAATTTATCTTCTGCATGTGACATTTTACATGTATGCAGTAGCAATGCCCAGCTGCAATTTAATCTGTGAATGTACGGAATTCCGCGTAGCACATATAACTTGATCTGCAAATATAACTTCATAATAGTCATTTCATATGCTAGCTAAACCAAAAAATATTTCATATGTCCTTTGGGCGACATTACGGCTACATATTTCCACAGAGAATGTCGTTCTGCAATAAGTGACAGTCTGCAGGTCGCGATTATGAATTGTATCTGTCAAATATAATAGTCTTGCTAAAGTGTCTAGCCCAACAGCTACAACAGATTAGCTTAATGCGCAGCCTGCAACGTCTGACGTCGATAATACTAAAAAACAAGAAGTTCATAGGATGATGATGGCCATTATTAGTCAGCTTCTATATTTATACTGACAGTAAAGCCATAAATTTGACTATTGTTGCTCTATGTTTCCAAGCATAAAACTTTCTTTACCTGACCAAATATTCTCGTCTACTCCTGGACTGACCCAGGACGGCGCACAGCATTTGCGTCACATCTGGAGAAAAACAAGTCGTACACATGCAAATGTTGAGAAGTGAAAATCGAAAAGAGAGCCGTTTAATTATGATGTATTTACAAGATGTATTACAACTTTCAGTTGTCTCGCAAACGGCCGCTATCATGAAACAAAGACGCAGCTATTTATCAAAGCGTAACGTTACGTTAGGTTACCTGTTGTGACAGTCTGCGAAAATGATTTTATGCTCATGATATTCACGAACACGGGCAACTTGTTGAATTTGACAAGCCTTTTACTACGGAAGAGTCCATGCTGATTTATACTACATACTACATCAAATGTATGACTGGGTGTTTGGGACGGAGCAAGACCACTTTGTTCAGCCAGCGTCTAACGTTACAGTAATCGTTCCATCGGTTGTTTTGAATTAATTGGTTTAACAGCTTCAAAATGTCTGATTCCAATGGTAAACTTTATCAAAGGATTACAAATCAAGTAAATATATAAATGTTAAATATTTAAAACACCGTTCAACATGAGTAGTTTTTTTTTTTCAAATTGTTGTAATGTATGCATAACAGTTATACAATGTTTTAAAACCCCTATATTCAAAAAATATACATGTAGGTTATGTAATATGCCATGATATGAACCAATCTGATGACGTAAATGAACCAAATCCACTGAAACGAATTGTTCGAAAGAACCGATTCGCATAAACTAATAGAACTTCTCATTGGTGATGGGAAGTTTGGCTCTTTTTAAAGATTCGGCTGCCTTAGAACAACTGGCTTACGCCTCCCAAATGGCACTTTAATTGGTATCACTGAGCCTTCTATTTTAGCCCAATTTAGCAATTGTGAATGGTTTGTGTGTTGATAAACATATTTTATTCTGTTTTTTTTTTTTCATAAAAGCCTTATTTTTATGCTCTTTTTTTTACAATACAAAAAATACACATATACTATTATTTAACATTTTATTAAAACTTTAATAATAACACTTTAGTACATAGTGCAGGTTGGAATTCAGAAATATCAGATGCCTCAGTTTTAAAGTCCTGATGCGATTTATCCTCTCTGTGATTATTTATCCTGTTTCTGAGAAGACTCGCTCTGAGGGGACCAGTGTTGCAACAATGCAGTGTCTTACCTTAACCAATGCTCTTGCGTTTAAATCCCTCGTTATCTTCGAAGCTTGTGTCCCCATTCCTTCTTTCACATAATGGCATGATCCTAATCAGTCCTCCTATGTGATCAGCCGCATGTGTATTTTATTATTATTAGTATTTTACTTTCTCATTATATTCAGTGCTGAAAAATACTTTCTCAGACTCAGATGGTAAAAGTGAGCTATCATTTATATTTTCAATGTATATATAAAAATATATATTTTACTTATCTTTTAATTTCAGATTTTCAGTCAGACCATCAAGAGAATAACAAGAAGTATACAGCTGTCATGACAAGTGTCAGTTAGTCTAGAGCAGTTCACATAGCTGTTTTATACATGAATAAATAATAGAATGGGATAGAACAGAACAGATTAGAATAGAATAGGTAAGTGCTAGTATTAGATGGTAAAGCGCCGGTGAAAAATATATATTTTTTAAAATGACTAAAGACTAAAGCTGTTCAAACTGAGACTGGGAGGTCATTCCACCAGCACAGTCCATGAAAAGGTCAATGAGCGTGATTTTGAACCTCTTTTGGATGTCACCACAAGATGCCGTTCACTTGCACAACACATGCTTCTGGAAGGTGCATAAGTTTGAACTAGTGAATATATGTATATTGGTGCAGTGCCAGTGGTTGTCTCATTTGTAGGCAAGCATCAGTACCTTGAATTTGATGAGAGCGGCTACTGGTAGCAAGTGTAACCTGATAATGAGAGGAGTAACGTGAGATTGCTTTTTTTTTGGCTCACTGCTGCATTCTGGATAAGTTGCAGAGGCTTGACAGAACATGCAGGAAGGCCGCCAAGAGAGCATTACAATAGTCCAGTCTGGAGAGAACAAGCTTGGACAAGAAGTTGTGCGACTTGCTCTGACAGAAAGGGTCTAATCTTCCTAATCCTGTAAAAGGCAAATCTGCAGGATATATGTTAATACATAATATGGCAATATGCAATGCACGCAGCTACCATCGGGTCATCTGGTTGGAATGAAAAGTAGAGTTGATTGTCATCAGCATAGCAGTGATAAGAAAAGCCATGCTTATGAATGACAGATCCTAATGACGTCATGTAGATGGAGAAGAGAAGTAGTCCAAGCACTGAGCCTTGAGTAACCCCTTTAGACTTTAGAAACCTTTAGAACTTTTAGAAACCATGTGGCACTTTAATTAGTATCACTGAGCCTTCTATTTTAGCCCAATTTAGCAATTGTGAATGGTTTGTGTGTTGATAAACATATTTTATTCTGTTTTTTTTTTTTCATAAAAGCCTTATTTCTATGATCTTTTTTTACAATACAGATCCTAATGACGTCATGTAGATGGAGAAGAGAAGTAGTCCAAGCACTGAGCCTTGAGTAACCCCTTTAGCGAGAAGTTGTGACTTTAGAAACCTTTAGAACTTTTAGAAACCTCACCCCTCCAAGACCAACACCTACCTGAGAGTTAGGACTTGAACTACAGGAGTGCAGCTCCAGAGATGCCCATTTTTCTGAGGGTGGACAGGAGAATCTGGAGGTTAACTGTGTCAAAAGCAAGGTTTCTAAAGATCCAGCTAGATGAGTACTGAGGATATGGAAGCTGATTTTGCCAGTCCCAGGGCTTCAGTAACTGAGAACAGGGCAAGGATGGTAAGAGAGGGCTTTTTAAGCAGTTTGCTTACCTGAGCCTGCTTAAATGCTGCTGGAAATGTACGAGAATGAAGAAAGGTGTTGATAATGTGAGTAAGCGAAGGTATGACTGAAGAAGAAATGGCCTGAAGGAGGTGAGTGAGGATAGGATCAAGTGGACAAGTGGTAGGATGATTGGAAAGGATTAGTTTGGAAACATTAATCTTTGAGAGTGGAAAGAAGGAGAAGGAGGAGAGAGAGTATATTGGTAGTTACGAAGTTATCATCAGTTTGTGGTGTGGGGAATTGGTCAATGATGGTTCTTGTCTTATTTGTGAAGAAAACTGTAAAGTCATCAGCTGTAAGAGTCGATGAAGGAGGAAGCGAAGGAGGACAGAGAAGACAAGAGAAGAGAAAGATTTAAAAAGTGTGCAAGAATCAGAACAGTTGTTAATTTTTTTTGTGGTAGTATGTCGTTTTAGCAGTGAAGACATTTGCAGGAAAGGAAGAGAAGAGTGACTGATATACACTCAAGGTCTGTAGAGTTTTTTAATTCACCTCATTTACTCTCTGCAGCCCTGATTGTAGAGCGGTCAGCAATGTTCAAGGAGAACATCAGACAGCCAGGGGGCAGAGGGGTTTGTCTGGATGAAAGTGGTCAAAGGTTGTCCAAGCAAGAGCGTGGAGTGTTTGTGTCCAGTGCTGAAAACTGAGAGGGTGAAGGAAGTGAGGATGAAACCATAGAGGATAGGTGAGAGGGAAAGTTTGAGCATAAGTTACGACGAAATGTGATCTACGGAGGAGCGTGTACTGTGTCAGGAGAGTAAATTGTGTTTGATTCACTTTGTGCTGTGCAGTCCTGCAGGTCACGCAGTGCATCGTAGGGGCGTGATCAAGTTTCCTGCTTGCATCCAATTGCTCAATTCAACTGCCACTCACTCGTCACGCAAAAGCCATTGGTCAGCTCGTAGAATTGTCATCGGCCAAACACGTTCATCGAGGTTCATCGCGCGGTGTTCGAGGACCGGGAAATTTATGTTCAAATAAAATTATATTGGAATGCATCTGGGATAGGGAAAATCTGTATACATTCTATAGTTGGTCTTCTGTTCATTTAAGTGAATGCACGGCGAAAATAGGATATCCGCAAAAGAGCTGGAGAGATAACGTAAGTTACACACGCTAGGAGAGGTAAGCTAACCCAGTTAGCATCAACACAATTGAATAAATCTCACTCGATGCAGTATTATACAGGTCTTTTGTTTATAAGTTCATATATTTACTTTTTAAGCCGCTAAAGGTATGCGTGGATATTGATATTTGTTTAGCCCTTTCATCCGTGTGTTGCGCGCCGTTTAGGGTTCTTGACTTGCAGGAATTGTGTTTGTTGAAGTGTTGTTAAACATAGCGACCATTTTCACGTGTTATGAATATGAATGCAGCTTTGCTCCCTATCAGATTTTTGTCATTTTAAAGTGCCGTTTACAGCCATGATATCCACATGATCAGACAGGTTGTGTTTACATTTCACAGACAGAGTCATTTGACAGGAGTTCTGTGTTGCACTTTACAATCATTGGGAAAATATTATACTTTTTCTGAACTTGGCTCAGTCAGAAGATCTTTCTGAAGTGGCATTTAATAAAATAGTTTAATGCTGCTCAGATATAGCATTAAAACGCAGCAAACTACAACGGTATACTATTTTGTCAGTAGACACAAGAAAGTGTTTTTTTTATTTTTTTTTTGTGTGCATTGTAACCTTACAATGAATTTTTAAAAGGCTCAGTGCTGGAGTTGGAGTTGTCAAAAATCTGTCAGATGCATTTTATGTCACCCAGATGGACTTTGCTAATGTCTTGGTGCAGGAAACTATTATGCAGTTGTATCTACCAACATTGTGATAATACAAAGCTGGCTGAAAATAGCAAACTTTAATAACTCTCAACTGAAAGTAGATCCTGTGGCAAAGAAGATATCTTGTGATTGAGATCTTGTTGAAGGTCCTGGATAGAGCATTTGTGCAAGGAAACCCGCCAACAAATATACATCTTTTCAAACCTTGTTTTGTGACATGTTAACACAGTCTTCCCTTTCTGTCAAAGTTATGGAGTTGGATTCCAGTTTGGCCTCAGGGATGGAGATGGAGTTGGATCCAGAGTTGGAGGAGGAGTTGGGAGTGTCTTTGGACGAGCTGCGCAAGTGGATCGAGGAGCAGGTGGACCGCAGCGAAGCCGTGCAGCAGAGGAAAGCCCAGCTGGAGCAGCTGCAGGAATGGGTCGAGCAGAGGGAGAAGGAGGTTGCTAATATGGATGCTCTTTGCTCTAATGCCTCAGAGTAAGTTTAAAGTGTCAGAGAGGATGCACTGAGATCAACACAGCTAAAATGAAAGAGACTTCAGTCAAAGTGCTGGGATAGTCGGTATTACCAAACACAGATGTTTAACAGCAGTTCCAGTGGTGTAGATGGTTAAGTGTGTGCTTTTTGACACAGTTCGACCCGGGTTCAAATCTGCCTTTCGTCAAACTTTTTTTTCCTTCTTTTTCAAATCTCATATTACATGGGAAGGGTATTTTGTTCAATAAAAATGAAGGAAATAATCTTAAAGTTGAAGATAAAGTATGGGGTAGGTGTAGGGAGGGCTTTATTGTCCCAAAAAGGTGGCATCCATTTAATAATTTGAATTAAAATGATAATTTACGTTCAATATGTTATTGCGTTCTCTTTTATAATGTACTACAATACTGAGGAATTACCACAATTTGCCATAAGTAGTATAAATAGCAGAAAATCCTCCTATTTTAACATGGTATAAATAGAATCTGGATATTTGCACTTAGTGTAGATATCATATCGCTAAAAAAATCATGCTATTTTCACTTTGTGTAAATAGGACCAATTGCTATTTGCACTTTGCAAACAACCTCTGCCCCCAAAAAATACAACACAAGTTCAGTGAGTGTAAGATTCTACTCCATCAATAGCTTTATTCTTTAAAGTACTTATGACTACAATTACAAGAACCTCGATGTGAACTAGCCACTACTTCTGACAACATGATTGATTATCCAAAAGCCACCATTTTATGAGATAAAAAAGTAATATTTCTTAAATCCTAGAGGAAGAAGTACATAAATCTGTCTGTTTTCAAAGGTCTGTGGTTCAGTGTGAAGCTCTGGTGAAGGAAGTGTACAGTAATATGGGTCTAGTGTATCGTGAGAGCAGCTCGGAGGATGAGGGAGGAGGCGGAGCAAAACCTTCTGAGGTCATTGAGATTGATGATGATGACGACGATGATGTCATTGCTGTGGGATGTGGTACGTTAGATGCTATATTGTTATATGTTATTTAGTTATTTCATTTTATAGATGTCAAATATGTACAGTAACAGCGCTGTGACTTTCTTCACAGTGGTTCCTCCCAAGAAAGTTATCACTCCAGCCAAGGACTCAACGGTAAGAGAAGTGTGTCATCTGTATCACTAGACAAACCACTCGAAAGACACTGTGAAGTTTAACCTGATTTTAGCCATTTTTTTGTGGACGATTCCAGTAATTTCAGTAGAAGTACAGGAATGTTTTCGACAATATCACTAATGGGACAACACCTTAATGCTACACTGTTTCCTTTTCTGTGCTGTGTTGTGTCTGTATTGTATGTAAAGTTTAAGGAGGCTTCAGCTGCTCTTCAAAGAACGTCTCAGCAGGTGCAGAACCTGGCCCAGTCTGTCAACAGAACGGCCCAATCGAGTATCACACCAGCTAAAGCAGTGGCCCCTCCTCCACAATCCCATGGTGCTCTGGCTGTTCCAGCAGTGTTTATGTCCTCAGGTCCGAGGAACGCGCCCACTCAACCTAACCCTAATTTAAAACAGGATAATATCAAGATCAACATGACACTTTTGGGTAAAAAACGAACCAAGACGTGGCATCTTGGAACACTTGTTGCCATCAAACAAGTGGGTGAGTGAATGCAGTTTATTATCTGTATTGAATACTCCTCCTCTCGGATGGTGCTGTACATTTCATGGTGCTGTGTATGTGAAGTAGAAAATTACATCAAAAAGCTTGATCCATCCTTTTGATATCAAAATTCCCCAGGGAACAATTTCAAGTACAAGGTGAAGTTTGAGAATAAAGGGAAGAGTCTTCTCTCTGGGAACCATGTGGCGTTTGATTACCACCCAACACTGGAGAGACTGTTTGTTGGTGCTCGTGTTGTCGCCAAGTACAAGGATGGCAATCAAGTCTGGCTCTATGCAGGTGTAGTTGCTGAGATGCCCAACAGCAAGAATCGTATGAGGTGAGATGAACAGAAGATCTTGGGACCGTATGGAAGGATAGAATGGATCACTGATTGAATGTTTTTGCAGGTTCCTGATCTTTTTTGATGATGGTTATGCCTCATATGTGGGCCTGCCTGAGCTCTACCCAATCTGCAGACCATGTAAGAAACTTTTTTTTAACCTTCTTTTAGTTTCCAGTTTTTGTCTTCTCTTTTTTAATGTAATATTAAACACTGATGATATTTTTAAGTGATTCGATTTTTCATTGAAATGATTGAATCGTCTTTCAAATATAACAAATTGAATAAATAAAATAAAAAAATAATCAATAAAAAAATGAATACTAGTAATTGCGCTTAATAATTTGTTACAATGGATCTGTCTCTCAATCTGTGTTCAGTAAAAAAGACCTGGGAGGATATTGAGGATGCATCATGCAGAGATTTCATCGAGGAGTATGTCACGTCGTATCCCAACAGACCCATGGTGCTGCTGAAGCCTGGGCAGATCATAAAGACGGAATGGGAGGGAACGTGGTGGAAAAGCCGTGTGGAAGAAGTGGATGGCAGCCTTGTCAAAATGCTTTTTATGGTCAGCTCAGCACCATGTGTAGCTAGAAGTTTTATGGTTAAAGATTTTTTAATTCATTTGTAGCTTGATTTCTTTGATCATCCATCCTTTAACAACCATCTTCATATGCAAAGTCGCCGTGTGTTAAATGACATTTGAATATGAGCAATATTGTTTGTTGAATGTTGCAGGATGATAAGCGGAGTGAGTGGATTTATCGTGGCTCAACAAGGCTAGAACCTATGTTTAATCTGAAAATGAACACGGCTAACAGTCAAGAGAAGAAAATGGCTGGTCAACAAAGACAGCGGCCTAATATGGGTAACAGATTACCATGTGCTTGTCTTTTATATTTTATGTCTAATTTTTATGTAAAATTGTATGCTCACATAGGCCTGGGCGATAAAACGATATTGCTATTTATTGATAGTGCACCTTCATCGAGGAGGTGCCTTAATGAGGAGATTATGAATTAAAAGGATGAATATTAGTCAAATTTAAAATAAAAATTTGCATTGAGTTTTATATTAGTGGAATTTTAATGTTTTATTGCATTTTTCATTCAAAATATAAGAGAAATACAGAAGCTTAATGCAGAGAAGATCTTGATTAGTTTAAAAACGAAACGCAATGCAAAAAAAATTTTTATACGGACAACTATGACAGTTTAACTCCTGTCTCACACAAGAGATGTAACATTATAGAAAGTTAAGAGGTTTAACTTTTCAATAGAAAGTTAAATTGAAATATTTTTAAATATTTTTAAATTGAAAACACGTCTTGAATTTGTGGGGGTTTATTCCGTTTCACTCCGTCTCATGATACTGTTTTGTTCATATTGCTTATGCAATTTGCGAAATTATATTTGATTTATATGTTAATTTAGATGTTATGCACTTTTGTTTTTTATATACTGTTATTTAATTGCACTGAATAAACATTGCTCATTGGACCCTCCTGTGGCTTCAGGAGACAAGCCAAAAGTGTTCTTAACACTTATTTAATCTGCATATAAAACATAAGAAAGGAGATATTTGTTTACATTTTATTTTTAATTTTTTTCTATTGCTCATATATATTTAAAAAAAAATCACTAATTTTCAATATCAAATTATATGAAACCATTATATTGTGAGTAATTTTCACCCAGCCCTATGCACACATTTCTTATTACAACTGCCCTTTTAAGAATGAACTGGTCTGTCCAATTCTTATTTGACTAAACCTGTGTATGTGCTTGTAGGAGCATTGAGGACAAAGGGCCCTGTAGTGCAGTACACTAGTGACAAGAGTGCTTCTGCTTCCAGTCGGCCTGAAGCCCCACAGATCTCACCAGCTCGTCCAGTGGCTCCCGGACCCCCACAGCCTTCCCGCACAGAGTGAGTGCTTCAAGAGCTATTCTTCTTTCAATATATTTCATTTATATGATCCTGGTCAATGGTTATACCATGTTTATCTCTTTCTCTTCCATTTCAGGAGTCCGAGTTTAAAGAGTCAAATGGCTAAAAAGAGCACTGGTCAGGTTGCAGTGCAGCCTCGTCCGGCCGTGACCTCTGACCTCCAGCCCAAACCACTGATCGGCACTGTTCAACAAACTAATACCTCCAGGTTAGTGTGACACCCAATCACTCGGTACTTCTCACTACTTTGATCTATATATCTGCTAATCACTGCATATGCCCCATTTCTTTACTTTGCCTCTCTTTCAGCATTTACGCTTGATATTAGTATCTCAGGGGGTCTGACCAAGTGGTCCAACACATTTTTATACAAATCATTCAATTCAAATCACATTATTCAGAAATACATGGGTCCACATTGTGAAGACTGCCTGCTCAACGATCAGTCAGCCAAAATGAAAGTCACTGTTTTTGTAGTGTGATTAAATGTAATATATTTGGGAAACACAATGTTTTAATGTCTTGTTCTCTTACTCTGCAGGCTCTTTCTTCTGCAGTCTGGACCTGTGCATACATTTACGCCAATCACACCTGCCCCGCATACTTTACAGACAACTGTGTCTACCTTCACAAGTGAGCGTATTCCTCAGGAGCCATCGTACCAGGCTCCGAATGACAGACTCTTCTACCTTACACACAACTGCACCCCAGACTGTCTCAAGCGCATCCGGCCCACCCGTCCCAACCTGCATCGAGGACGCAACCCACTTCTTACTCCATTGCTCTACGAGTTTCGCCGCATGACTGGCCGCAGACGCCTTAACCGCAAGGTTTGTGTGGCTTAAGATTGAAGTCAAATTTACTGATATTTGGAAACCTTGTGTGTTCAAAGTCCAGTCTATAGGATTCTGCATGATTTCATTTTTGAGTAAACCGAGGGTAAACGATTTCCCCATGGAGATTTTACATCAGGTTCAAGTTGTTCACACTGACGAACAAAAAGCTGCTTGGTTGGGCCTTTTGCCGGTGAAATTTGCCCGAATTAGAAGCTATCATTCAACTGTTAAGTGTTTTCAATGGTTTATTCGGTACTAATACACAAACTAATTTATATTTACCCTCTTTCTCTCTCACTCAGATGTCATTCCATGTCATCTACAAGTCCCCGTGTGGCTTGAGTCTGAGAAATATGTCAGAAATCCAGCGCTACCTCTTCCAGACACACTGTGACTTCATCTTCTTGGAGATGTTCTGTCTGGACCCTTATGTGCTGGTGGACCGTCGATTCCAACCCCAGAGGCCTTTCTACTTTATCCGGGACATCACTGGCGGTCGAGAAGACATTCCCTTATCCTGTGTGAATGAGATCGACAGCACTCCTCCTCCCAGTGTGGCCTACAGCAAAGAGAGGATCCCAGAAGACGGAGTGTTTATTAACACCAGCCCAGACTTCCTGGTGGGCTGTGACTGCACTGACGGCTGCAGAGACAAGTTAGTGTCATTGACTGGCTTTCAACAAAGTCAAAAATCTCAGGATAAAGAAAAAAGCTGCTTTAAAATAAAGAAAAGAAAAAGTAGTTTAGCATAGAGCTGCCATTAATTCTTTAAAGAGCGCAGTCTTGTGTTTAAAATCCACACGGTCGTATATCCAACAACGATTTGTCTGTGCTGTGAATGAAAAATGCTGATCATTTTTTTTATTAGTAGACCGCAGCAATGAAAATTTATCACAGCATTTAGTAAATTACACATTATTCTGCTTAGTTCAGAATCGTGATCTCTATTTGAAATGAAAAAACCTGATTCTCACTTGATCCAGAATTATAAATATGAAGATCTCCCTTCTAAAACCTTTTGTCCTTTGTTCTGTACATTTTGTTTGTTTCTAGATCCAAGTGTTCGTGTCATCAGCTGACTCTGCAGGCTACAGGGTGTGCTCCAGGTGGGCAGATCAACCCCAACGCTGGATACCATCACAAGAGACTGGAAGAGTGTCTCCCTACAGGGTCTGTTATATATAACCAACCCTCCATAGTGCCATTATCATGTTGATTTACAGTGAAACCATTCAACTTAATCTCTTCCATCTCCTTTTAATGGTTCGCTCTCTTTTTTCCCTCTCGTTTGCATTCTCAGGATCTATGAGTGTAATAAGCGCTGCCGCTGTAATCCACAGATGTGCACTAACCGCTTGGTTCAGCACGGTTTGCAGGTCCGACTGCAACTCTTTAAGACCCAAAATAAGGGCTGGGGCATTCGTTGCCTTGATGACGTAGCCAAGGGCTCATTTGTTTGTATCTATGCAGGTAACCCACTCAGAACCTAATTTGGACTTTAGTTAATCAAAAGAAGATCAGTCCTGTGTTTGTTCTTACCTAAGCTTCTCCCGCTTAAGCCTAAAGTAGTTTGTCTGATGTCCTGATGTCCAGCACTGGGCATTTAAGGGGGTTATAGTAATTATAATATAGTAATGACATATTATATTTCTATAGATATATATAGGAATTATATATTGTAGTTCTAGTAATTGTTTATTTCTCTATTAGGTAAAATCCTGACAGATGACTTTGCCGATAAAGAAGGTTTGGAAATGGGTGATGAATACTTTGCCAATCTGGACCACATTGAGAGCGTGGAGAACTTTAAGGAAGGTTACGAGAGTGAGGCCCACTGCTCCGACAGCGAGGGCAGCGGGGTGGACATGAGCAGGGTTAAACTACCTGCTTCCTCCCAACACGGTAAATTCACCACCAAGAAGGAGGAGCGTAACAGCAGCATTACCGGCAAAAGTGAGAGACCCATGCACACATCATACCTTTCGGCTTGTTATAAAAATGAGTGTTTGTGGAGATATCAGTTATAATGGGGGGGAAGACTAACACCAGTAGTTTTTGTAATCTCCATTGGACCAAGTACAGTAATTGGGAGTCAAAATCCTGAACCCTCCTAACTTTTCAGAAAAACTTTTTTAATAATCACTTTAACATAACCGCTCTCTAGGTGAGTTAGTGTGAAGACCGTTCTTCTGAAGTTCACACAGGTCTCCTAGCAGGTGTAGTTCATCACATGAACATGATCCAGTAGTTTGTTTTTTATTATTCTTTTTGTGAAATATTTTGCAAAAATATAGTAAGGCCTGCTTATGTTTCTTTAAAATAAACAAGCGTGTGGTTTGATTTTATTTTTTAATTGCTGGTCACATGCATTTTATTTTTGGTGTCCCATAATAGAATTCGTTTTTTCAATCACAAGTTCATTATCCTTCAATGTATATCCAGCAGGTGAAGGTTAAATCTTCTCAAATTTACAAACTACTTTTTTCTCCCACTTATTAGGCCAAGATGATTCATCTGAAGACAGTGACGATGACAAAGACGAAGAGTCTAACGAGGATGAGAGCGACAGCTCTGACGACACATTTGTGAAAGACACATATTACTCCACCAGCTCAGTGTGGAGGAGCTACACCACCCGCAGACAGGCCAAAGGAATAAAGGAAGGTGAGGAGAAGACCCATAGAACCTCTTAAGACCCGAGAAAAAAGATTTAGGAGAAAGTTACTTCTTTCCATGTCTTTGCAATGTTTAGAGAATAAAAATTAAAAAAAAGTCAAATTAAAAAATATATATTTCATTCATAAGTTATGCTATGTCCTCAGTTGAGGACATCGAGATTCAATTTCTTAAAAAAAAAAAAAAAAAAAAACTATCGATTTTTTTAATCACCAAGACATTGTTAGATTTGTATAAAGATGATTCTCAACCGTTATAATAGATGATTCAATATACAGTTTTTCTTTATGCAGCATTTGTGTAAAATTGCTATAAACAGGTTTTCTCATTATATACAATGTATCTATAAAATACCTTTTATTTGCATATCTATGTATTTTTAGGTCAACATGTAATGAAAAAAAGAAGTGTAATAATGGGAGTGATAATTGACCAGATTTTCATAATAATATATAATATTCCATAGAATATTGAAATATAATTTCTTTCCCTGTTCATTTGTTATGTCTCCCAAAATGTGTAATAAACATTATTTTATTCCCGGTGTCCTCATATGAGGACCTGTATGAAGTCAACGTCCTGTTTCTAAACAAAGTCATATTTTGATTTGAAACCCCATAACATTTTCCTGAGAATGTTGATTTATGAGACACACTTAAAAAATTTGAAAGATTGAAATAATAATTACAAAATATTCATATTTCCATAAGAGTGTCACTTAATTTCGGACATTTTTGAAGACCAAGGAGAGGGAGTGGTTATAGTTAAACATCCAAACATTTTGGTATTTCTGATACAGGACATCCAGAATTAAAACTGGCATGTACAGTCTCAGAGAAATTAACAAAAATATAATGTCCTCATGTAAGGCAGCAGGGTCTCATGAGGTTAAACACTGAGCAGGCCACGTGAGGGCAGGCTTGAGTAGAAGTCTTATAAATAGTCACAGAAACTGTCAGGGAAAAGGCCTGAGTAGGATTTTCATGACAGTTACTATAATTATCATGAAATCTCCTGTTTCAACACTGGTTGGTTCTCACCAAAGATCTAAAATGACAATTAAAAAACGCTGAGTGGGCCGTGGTGTGCTGTGGAGGGGGACGAGGTCAGAAGGAACATAGACAACTTCAGTTTCCGACAGTTTCATTTCACTCCCATCAAGTTAAAAACACAAATAATTGCACAACTGTTTGAACTATGCTTCGAAGACATGTATATGAACACACTGTTGCAACTCTGCTGACTTTTAAGGCTTATTATGCAGCCTTTTGGTGGGTCGGGCAACGAAGCTGTAAAACCGATTGTACTCACTAGTTGAACAAACTGCATTTGTGCCAAACTCTTTTTCCCTTCAAAAACAAACACTCTTCAATCCATGAACGTTTCTCTCAGTTTATATACACAATCTCACAGTCTGAAGCGTCGGCCATAGCAAATCAACTCATGCTGTTGTGAATAATTAAGTGAAGAGTCTTCTCATAGGATAAGTAATTAAAACTGATGGATGCTAACATTGTCATCTATGATGTGCAACACAAACACCTGTGCTAAAAGCTATGAAAAAATAGATTAGGATTTCATGATCCTTCAATAGTAATGTGTCATTCAGTATATAATTTATTAGATTTTAGTTTGTGGTAAATGTTTTGAACCATTAATAATAGTCTTTATTATTATATTTCATAAGCTATATATTATTTTGGTGTTGAATTTTTTTGACCGTTTATTATTATTATCATCATCATTATTATTTTTATACTTCATATATGATTCAATATATTGCTTTAATTTTGAGATGAAATGTCTTAATGGTTACTGCTAATAATATTTGTTGTTGTATAACCAAATAATAATCTTATTTCACATATTAAATTAAATATATTGTTAACTTTCTGTGTTTTGTTTTGTGTTGAAATTTATTTTTAAATGTCTTTGTTAGATTTATGTTTGTATATATTTTGTATCATTTAAATTAATCTGCTGTAAAACCAAATTTGCTCTATACACTGAAATCAACTTTGTTAATTTCAGTAACAGTTGACTTTCTCATCTTTCTCTCTTTGCTGTAGAGAGTCAGGACAGTAAGGATGGACTGAGTACGTCCACAGGTGAGGACAGGAAGCCTCCTCCGATGCCAGAGGAGACTGGGAAAAGTAAAGTGGCGTCTTGGCTCACCAGCCAGTCTTCCACTTCAGCAAATCAGAGCGTCAAGGTGGAGGGAGGGATGAAGACGGAGAAGAAGGTCAGTTATTGTCTCACACTCTGTTTTCTTTTTAAGTTTTCACATGAAATTTGTCTTTATTCCTCTTTCTTTCTGTCTCACTCTCTGATAAACACACTCTCTATTTTTTCCTTTTCTCTATTGATTCATCTTGGACTCTCATAATCTTTCCGTCTGTCTTTTTGTTTAGGATGTAATGACCCTCTCTGACAGTGATGATGTGCAAACTATAAGCTCAGGATCAGATGACAACAAGGAGAGAGAGAAAAAGACTCAGGGTAAGAGGACTTCCTTATGTCAGATGACTGAATCTGCTTGTACTATAGGCAGATGACTAGAAACCATTTTTAACCCTTTATGAGCTGCTCACCCTGGAGGTGTTGTCATAGTAAAAGGCTATGAAAACCAAGTGAGCACAATTAGAAGGTTGAATAGTCTTGCATTCATCAAGCCGTTATACAGAACATTGTTAGATCTCCTCTCTGTCTCTCTCTCAGCTGTGGTGAAGAGGCAGGTGGCGGTGAAGTCCACGCGTGGCATTGCTTTGAAGTCCCACAGTCTGATGGTGAAAACAGGGGGAGGGGGTGCAGGAGGAGGTGGGTCAGGCACATCTCATGGACAGGGAGGTGGCGGGGGTGAAAGTGGCCCTAAAAACACCCGCCTGTTCTTTGATGGGGAGGAATCATGTTATATTATTGATGCCAAACTGGAGGGGAACCTCGGACGCTACCTCAACGTGAGTAAAACAGACCCGGATATGATTGACTTGCATTAAACATTTACATAAGTCTAAGACCTCAGGGTATAATTATTTTAATTAATTGATAGTTTGTGACTGCTGTGTTTATATCCTTCCACTGTCTTCATCCCACAGCATAGCTGCAGCCCCAACCTGTTCGTCCAGAACGTGTTTGTGGATACTCATGATCTCCGCTTCCCCTGGGTGGCCTTCTTTGCTAGCAAGTAAGCATAACATATAGCTATTTTATTGTGCATTTAAATGTAATATTTTAAATGTAGTAATTTTACCTACCAGTTATTGGCTGTTTTTTAATTTTTATATATATATATATATATATATATATATATATATATATATATATATATATATATATATATATATATAAAAGTTCCACCACATCCCAAAGATACTCTATTGGGTTGAGATCTGGTGACTGTGGGGGCCATTTTAGTACAGTGAACTCATTGTCATGTTCAAGAAACCAATTTGAAATGATTCGAGCTTTGTGACATGGTGCATTATCCTGCTGGAAGTAGCCATCAGAGGATGGGTACATGGTGGTCATAGAGGGATGGACATGGTCAGAGACAATGCTCAGGAAGGCCGTGGCATTTAAACGATGCCCAGTTGGCACTAAGGGGCCTAAAGTGTGCCAAGAAAACATCCCCCACACCAATAAACCACCTCCACCAGTCTGCACAGTGGTAACAAGGCATGATGGATCCATGTTCTCATTCTGTTTACGCCAAACCTTACTCTTACCCTTACCCTTGCCTTACTTTCTCAAAAAAAATTATTCTGTATGATTTAGAAGCATTTTGATAAATTGGGACATGGGTTAGATCCTCATAAGTCACCCTCTCCTTGTAATACCTGTGTCATACCCATGTCATTATACAGAGTTGTGTCCTGATATGTCACAAAAACAAGAGTACACACACACACACAGATTAATTAATACATCTTTTTTTGCGTCTAATTTTGGTGTCTGTTTAATACGGTCATCTTATGTTCACTTAAGGTTAATCTTTAAAAACATGAGTAATTTTTAATAACATCAAAATTAAATCTTTAGCACATCTCAAAATGAATATATTTTCATGTTGTACATTATCATGTTGTGATGCATGTATTCACTTATTTATTTCAGTTTGTGAGATTTATTTATTTAAATTAGTACATCATTTTAATACCAAGCCATTTATCTTTTATTGGCCATAACATGAAAATATTTTCTCGTGTTTGTGTTTACTTCTCTAATAGTCTTTATATGTGCAACATTTTTCCACTCAGGTCTTTACATGAGTTTTTTTTTTTATTAATGACAATGCCCTTGTTTTAATTTTAATTTTAAGGTTTTCACCATATAGGATTTGTTTATAGTACAGAATTACTGTATTTATATGTGTATTTCAGCTATTAGTCAGAATATTTACAGATTATGCTTTTTGTAGCTGGGGTCTTGGTATTAACCCTCTGTTTCTACAGGCGCATCCGAGCTGGGACGGAGCTGACGTGGGATTATAATTATGAAGTTGGCAGTGTGGAGGGCAAGGAGCTTCTGTGCTGCTGTGGATCAACAGAATGCAGAGGACGACTGCTGTAACACACAACACATTCACAAACTAAATATAACTTCAGTGAACACTTATTTGGAGCTCCTGGAAGTTGAATTGTCCGGTCTGTGCTACTGATGAGAACTGAGCTGATGCTGACCAACGCCCCCATCCACTTCTTTTTTTAAACGTCGATCTCAATAGCCCATTTTGCTTTTATATATGTAGTTCTGATAATGAAAAAACATTTTTTTTTTCTTTTTTTAACACATTTAACTCATGGTTTTGTGATTGTCATTGTGTGCTACTATGTAAATGTGCTTTTGTTAGTCAACAAGTTTATGAAAACAGACAAAATTTTACTTTTGTCGCAACTTGAATTAAAGTTCTACAAAGACCAAAATTGTCATGCTGTATTATGACTCTTGGTTCACATGGTTAAATATAACACTTGTTGTGGATTGACAGAAAATTTGTGAGAGGAGTGTGTGATGAGTCACAAACAGATCTGTTCACTCCTTTTAAGTGATTTTTGAGTGACTAGGTGACTAAAGCACATTGAAAATGTACATTATTGGAATCTGTCATGCCATATTATTTGAAAATGGGAATTTGATTCTAAGCTCAGTGCAATATGTTCATCTGACAACCAACAACACATTACTTTTTGCTTGCTCGGTCATGTGTTTTAAGAATTTTTATGGCCACTCAATTGCTGTTTAGGCTTTTGTTAAAGAAATAGTTAAAATTCAGAATGTTTACAGCGCTTGGCACATCTAACATTCCAGTAATAATTTAATGACTATATTACTAGGATCACATGGCATTCAGGAAACAGTTTAAAGAAGTGAAACTAACTGTTGTGCACTGTTGTCTCTACAATGAGACACGTTTCCCATTCGACAACAGTCAAGACTATAGAGGAGATGTAAACTAGGGTTGTAACAGAAAACTAAAAAAAAAAAAAAAAAATTGCTTAATAGCAGGGTTTAAACATTCAGTTGGTCGGATAGAAGTTGTTAACAATCCCAGGGGCTGTTTAAATAAAGAGTTGTGATCATAAAATGAAAAGGAAGTGACTGAAGTTGATGATAAAATGGCTGAGAAGCGTCATCTGCATCACCTCGGACTGATAATCCTCTGTTCATTTCTCACAGGTAATGAATCCATGATATAACAAATCTTTGTGATGTTGAATTAGTCTGGGAAAGAGTTTGGTTGAATATCAGCTCAGTTTAGTCTTGCAGCTTTTCGTATTGAGATTTTTGATATGTGTATGGCATTACTTATTTACATAGCCTACTCTATTATTCCTGAATGCACTAATAGGCTACTGGGGCATAGTGTCACATGCAGAAATATGATGCATATTTCCTTTAATATCGAGAGAATGTTAGTGATTTTAACGACTCTTTTCTCTGATAAGAGACTAGTGTTTTTTTTATGGTGTGCTGTTTGCCTTAAGCAAGGAAAAATAGTTTTAAATATTGCTTTGTATGTCATTGTGTTTGTGTTTTCATTCTGTATATTGATAACTCAACCACACTTGAGTTTCAGGTACCATTGGAGTGGATGATACACACAAGTTCTGCAGTTCTGGTGGAAGTGTCCGTCTGCCCTGTAATAATGCTCTTTCTGACTGCACATCAACTACATGGATCTATAGCAGAGATTCAAAGACAGTTGAACTGATCACTTTAGGGAAAAAGAGGACAGACACAGAGAGACATGAGAGACTGAGTCTGGGCTCTGACTGCTCTCTGAACATCAACAAAGTCACAAAAGAAGATTATGGAACTTACAACTGCCAACAATATGTGAATGGACAAAAATATGGAAGTGATGCATGTGTTTATCTGCATTTTCTTCATGGTAATTTTATGTTTATGTGGTCAATTTATAATAACATCCTTCTTTTATACTCAAATGAACAATAAAAATAAATGAAGTCTGTTGGCCCATATGTTTTATTCTCAGTTTCAGTCTCTCCATCATCCTCTCAGATCAGAAGCGGCAGCTCTGTGACTCTCTTCTGTCAGTTGTATTATGATCAAGTCTCTTGTGATACTTTGGTCCGTGTTGATGAAGTCCAGCTGATCTGGGTGAATCAGGCTGGTGTGAACCTACAGATAGACTCTAGATATCAGATATCACCAGGACACTGTTACAGCACTCTGACTACAACACTCCTGGATGAAGATCACAACACAGAGTGGAGATGTCTGGTTACTCAGAGAAATCAACTGAAGACCTCAGCCACATATATTGTCAGGTATTCAGGTGAGGAGACCAACTTTAATCAGTTTAAAATAATCTCATTGACTGATTATATCATCAGAACAAACTGGGCAAACAAAAGCCTGTTTTACTCTGACAGAAATAATATGAACCCAAGCATTGCTTCAAACAAATGAACTGCAGATAAGTGATAACAGCCCAACATATGCTGTACATAAGTTATTTAAACTGAACAGAAAGTATTTTTAACCTTTTATGTAATGTGAGGAAGTGTTCAAATATGATTGTAATTTTACAATCAGATGATGTAATTATATTTTCATCTGAACTATCTTTCATCCTGCACAGGAACATCAACTACAAACACATCAACTACAAACACATCCGAATCTCAAGGTACATGATGATTATGCTAACTAAACCACATGACATTTTTCTAACATAATTCTACAGAAAAAAATAAAATAAAATTGCCATAGTCTACATCATACTGTTTTGCATTTTCTTAATGGCTGTGTTTATATATATATATATATATATATATATATAGGGACATCAAATATCAAATAGCATCAAATTATTTTTTATTTTATCATAAGAAAAAAACACTGTTTGATGATGTTTTTAAAACAATTTAACCATATTGTCATATAGCAACATTTCCTAAAAAGCTTTCTAAATTTAAAAATGTAACCTTGTGTAGCTTTTTTTTTATCCAAATGTGCATCATATGAAGAGTTACGGAAATATTAGTTTTTTCTCTTGTCTTTCTTTACTTTAGAATTATTATTGTTAATTTTTTGTTAAATCAGATTTTTTTTATGACTTAAATCTACATAACTTCTCATGTTAGAAAGTGAAGACTACTTTTAGCACTAGAATATTTCGTTTTGAAATGAAAACAAATAAAGCATAATAGCGTTCACCATAAATAGCTCAGATGGCAAATATTACCAATTCTATGTGGCTGATTCCAGACCTAAACTCTCTATAAAGCTAATTGTCATAGAAATTGATGCTGCATTTTATTAATGTTTTTGTATGTGTATAGACTTGGATTTAAGTTTTGAGTTTGAATGCATTTGCAGAATACATTTAAAACAATACCAACATGTAATTAAAAAATATATATCAAGAGCAATAAACCACAGGGAAAAAATTCAAAGTCACAGGTAGGGTTCAAATTTACTAGGTAACCCCAAAACAGGCAACCAGGGGGAAAAAAGCAGATAACCAGGACAAGACAAGGTAAAGGAAACACTCATTACATGTACATTATGTTTCCTGCACATGACTATGTCTGCCTGTCCTCTGTCTCCTTCAGTGACTGTGATCGTGATGTCTGTTCTGGCTGCTGTGTTAATTGTTGCCCTTGTTTCTGTTCTCTGGGTGATCTATACAAAAAGAGCTCGTAAGTTTTTCTATTTCCTCCTTTGTATAATAATAAGAATATAATCAAATTTCACTTTATCATTAGCAATAAAGCATCATTTTCAGGTTGTATAATTCATAGAAACATACAGATTGTATGAAAACATGTTGAACTATAAAGTTATGAAACAGTACTTTATTCCTGTCGAGAATATCAGTGAGATTGAGTTATCAAGTAAAAATAAAGACTCTTTTTCATCACTGATTTCAGTAGGACACCCAAATCCTTTTAATTTGAATGTAATTACCATTGGAGACTTTGTGTTTTGCATGTGTGTTTTATAACATGAGCACAATTACATTTTCATAGGTAATAAAGGAGGAGCTGATATATCTGTGGTGAGTTCAGGAATGCTAGTAATTTGGATGTGATTACTGTATTTTAAGTTCAGTAAAGTGTGTAATTCATATAATTACTAATAACTACTTGTTATCTAAAGGACAAAGATAGGGATGAAAATAAAGGGACCTATGAATCCATCAAAATGTCCATTCCTACTACACCAAACACCAATGTGAGTTAACAGGATGACTCCAAATATTAAGAAGTTAATTAATTATGTGTCTATTTGTCTATTTTATAATGCAATGTATATACTTTGTGTTACTTTAAGTACTGTACTGTCAGTTGCCTTTTTCTGTATTAAACTTCATTTGCCTTGTTTCTATTGATCTTTAGGTACAGACAGCTGATGTGATCTATTCTGAGGTTACCGCTTCCAGTAAAAAACAAGTAAATGCGCATTATGTGAGTAGATACGGCACCATCACATTCACTTGCTTTCCTTGCATTTCCTTCCATCACTGCCCAATAACAGTCCTGTTCAGAGAAATGCACTTCTCTTCTCTATATGCTGCTGATATTGAGCGCTGAATTTGCAGATAAATTTATCTTTAACAACAGAATAACTGGGGGTTGAAATGTACATGAACTGACAAAATGTGTGATGTTCTTTCAGATTGATTCTAATGATACAGTGACTTACGCTGCGATCAGAGGAACATAAGATGCACCTCAGGATGGACTTTACGCCTCTGTGAACACCACCACCCCTCACAAATAAACTTTAATTATGCAAATCATTGCATGACCTCACATTATGAGCAGATTTGCAGTTTTTCACTCTGCAGAGATTTATGCATTTATGAGATTCATTGTGTTAATGGACAGAACTTTTATATAACATTTTTGAGGAATATACTGTGAAAATCTACAAACACAATTCTGAAGGAACTGTTAAAAAAAGTTTTAAATGCATATAGCAGAGAGATAATTTTTTAAATAAAAAATATAAAGCATCTTATCATCTGTAGTCTGGGTCAGTTCACTGTAACATTGGCTTGAAGGTTTTTCAGTTGAATTTCTGTCTTAAATAATTTTATGATTCTCGCACTCATTCTTTTTTCTTTGTATTGACTTCCTTTGGGCTCTATTGTAAGAAAGCATGGTATATCATTTCACCGCTCTGCAAATGATACCCAAATCTATGTACCTTTTGAAACATGCTGCTCTAGAATCTCCTTTTGCATGCCTTGATGAAGTAAAAACGTGGTTCTCTTAATTTTTTTATTATTTCTGAATGAATCAAAAACTGAGGTTGTTGTCTTTGGCCCCAGTGAAAATTCAGGGAGCAGTGGTATCTGATCAACTTTATTCATACAATCCTACACGAAATCTGAGGACTGGTGATCAAAGACTTCTCTCGGTCCCCAGGTCACAGTTAAAGCATAGAGGGGATAGAGCCTTTGCGATTGCTGGCTCTAAGCTGTGGAACAGCCTTCCAGCTTATATCAGACCGGCACAGTCGAAATGTTTTTAAATCATCTCTTAAAACCTATTTCTTTTCTTGGCCTTTGATGTATTGAGAGTTTATGTTATGAATCTGTGGGTTGTCATCTGTTCTATGTCTTTGTTTGTTCAGCACTTTTGTCATCCGTGCTTGTATTTAAACATGCTATATAAATAAAACAAACTTGTAACTTCATCCTCCATGGAAAAGCACAAAATTGTTTGTGTCTTCAGTTCCAGTTAAATGAGAAGTAAACAAACTTCCTTTAGTTTGAGGAAACATTTAAAATCAGAATTCACTTTTGAATGAATACTTGTAATACAATGTTATTTATGTTTAAAACATTAAGAAAATTTGTGATCAATAGGATTAAACTAATGCATTTATTATCTCTGAATTCTCAGGTGTATCCTGTTAGTTTTCTATATTCAGTTCCAAAAATCGTGTGAAATGATGTAATCAATGTATTTTATATACTTCTGTAATTTTTTTAGTATTAATGGTTTATTTTACCTTTTTTTTTTTAATTAACTTTTATTTCTTGTATTTAAGGATATTCTTGGATTTATACACTTTCTGTGCTATTTTAGTAATATAACACCGATGGCATAACATGTTGTATAATACATAGATTTTTCAAGATTCAATATTTTTATTTGTAACATGCATGGTATATGGAGAGAATATGACCAGCAGTCAAATGTAAGTAACCACCATCATGTTATATGTTTTCCAGTTATATGTTTATTTTTTAGAACTGTTTCAAATCATGTGACTGTTCTGTGTGAGAACTAGCGTGAGAAACTGTGTAAGTTTGCCCACACTGATTAAACAGACGTATATAGAAATTATGATCTGTGTGTGAATTCAGTTTAGACTGAATCATTCCACCAGCAGATCCTCTTCTTTCTTCTAGCAAGTTGCTCCATATCCTTCAATTCTATTTTGGTCTCAACATTTCAACACTTCATTGTGTTGGTGCTCTCATCTCACAACCCCCCACCCCCACCCCCACCCCCAGATACGCTTCCTAGAATTGGCCACTTCTGATGTGAGAACTGGCCAGTTGCGTAAACTTAGCCACCATCTTAAGTCTGTGTCTTAAGAACTAGTGTGACCAACTAGCAGTTGCCAAAGGATAATTTAAAGATTCAAAGGATTTTAAAAAGATATGAACAGTAAATATTAGTTGACTAACTTTTTAAGACTAGTGTAGCAATGAACAAATAAAAAATAAATGTAAATAAAATTTTAATAACTACATAAAGTTTATGCTGTTGTTTCTCAGGGTGTTTGCATTTAAATGTAGAAACCCATTCGATGATGATCTTTTTTTTTTCTTCCTGTAAATGCATTTCAGGAATATTCATTGATCTCTTTTAAGAATGAACTGCATATTAAGTCTTTGCAATATCCCAACGACACATCGGCTGTCTGTTCTTCTTGCTTTTGTTATCTCATTATAATGAATCAATGCATTTGTATCTTATTCTTAATATAAATATATATATATAAATGATGTTTCACAGGACTGAATTGAATCTTACACCTCTGTAACTGAAGTGATGAATACTTTGTGGACTGGTACACACAATGTAATCATATGTCGTATGTTCAGCTGACTTCACATTTCTTCAACTTCAGTTTAATGGTTCCTCTACAGCTCTGCCAATCAGAACACTTTCAAACATCACTGCATTACTGACAAAAGAAATAGCGTAACTTTTAAAAACAGTTACTGGAAAATAAACTGTTGCACAAGTGGAAAATCAATTATTAAAATTGTACATTTGATCAACAAGCAGATAGTTATTCTAAAATAAGCATCCCAAACTGACCAAAATCCTGCAAATAAATCTGATCAACACTTGGGTTTGTTTGTAAACATATAAAAGATTAACAATGTCGATTATAGGATCACATTTCTCAGGTAATTATATTATGAGATCTTTTTTATAATCATTGACTGTAAGAGTTTCTGATGGTTCTACACAGAGGCATAAAGTTGACTGCAGTTATCCTGAGATCCAGCTGTTGCTCCTCTGATGGCAGCATAAGTCACTTCATTAACCTGAATTAAAATCACACATTTTTACATTTTGAAAAATTTAAAAAGAAAAAAAGCTGATTTGGTGGCAAAATATCATGCTGAGAAAAGGTGGATGGAATCAGACATTGATGGAAGAACAAAGAAGTGTAATACTCTTTGTTATTTTTGGCTTGAATTTTGCCGTATATGGCAACCTCAGCAAAAGTCACATCTCCTTTCTGCTCCTAAAAAACAATGCAAAAATTCAACCAATTAAAAAAAAAAGAAAGTAAAACAATTTTGTAAAGTTGACTAATTTTTTTCTCTGCGGGTCCTGACTGATTGAAGAATTAAATACCACTGCTGCACAGTTTATCGTTGTGTCATGAATAAATGAAAAAGTTGCTGGAAATATTGGGGCTGAAATATAAATTGCTTAAAGGGTTAGTTCACCCAATATTGGAGACGTGAACCATTTTAAACGATTCAGTTCGTTTTGGTAAACTGGCTCAAGAAGATCCGGTTACATTGAATGATTCGTTCGCAAACCTGATATCACTAAACTGCAGTGTTTTGGACTCTCTCTCACAGCAGACACAGAAGGGAAGACAATGCTGAATAAAGTCGTAGTTTTTCCTATTTTTGGACCAAAATGTATTTTCGATGCTTCAACAAATTCTAACTGACCCTCTGATGTCACATGGACTACTTTGATGATGTCTTTCTTACTTTTCTGGACATGGACAGTATACCGTACACACAGCTTCAATGGAGAGACCGAGAGCTGTTGGACTAAATCTAAAATATCTTAAACTGTGTTCAGAAGATGAACAGAGGTCTTAGGGGTTTGGAACGGCATGAGGGTGAGTCATTAATGACATTATTTTGATTATTGGGTGAACTAATCCTTTAAAGGAACACTCCACCGTTTTTTGAAATAGGGCTTATTCACATTATTTCCTACATTTAGATAGGTGGGCAAATGCATTTTTGTGTCAGTGCATGCATTGTTTTAGTTTGACTGGGTCGGCGTTAGCTTAGCTTAGCACAATGAATGGAATCCTTTGTTGCCAACTAGCATGGCCTGAGTAAAAGTGATCAAAAAAATAAAAAAAACCCACCTAATTACTTCTTGTGGACTGCGTATTCACAACGAGTACGAATAGCGATCCAGATTAACACTAGGCGATTTCCTAGGCAGATATTGGCTTGGGACTATATTATGGGGAAGCACAGGCGAAGCACTGCTGCTTAGGCGAAGCACTGCTACTTCGGGGCAGAGAATCACGCAACACATGAAATCCCACGACTTCCGTCAACATACCGGCGTGAATAGTAGCTGCCTGCCTGGCTATTTTCCTTACAGTACTCGAATGGTGATGAACATGGCTGATTTTGAGAGAGACGAAGAGGGTGACTTCTCAGACAGTCAAGAACCAGAACCATACTTATTTGAACCAGAGTTTACAGAAGACGAGCTGCGTGCTTTGGAAATAGAACGACAGTAGGAGACTGCTGTCAAGCCAGCCGCACTTCAGAAAAACACCGTCAAGCCAGCCGCGAGTGAAATTTATATGCGCGTGTATTAGTTGCGATCGCTCAACAGCCTGAGGACGTGAGGATGAGAGCCAACATGAACTGGTGGTGTGAATGTGGGGGAATATGCCAATCTATGCCGACGTAAATAGAGTGTCTTTGCTGTAGAGAGTGGGACATGTTTTTGCCATTGATGACCAGGCTCAACAAGTCAGATCAAGATGAGCGTGCCCGAAGTTGTGTCACATCTACAGAGGATTTCACGGCGCTGATCCATTCTGCAGTACTCGATTTTTTTTTCCGGTGTGACAAAGTGAACTGGAAAAAACGCCCCACGCCGAATGGACCAAATGGACAGCTGTCCACAGAGTAAGTGATTATTTTAATCATGACGCATGTATAGATCGACCCATATTATACCTGTATTCACATAGAGTTGATGTTTTCATGTGTTGCGTGATATCTCTGCGCCGAAGTAGCAGTGCTTTCTTCTGTGCTTCCCCATAATATAGTCCCAAGTCAATATCTGCCTAGGAAATCGCCTAGTGTTAATCTGGATCGCTATTTGTACTCGTTGTGAATACGCAGGCCACAATAAGTAATTAGGTGGGTTTTTTTTATTTTTTTGATCACTTTTACTCAGGCCATGCTAGCTGGCAACAAAGGATTCCATTCATTGTGCTAAGCTAAGCTAACGCCGACCCAGTCAAACTAAAACAATGCATGCACTGACACAAAAATGCATTTGCCCACCTATCTAAATGCAGGAAATAATGTGAATAAGCCCTATTTCAAAAAACGGTGGAGTGTTCCTTTAATACTGAACTGTTGTATACAGAGAATGACATGAAATAGTGCTGTCTATGGTGCTGTTATAATATCTCCTTAGAAAAAGTCCAAGACAATGTGTTGTGGCAATTTTCTATTTCAATAAAGTTATGAGACAAAAGTCTTTTGAAGATTTATTTTCTTCCAAGAAAGGTCAACAGTCATAAAGATCTCAACGCCCAACTCAACATCTATACCTTCATCAAATCCAGATGATTTGATCTCATCCAATCATAATGCATATTTACCATATGTCCATTTAAGGTGTCTAACTATGTCCTCCAGGTGCATTTTTCTAATAAGCCAGGACGTCTAAAAAGCTGGCATAACATTTTCTCATCTCACACTCAGATTTCCTGTTATGTCTCATCTATCTCATGACAAACTTAAGCACATGAATTAGACATTCATTTCCTCCACACATGGTTTCTAGCTACGTTTTCAAATTAGTAACAGAGGATAAACCTTAGGCTAGTACCGTATTAAATTTTTAGACAGGAATGAAAGTGAGGCTGTCAGGGATGGCCTACAGTGCGTTCAGTGGATTGTACAGTCATTTACTGACATGCTGATTGTTTAGCTGACAAAACATCTGTCTGAAAAAGATTCATCAAATAGTTTACTTACATTAGTGCTGGGAGTAGGATATTTAGAAATGTTGATTGTATCATTGGATACATCATATTAATTCATATGTGTGACCTTTAGACAAGAAACTGTACAAATATGACTGATTTGACATTTAGCTGATGCTTTTATGTACATAAAAACAGTCCACACATAACAGGGACTTTGCCATAATGATATTTACCACAGTCTTTAATTAAGAATTACGTTTTTCTTAGCTTGTTAAAAAAAATAAAAAATCTTACATTATTCACTTTCCCTTAATGTTATTTTAAATAAGTATGACTTCGGTTCTTCTGTAGAACACAAAATAAGAAGTAACCACTTGATACCACTGACTTCCTCTGTGAAACAGTCCACTTTAGGCATATGCAACTTTGCAACTGCATGTCGACATCTCAGCTAATATAAGTCTGATGATGTGTCAACACTTATAGTTAGTAGAATTCTAAATTAGGCTATAGAAATAAAGTGTAACCAAACAATTATATATACACACCCACACACCCACACACAGACACACCCACACACACACACACACATATATATATTTATATATATATACATTCTTTCTTATGAGGAACATGAATATATATATATATCCACGTTCCTCATAAGAAAGAATGTCATATAGGTTGGGGACAAAACAGGTTAAATGATGGCAAATTGTTATTATTATTTTTAGTGGCCTGTCCATGTACTGTACCATGTACCATGTACCATGTACATTACTGTGTTAACCTAACTGAGACTTGTTATAGCACTTATATATCATTGCTCTTTTTGTTGTTTTTGATTGCTTCCACTGTCTTCATCTGTAAGTCGCTTTAAAGCATCTACTAAATGAATACATGTAAATGCATTCATATTCAGATGAAAACAACAGCAGGACGTCTGTTGTATATTGATGTCATTTCAAGTACTGACAAGCTAAATAAGAAATTACACTTTTAATAGCATAATTATCTTTATGATAAAATAAAATTCAGATCTGTGGAGATTGATGTTACAGTCATCTCAGTTTATTACAGCTGGAAAGGGCCCACAATCAACTTAGCTATCCTGTTGTCACTTGCCACTTTATAAAGCCAATAATAGAGCAGGCCAGTTTGTAGAACTGAGAAGTCCATGATGTCAGAAAACCACAAGAGGACAGCAAGTAACCCATTTCCTGGGTGAGTAAACTCACATTGATGACAAAAGTGGAGCTTGGAATGTCACGCTCCCAATTCAGGGCACAGACATAGACTTTAAAATTGACAAAGGTGCCGACATAAGTGTCATTTCTGAGAAAACCTTTTCAGTTTTGAAGTACAAGCCAAAACTTACAGTTAATGTGAAACTTTAGTGCCCAAGGGGGTTCATTGCAATGCAATGGTTAGTTCAGAGCTAACTACCTTTAAAGATGAGCAGCATATTTTTGAAGCATTTGTGGTGAGTGGTCCCTATGTAAACAATCTCTTTGGTCGTGATGCAGCAAGTGAAATGGGTTTAGTTAAGAGGCTAGAAGAGCTCCAACCCATTTATTTTTCTGAACTGGGTTTAGTGAATATAAAACCCATTAAAATCTGTCTGAAGGAGGATGCTGTACCATACAGTGTGCACACTGCAAGACGGGTGTCTGTGCCCTTGCTTCCAAAAGTCAAGGCGGAGCTAGAGAGAATGGTACAATGTGGTGTTGTTGAGGAGATCACTGGCCGTTCCAAAGAAGACAGGGCCAATAAGGATTTGTGTAGATCTGAAACAAATAAATAAAGCTGTAAAAAAGAGAAATTTGTGCTGCCAACAATTGACGACATCCTTCCTAGGATAGCACATGCCAACGTTTTTGCACTTCTCGATGCAGCTAGTGGCTTCTTGCTGATTCAACTGGATATGGACTGTGCTTAACTGACAACGTTCATTACACCTTTTGGAATATATTTTTTCAGCAGGCTACCATTCAGGATCACCAGCGCACACAAAATCTTCAAATGGGAAATGTTGGTAATCCTTAAAGACCTGGAAGGAGTTGCAGTTTTCATGGATGATATTTTAGTATTTAGCAACACTCCAGAGGAACATGAGCAGCGACTGCGGGCTCTGGAAGCCATGGACCGGGCTGGTCTCAAGCTGAACACGGAAAAGTGCCTGTTACGTCAGAGTCAACTCTGGTACCTGGGTCATGTCATAGACAAGGAGGGCATTATCCCAAACCAAAAATCGAAGCTATCACTCACCTTGAAATGCCAAAGAATGTCTCAGAACTACGGAGAATGCTAGGAATGATTCATTACCTGGGCAGGTATGTTCCTCATCTCTCAGAGGTTATTCGACCTCTCAGCGAGCTGTTGAAATGAGATGTAGTATGGTACTGGGCTACTGTATAAGAGGAGGCCTTTGAAAATATGAAACGCCTAATCACAAAAGCTCCTGTGCTAGCATTCTATGATATCCCAAAGCCCACAGTCGTCAGCACAGATACGAGCAGCTACGGTCTTGCGGCCATGTGGTCCTGTGAAACATTTGCACACTTTTTGTTAGGATTGGAAAGTTTAATCCTGTAAACCGACCATAAGCCACTGATTCCTCTGATCAATGCAAAGGATCTTGATTCAGTTCCCCTGAGATGTCAAAGGCTGTTGCTGCGGATAATGCATTACAATCCTGTCGCACAATATGTATTTGGCAAACACTGATATACTTTCATGACACCCTCAGCCAACCATTTCATCAGTGTTCTCTGAATTAGTACTGAAGTGGAAGCCTATGAGAATGCAGTCAGTAGTGCATGGCCAATTTCTCCCACAAAGCTGGAATCTGTGAAAAGAGAGCCAGAGATGGATTTTGAGCTAGAAGTTGAGGCAGTATGTGACTGATGGATGGCCCAGGTATGCAGCTAATGTCCCTCAAGCCTTGAAATCATACTATCATACGTTGGTCAGGAATAAATTGTTAAAACTTGTATAAATTACTCATTCTTGACAAAAAGAAAAAGTGCTGTGTGCGTGCGCACATTTTAATGTCGAGCTGTAAACGGGTTTGGGCTTTTAAATAGCTGTCAATCAAAATGTACTTTTAAGGCCCGATTACAGCTCTAGTGTCAGTTGTAAATGCTGTTTTATTCCTGAATGCCCTGATGTTTTACCCTGAGTATGTCATATTGTCACATTCAAGAGTCACTTGATGTTAATGATTCAAACTGTTCAATGCAAGCTAAGTATTTGCTTGTTAAGTCTGACGTCATGTACCACCGTTTCTGTGTCCAAACACTTTATCAGATACCATGAGAAAACAACAAAAGGTGCTAATATACACTCAAAATGTGATGTAATACTAGCAAAAAAAGTTATAATCCTAACCTTTAACTGCATATCGAAGTCCAAGATAGCCAGACAATGAAAATATTTTTTTTAATAATAAATAAATATAAAAATTATTTGTGTTTGGTACACCGTAAGGTTGAAAGCGTTTAGCTTAAATGATTAATATGAATAAACAGTGCTCATAAACGGCTGCTGAGGTAGTATTCTTAAGTGAAGCGAGTTGAGGCTTGGACCCGGAAGCACCGTCATCACTTATAACAACCGTATAGTCTGGTATATTTAAGTAAAGTTCAAGTATATTTTTTACGTATGTATACAAATATCAGTGTACTAGTAGTACACTTGTAAGTGAACTATTTCAATACTCCTTGAGCCCACTTTTTTAGTATATAAAATATACTTGAGTATAGATAAGTGTAACAGTAGTAAACTTTGAGTACACAACTAGTATACATCTACATTTAAGTTTGTAATGCAACTATACTAAAGCGAACTTCTACGTATATAGATAGTTTAGGCTACTAATTAAAAATGTAGCATTTTTAGTACACTTACGTATACGTGAAGTATATTCTCAGTAAAGTACTAGTTTAATAGGTTACTTAAAAGTATACTCGTAAGTTTTTTTAAAGTGAACTCTACATCATACTTTAAGTATACTACTATGTCCCTGTTTATTAATTTTTATATATTTTGTTATATGAATCTGAACCTAAATAAATAAAAAAAACTCAAAAATCTGCTTGTAAACAAAAACACTTTATTCAAGCTTCAAGCATTCTTTTTTTATAATCACTGGAATGTGGGTAAGTTTAATAAACAAAAAAGATAGAATATTTTGAACAAAAAGCTTAGAAAATTAAAAATCTATTCCATAATGTTATTCCATAATGTTACACAGTTTTAATGCTGTTTTATGTCAGATGCGTGTGGAAGAATCTGTAGTTTCGGTTTCTTTTTCTTATTTTTGACAAATAAAATATAAATTCACTAGCATTAGTGAAAGCAGCTGTTCAAGTGATCAAAAGGCAAATTATTATTTCTAACATACTGTTATAAATGCTTACATCAAGTGTCATTGCATTTGTTTCCTAATAAGCACAAAATGACAGTAATTTGACAGTAATTTGACAGTAATCACTCAAGGAAATTTATGATTTAATAAGAATGATCTGAGAGAGAAACTGTCCTTTACTAGACTTTGTGCAAGCATACAGGTCCATTTATCTTCCTAAATCAATACAAAAAGACACTGATTTATCAACAAGTAGACAGTTAATATTAATTAACTGGCAATGGCACTGAAACGAAATCTATGGAATTAATTACATAAGATTGATTCTTCTTACACATGATATTATGAGGTCTTTGTAAAATGACTGACCTACACTTACCTAAAGGATTATTAGTTACACCTGTTCCATTTCTCATTAATGCAATTATCTAATCAACCAATCACATAGCAGTTACTTCAATGCATTTAGGTGTGTGGTCCTGGTCAAGACAATCTCCTGAACTCCAAACTGAATGTCAGAATGGGAAAGAAAGGTGATTTAAGCAATTTTGAGCGTGGCATGGTTGTTGGTGCCAGACGGCCCGGTCTGAGCATCTGCTCAGTTACTGGGATTTTCACACACAACCATTTCTAGGGTTTACAAAGAATGGTGTGAAAAGGGAAAAACATCCAGTATGTGGCAGTCCTGTGGGCGAAAATGCCTTGTTGATGCTAGAGGTCAGAGGAGAATGGGTCGAGCTGATAGAAGAGTAACTTTGACTGAAATAACCACTCGTTACAACCGAGGTATACAGCAAAGCATTTGTGAAGCCACAACACGCACAACCTTGAGGCGGATGGGCTACAACAGCAGAAGACCCCACCGGGTACCACTCATCTCCACTACAAATAGGAAAAAGAGGCTACAATTTGCACGAGCTCACCGAAATTGGACAATTGAAGACTGAAAAAATGTTGCCTGGTCTGATGAGTCTGGATTTCTGTTGAGACATTCAGATGGTAGAGTCAGAATTTGGCTTAAACCGAATGAGAACATGGATTCATCATGCCTTGTTACCACTGTGCAGGCTGGTGGTGGTGTAATGGTGTGGGGGATGTTTTCTTGGCACACTTTAGTCCCCTTAGTGCCAATTGGGCATCGTTTAAATGCCACGGCCTACCTGAGCATTGTCTCTGACCATGTCCATCTCTTTATGACCACCATGTACCCATCCTCTGATGGCTACTTCCAGCAGGATAATGCACCATGTCACAAAGCTCGAATCATTTCAAATTGGTTTCTTAAACATGACAATGAGTTCACTGTACTAAAATGGCCCCACAGTCACCAGATCTCAACCCAACAGAGCATCTTTGGGATGTGGTGGAACGGGAGCTTCGTGCCCTGGACGTGCATCCCACAAATCTCCATCAATTGCAAGATGCCATCCTATCAATATGGGCCAACATTTCAAAAGAATGCTTTCAGCACCTTGTTGAATCAATTCCACGTAGAATTAAGGTAGTTCTGAACGCGAAAGGGGGTCAAACACAGTATTAGTGTTCCTACAGGATGGCTGCCTCCGTGACGGGCTCTGCATATGTTTTTATGTTTTTGTTAGTTTGTCCTGTCTTTAGTTATATTCCTGCCATCAGTTTCACCAGGGAATAACTGCTGAACATTTGGCAGAACGCACCAGAAGATGTTTTTCCGGATTTCAATTATTCAGACGTTTTAGTGAACGTTGTTATCGGAGGAGCAGCGGCGCTGATCAAGTGCTTCAGGACGCTTAGACGGGGGAAGCGAGCGGGAGCGCTCGTCAGACTCAGGAAGAGAGGATTTCGAACGCAATTGCCTAGCATCCATCTGGCAAATCTCCGCTCTCTACCCAACAAAACGGACAAACTCCTTCTGCTCTCTCGGACAATTAAGGATTTCGCACACTCTGCTGCTTTGTGTTTCACGGAAACCTGGCTGAATGACAACATACCGGACAGCGCGCTCCATCTGCCGGACTTTCAGCTGTTTAGAGCGGATGGCGACGCAGAATCAACTGGGAAATCGCGCGGCGGCGGGACATGCTTTTACATCAATGAACGGTGGTGTACAGATGTAACTGTGTTAAAGAAGACGTGCTGCTCAAATCTCGAAACACTCTTCATTAACTGCAAGCCGTTCTATTCACCGCGGGAGTTTCACTCGTTCATTCTGGTGGGTGTTTACATTCCTCCGCAAGCGCATGTGAGCTCAGCTTTACAGAAACTTGCTGATCAGATCACAGACACAGAACAACAACACCCGGACTCTGTTTTAATAAGTCTCGGGGACTTTAATAAAGCCAATCTGTCCCGTGAACTGCCAAAATACAGACAGCATGTTACATGTCCCACAAGAGACAGTAATATATTGGATCACTGTTACACCACAATAAAGGATGCATTTCACTCTGTTCCACGAGCATCTTTGGGACGTTCTGATCACCTTCTGGTTCATCTTATACCGTCCTACAGGCATGTGATGGCCGAACTTGTGGCCACACATTGATAAGGGTAACATCAACGCATTCATTCATGATAGATACATTCATTCACATACTGATAGTTCTTTTCCCGCATTCATTCACGATACATATATTCATTTACATACTGATAGTTATTTTCTTCCTTTTTATCATTCATTTATATTTGAATTTATAGTATAGGATTTAAGGTTTATGTATGAGAAAATCACTACACAGACTTTGTTTGACAAATTGCAAAGCTTTATTTATACATGTCAGTACTTCGTTCGTTGGTTTGGAGTGCACACTTACTGGCTTGCGTTGTACTATTTCTGTTTCCTTATCTTTGTTTCTATTTGAGTTTAAGTTACCGTGGCATGGAGGTTGGATGAATGGCGTTGACTCAGGTGTGCGTCTTTCCGTCATCGCGGTCTTGACTGACAAAAGGCTGAGGCGCGTGCGGCAGTCAATATTTATGGTCTGAGCATTCCACTGGACGATACCAACTAGATGCTATGTCATGGGGGGGTGAAGAAATGAAGTTATATTTCTGATTGGTTCCAATTTATTTTTATTATTAATATTTGTTGTTTTGTATTATTAGATTGTTTTGTTTGTTACTCTATTTACTTTGATTAGATAACTTGTAACTAATTTGTTGATTTATAAAGTGTTGATTGTATGTTTTCCCCTGTCTTGTTTAAGTGAGCTCACCGTCTGTGATAAATACCTGTTTGTTGTCTCATTTAGGGGGTTAGTTTTGTTTTGTTCAGTTCTTCTTAAGTTTCGTTATATTGAATTAAAACTTGTTTCGTTTACTTTATTAAAGTCTAGCTAGATTCTTTGTTAGAACAAGTTGATTTATTTTGTAACTGAGACCTTTTTCTTATTTTTGGGTAAAATAAAACCTTTTTTTGTTGGCAATCCTGTGTCCTCGTGCCTTACTACTTGGCGATATCTGACATATGGTGGCAGCGGTGGGATAAGCCAGTAGAGGACACAGGTTTTTGTTCCCCCCCCCCCTCTTGTTTAATTATATTTTTTGAGGAGTTATGAGTCGACCGCCAAAGAAAGGAGTTCCTAAGCTTGCTCCAACTGAGCGAGAAGAAAGAGATGAGGAGAGGACTATAGACGAAGAGGTGTTTGATGGGGAAAAGGAGGCGGCAAGTAGAGAACCATCATTGGCCGATTTGACTGGCCTGTTTCGAGCCCATATGGCGAAAATGGATGTCCGGGAGGCAGCAAGGAAGCAGGAGTATGGAGAACAGGAGCGACGATTTAGAGCTCTCCAACATCAATTCAGCTTATTACAGACTGAGGTTCAGGCTCGTACCTCCTTTACTCCTGAGCCACGCCCGACTAATTTAGATTATCTTGATGGCCAGGGTGGAGATGCAGATCCTGGAACCCGACGTTCTCCTCACCAGTTTACCTCCCACACAAGGGATGCTGACCCTAATGTTGATTATTCTTGACCAATGTGGCCTCGTGAACCTCGACTGGAAAAGTTAGCTGACTCTGATGATATAGAGCATTTTTTAATAACTTTTGAGCGAATCGCCACAGCTTGCCCCTGGCCCAAGGCTGATTGGACTTTTCACTTGATTCCGTTATTGACTGGCAAAGCAAGGGCTGCATATGTTAATATGGATTTGGATGATTGTATCGAGTATGAGAAGGTCAAGGCTGCCATCCTCATTAAATACGATATCAGTGCAGAGACCTATAGACAGAGGTTTCGCTCCTTAGATGTCTTTCCATCCGAGAGTCCAAAAGAACTGTACATAAGGCTGAAGGAACTCTATGGCAAGTGGATTAGACCCCAGGAGAAAACCATCTAAGAGGTGGGTGAAATGATCATTCTAGAACAGTATCTTTGCATGCTTTCTCCTGAACTCCAGGTCTGGGTCCGGGAACGGGACCCTAGGACCGCAGCGGATGCCGCGTCATTAGCTGATGTCTTTGTGGCTGCAAGAAAAAAGAATCAACCGTGGAGTTGGACAACTGGTAGTGACTCCCGACGGGCCCTGTTCCATCAGAAACAGGTGCCTGGGGTGGGTAAGTCTCCCAAGGGAGATTTTCCAGAAGTTAGACGGCATAACATTTTAAGAGGACCAGTCATTTGTTTCCAGTGCGGACAAGAGGGCCACACAAGGCCAGCCTGCCCACAAAATGCTGTGCTGTACAGTCCAGACTTTGATCAAGAATTTATTGTGCAGACGGATGCCTCTGAGATGGGCATAGGGGCTGTGTTGTTACAGGGACCACCTGGTGAGCGACGGCCTGTGGCTTTCATTAGCCGCAAACTCTTTCCAAGGGAAGTCCGCTATTTGACAATAGAGAAGGAATGTTTGGCAGTTAAATGGGCCCTAGACTCCTTGAGATATTACCTACTTGGAAGGGAGTTCAAGTTGGAAACGGACCATAAAGCTCTCCAGTGGCTGGAAAGGATGAAAGATACCAATGGGAGGATCACACGGTGGTATCTGGCTATGCAGCCTTTCCGGTTCACTGTTCAGCACGTTCCGGTCAAGTCCAATGTGACCGCTGACTATTTCTCTCGTTGTATCCATGAGATGCCTGAAGGGAGGGGGTGTGTGATGGCCGAACCTGTGGCCACACATTGATAAGGGTAACATCAACGCATTCATTCATGATACATACATTCATTCACATACTGATAGTTCTTTTCCCGCATTCATTCATGATACATATATTCATTTACATACTGATAGTTATTTTCTTCCTTTTTATCATTCATTTATATTTGAATTTATAGTATAGGATTTAAGGTTTATGTATGAGAAAATCACTACACAGACTTTGTTTGACAAATTGCAAAGCTTTATTTATACATGTCAGTACTTCGTTCGTTGGTTTGGAGTGCACACTTACTGGCTTGCGTTGTACTATTTCTGTTTCCTTATCTTTGTTTCTATTTGAGTTTAAGTTACCGTGGCATGGAGGTTGGATGAATGGCGTTGACTCAGGTGTGCGTCTTTCCGTCATCGCGGTCTTGACTGACAAAAGGCTGAGGCGCGTGCGGCAGTCAATATTTATGGTCTGAGCATTCCACTGGACGATACCAACTAGATGCTATTTCATGGGGGGGTGAAGAAATGAAGTTATATTTCTGATTGGTTCCAATTTATTTTTATTATTAATATTGGTTGTTTTATATTATTAGATTTTTTGTTTGTTACTCTATTTACTTTGATTAGATAACTTGTAACTAATTTGTTGATTTATAAAGTGTTGATTGTATGTTTTCCCCTGTCTTGTTTAAGTGAGCTCACCGTCTGTGATAAATACCTGTTTGTTGTCTCATTTAGGGGGTTAGTTTTGTTTTGTTCAGTTCTTCTTAAGTTTCGTTATATTGAATTAAAACTTGTTTCGTTTACTTTATTAAAGTCTAGCTAGATTATTTGTTAGAACAAGTTGATTTATTTTGTAACTGAGACCTTTTTCTTATTTTTGGGTAAAATAAAACCTTTTTTTGTTGGCAATCCTGTGTCCTCGTGCCTTACTACTTGGCGATATCTGACAAGGCAGAAACTAAAATCAGCTAAACCTGTATCAAGAACTGTAAAAAGATGGACTAATGAAGCAGAGCAGGATTTACAATCTTGTTTTGACCTCACTGATTGGAGTGTTTTTGAAGCTGCTGCCACCGATCTGGATGAACTCACAGAGACCGTAACATCATATATCAGTTTCTGTGAGGATATGTGTATTCCTACAAAGACTCAACTAATTTACAATAATGACAAACCATGGTTCACTGCAAAACTCAGACAACTCCGTCAGGCCAAAGAAGATGCTTACGTGAAGGGGGACAATGTCTTGTATAAACAGGCTAAATACACACTGGAAAAAGAGATCAAAGTGGCAAAGAGGAATTATTCTGAAAAAATAAGGACTCAGTTCACTTCCAAAGACTCTGCATCAGTGTGGAAAAGTCTAAAGAAGATCACCAATTACAAGACACCACCCCAGCACTGTAGAGAATCAATGACTGGCAGATGATCTGAACGAGTTTTACTGAAGGTTTGAAAGAACACCCATCACCTGCCCTGAAAGCCTCCCCACACAACCATTCACACCATTCACAACTCCTGCAACCAACCCTGAACGCCTCTCCAAACTACCGTTCACACCATTAACAGCTCCTGCAACCCATCCTGAACACCTCTCCAATCAAGCACTCTCACCATTCACACCTCCTGCATCCCCCCTCTCCCCGACACCTGCAATTCAGATCAGTGAGGATGCGGTGCGCCAGGTCTTCTGGAAGCAGAAAAGGAAAAAAGCACCAGGCCCAGATTGTGTTACACCAGCCTGTCTGAAATCCTGTGCTGACCAGCTGGCCCCCATCTTCACAGAGATCTTCAACAGATCGCTGGAGCTGTGCGAAGTCCCTTCATGCTTCAAACGCTCCACCATCATCCCCATCCCTAAGAAACCCAAAATTACAGGACTAAATGACTACAGGCCTGTGGCTCTAACGTCTGTAGTCATGAGGTAATTTGAAAAACTGGTCCTGGCCCACCTGAAGGACATCACTGGACCCTTGCTGGATCCTCTTCAGTTTGCCTATAGAGCAAACAGGTCTGTGGACGATGCAGAAAACATTGGACTGCATTATGTTTTGCAACACCTAGACAGACCGGTGACTTATGTGAGGATCCTGTTTGTGGACTTCAGCTCGGCCTTTAACAAGATAATTCCAAACCTCCTCCTGCCCAAACTAACTCAGCTCTCCGTGCCCACCTCCATCTGTCCGTGGATCAACAGCTTCCTGACAGACAGGCAGCAGTTAGTGAGGCTGGGAAAATACACATCCAGCACCCGTACAATCAGCACCGGAGCTCCCCAGGGTTGCGTTCTCTCCCCACTGCTCTTCTCCCTGTACACTAATGATTGCACATCTAAGGACCCCTCTGTCAAGCTCCTGAAGTTTGCAGTGTGACGGTGACGAGTCTGCTTGAAGACAGGAGGTAAAAGAGCTGGCTGTCTGGTGCACTCTCAACAACCTGGAGCTTAACACGCTCAAAACAGTGGAGATGATCGTGGACTTCAGGAGAAACCCCCCTGCATTCCCCCACTCACCATCATGAACAGCCCTGTGACTGCAGTGGAGTCATTCAGGTTCCTGGGCACCACTATCTCTCAGGACCTGAAGTGGGACATTCACATTGACTCCATCATAAAAAAGGCCCAGCAGAGGTTGTACTTCCTTCACCAGCTGAGGAAGTTTAACCTGCCACAAGAGCTGCTGAAACAGTGCTACTCCACCATCATCGAATCCATCCTCTGTACTTCAGTAACTGTCTGGTTCAGCTCAGCTTCTAAATCTGACCTCAGAAGACTACAGAGGGTAGTCCGGACTTCTGAGCGAATCATCGGTACAACCCTCCCTTCTATTCAAGAACTGTACTTATCCAGAGTGAGAAAAAGGGCTGTCAAAATCACTTTGGACCCCTCACATCCAGCACACTCCCTCTTTGAACTGTTGCCATCTGGTCGACGCTACATAGCACTGAGCACTAGAACAACCAGACACAGGACCAGTTTCTTCCCTCAGGCAATCCATCTTATGAACAGCTGATAATGAAGTGAGTGAAGTGAAGTGACATTCAGCCAAGTATGGTGACCCATACTCAGAATTTGTGCTCTGCATTTAACCCATCCGAAATGCACACACACAGAGCAGTGAGTGTGAGCACACACCCGGAGCAGTGGGCAGCCATTTATGCTGCGGCGCCCGGGGAGCAGTTGGGGGTTCAATGCCTTGCTCAAGGGCACCTAAGTCGTGGTATTGAAGGTGGAGAGAGAACTGTACATGCACTCCGCCTGAGACTAGAACCCACAATCCTTCGATTGGGAGTCCAACCCTTTAACCATTAGGCCACAACTTCCCCAGGCAACACACATAATAACGGCGAACACACTACACTTTATATTTATATACACATACACTTTATTTATCTAACACACATACTTAGTATACACTTAAATTTTGCACATAATTTACATGTACATACATAACTGCATTTTGTAATATACCTGCCTACAATTGTCATTTGTATATTGTCATTCACCATCTACTTATTTGTATTTTTTATTCTTTTACTATGTGTTTTATGTTCTGTCTCTGTCATTCTGTTGTACTGCGGAGCTTCTGTCACGAAAACAAATTCCTCGTATGTGTAAACATACCTGGCAATAAAGCTCATTCTGATTCTGATTCTGATTCTGATTCTAATAGTCCTTTAGGTGAGTGTATTTATGATGGTTCTTGTTCACAGATGCATCAAATAGATTGAAGTAATTCTGTGGTCCAGCTGTTGCTCCTCCAATGTAAGAATAAATCACTTTATCATTATCATGAACAAGTTTGTAATGTTGGAAAATAAGTTTCATCCCACAATTACTTCAGCATGCTGTAAGTGTTTATTTCAAGGTATACATTTTGAATAACTGCATGTAAGAATTAAACTGATTTAGACAACTAATATTAAAAATTAAGGATGGCATCAGTTGACACTGGAGAAAGAACAGGAAAGTGGTTTACTTTCCTCATTCTTTTTGGCTTAGTATAAGTCACATCATCTTTCTGGTCCTAATAAGAAATCAATTTTAAATATGATAAACCAAGCCATTAAGATCAGTGCATCCAAAATGTGTATTTACATTGCAAAAAATATTTTCCATGCTTCAAAATATTAATTTGCAAACTCCATAGACACAGAAAGCTCGGATTGTGTAGGTTCAAGCCTTATAGACATACTGTTGAAGATATTTTGACATCTATATGTCATATTTGAGTGTGTTAATCTGTTGACGTTAATCTGCTGAATAGTGCAGGGAAATGCTGTCAATGAGTATATATTTTTTTGCATTTCATTACCGGTTGTTTTCCAAACTTGATTCTGAATCCTCCAAACATTGTATAGGCTAAACATTGTCTCGCAACACACTTGATTCATGTCATCAGCTCAGTAAAAGAGACTCCAAGAACTGGAAACCTCTACTCAAGTGTACAAATGTACAAAAATATATGCAATCTAACTGGATCTTTTTTCAGTTTGTTTGATCTAAACTTGGAATTAAACATTTGATACTTTGCACCATTGAAACAGAATGATTTGTGAATCATTTATAGCAAAAAGGGAAACGGAAAATTGAAAACTATTTAAAGAAAGAAGAGGAACTGACTGAAAATTGAAATTCACACCCATCAGTCTAAACTGAATCACACTGTTCTCTCTGTGGGTTGAACCAGAGTGGTCAAACCGAGCTCTCACACTCTGTAGTAAAATGTTTCCAAACTTCAAATAAAATGAAAAATAAGTCACTACTTTTTAGTTACACAACAATTTACAAGCAAGGCAACATTTAAAGCTTGTTAATAGATACAAATATTGCTGATAATAAAAAATGTTTAAACCTGAATGTTTTTGTAGTCCTGTTGTGTGTTTTGAGATCTGGTGGATGGTTGAGTTATTGATGTGGATGCATTGTGTTTATAGCATTTACATTTTTAATTGGTCCAGTTATACCTGGTTCATTTATTTCAGTTCGCTTTGGAAAATAGCAGTGTTGAATTTAAGTGTCACTTATAAGGTAGAATAAAAAATATATATATACATAACTGCTATATTTTTACGTTTGGGTAGCCTAAACATCAAGAATCGCACGGTAGACTATAAATAGTTTAAGTAACAAGCCTAAACAATCAACACCTGAACTTGACCATGATAAATGATGAGAAGGGAGTAGCACGAGAAGAATCAAATTAACAGCAAATACTATATCAAACAGGAAAACAAGGAAAATGCAAAACATGAGAAACATGAGAAACAGACCACATGTATACAGTATACTGTATATATATCATACAGGCACTTCTCCATCAGTGAGTGAAATGCAGCTGTATCATAGTGTCAGGACTAAACAGATGGGGAAATCAGACTGCATCAGAGGAAGTGAACACTAACAAGAGGAGCTGATGATGTTTAAGGGAAGAGCTGTAACCATATAAAGAAAATAAAGACTGACAGAAACAGACGATGGCTGAGAAGTGTCACATGTGTCTGCTGGGACTGATCCTTCTCTGTTCACTTCTCACAGGTAAAGGAAATCTGCATATGATTTATAAGAGAAAAGATGCATGATGTGAACAACCATCTATACAAACAATTTAGTTAAATTATTCTGACATTGTGTCTGAAGTTTAAATATGTACAATTATATTTTGATGAAATTTTTATTTCTTATTGTATGTTTAGAATTGTGCATATGCTACTGTCACACTTTAAATTCTCTTGCAAAGCTCTATTTATGTTGAAAGAATTATAAAGTAAACTCTGGAGTATTCCAGGAAGCAGGTTATGTGGCATATCTGGGTTAGTTTACGAATATGTGCACACATAATTTTGGATCCTATAGCTTTCAGATTATGTAGCCAGCAACTTATTCTCTGAACAAAATTTGACCAGAGAAGCTGGTCAAACAATATTATATTATATATTTTATCTATATTTTATATACAATATATTTTTAATTCTAAAGCTCATTTTACACAGCATGGATCTGCATTTAAAAGGATTTTTGCTTGTTATAATTTTTTATTTCTAATAAAAAAGGTCATACATCTCGTAGCCATATTACCTTTGCCAGCACATAGGGCTTAATACAGTTTATTTCATACTAACGAATTACAAACAATACAATTTGTTTCGTAGTAATAATAAAACTGATTAATGAAAAAGGTTTGGGTTAATCAGCATGGAGTTCAGGGTTTGTGTGACAGTTGGTTAACATTGCTTTCTGCAATATCACCCTGAACTCATGTCTTCAGCACCAGTTGCTCTGCCTTAATCATCTTTTTTATAAGACAAAAAAGAGTGTATTAACAGACTATATTTCATCAAGACAGTGTCTGCATAAGTAATTAACACAGATTATTATTATTATTATTATTATTATTATTATTAATAAGTTGGCTTGAGAAAGTGAACTTACTAAAATGCTATTTGAACTTTTTATTATTCTTATTTTATCTATCTATCAATCTATCTATCTATCTATCTATCTATCTATCTATCTATCTATCAATCTATCTATCTATCTATCTATCTATCTATCTATCTATCTATCTATCTATCTATCTATCTATCCATCTATCCATCCATCCATCTATCGTTTATTAAAACTTCAACTCAACATCTTCAAACTACAAGTTTTTTAAAACACTTAAAATAGGCTTTCTAAAGCCAGCTTCAAAGTTTGTTTACAATCTTTTATGGTCTTTTATTATTATTATTATTAAAAGGTACCACTGGAGTGGATGATACACACGAGTTCTGCAGTTCTGGTGGAAGTGTCCGTCTGCCCTGTAATAATGCTCTTTCTGACTGCACATCAACTACATGGATCTATAGCACACATTCAAAGACAGTTGAACTGATCACTTTAGGGAAAAAGAAGACAGACACAAAGAGACATGAGAGACTGAGTCTGGGCTCCGACTGCTCTCTGAACATCAACAAAGTCACAAAAGATGATTATGGAACTTACAGCTGCCAGAAATATGTGAATGGACAAAAACATGGAAGTGATGCATGTGTTTATCTGCATTTTCTTCATGGTGATTTTATGTTTATGTGGTCAATTTATAATAACATATCCTTCTTTTAAACTCGAACAATAAAAATAAATGAAGTCTGGTGGGTCATTTGTTTTATTTTCTGTTTCAGTCTCTCCATCATCCTCTCAGCTCAGAAGCGGCAGCTCTGTGACTCTCTTCTGTCAGTTGTATTATGATCAAGTCTCTTGTGATACTTTGGTCCGTGTTGATGAAGTCCAGCTGATCTGGGAGAATCAGCCTGGTGTGTATCTACAGACAGACTCTAGATATCAGATATCACCAGGAAACTGTAACAGCACTCTGACTACAACACTCCTGGATGAAGATCACAACACAGAGTGGAGATGTCTGGTTACTCAGAGAAATAAAGTGAAGACCTCAGCTGCATATATTGTTAGGTATTCAGGTGAGAAACTACATTTCTTTAATCGGTATCGGAAGATTATCCATTAAGGAAACATGACGTGTTCAGGACAAACCTAAGGTTATGGTCTGCAGCTCACTGTGTTTTACTCTAATATAAATGATAACTTTGTTTATAATATATGTAGTATTATATATAGTATTTATATTGTAACCAGGGCCATTTCTGAGCATAAAGGGTTCCTCAGCAAAGTACTTACTTCCATTATCACTAGCAGAATTTGTATTTGAAGGCAAGATCATCAGTGATGCTTTCATTGTTTATTTATATAGATAAATAGATTATTACCTCAAACACTGAGATGACTTCAGCTGCACACACACACACACATGTTGTTAATAACACAATGTATTTATGCATGTCTTATTTATGTCACATTATGTTTGAACTGAACTAATTACAATGATACACAGATCCAGCTGACAGTGCATCAGAGACTGTAGACTTTATGACTGATGGATCATTATTCAGAGGTATGGAATGGGTTTGCACGCACTAAAACAAACATTTGAATTTGAAAACAGCTTGTCAGTAATTGTTAATTTCTTTATACTGTTAATAAGCTATTTACAGTTTCACAGATTAATTCTCTGCTTTCTCTCTATCATCTGTCCACACATCTCTCCTGCAGTGATTTTGATAATTGTTGAGATTGCAGTGTTTGCGGCTCCTACTGTGATTCTCCTTCAGAGTCTCTGTACAAGAGCTGGTGAGTTTTGAACATCACAGTATCTGATGATCCACATTGATCTTTAACAATCTGCTAAATAAATAAATAGATAAATAACTTATTGGAGAGGTCACTAAATTATTTTTATTGATTTATTTCATTTATTTAGGAAGGAAGAACTCTCACCACCCAAAGGAAAAAGAGATGTCTACAGTATTACAATGAAATACCCTTTATAAATGTACTATTTATAAAAAGATTCCAGCACAATTTATTTTAAAGCTTATGGATATTTTAGATATTTGCATACAGCTTTCAATGTCATTTTCCATTGCTCTATATTGTACAGACTGCTTTTAAATATGATATGAAATAAAGTAATCAACAGAGCGAGACAGATACCTTAATAAAAATATGATTGTTTACACAGAAATCATAATATAAATTTCTATTGTATTTTTGTATTTAAAATAAATTCAACTTTTACAAAAAAAAATTAAATGTTTTAATAGTCCAGTTTATTACTCACATGATACGGTATATTTACAGATGTTTTTTCCCCACAGATCATTTCAATGCAGACACAAATCCTTACCTATGTTTCTTCTTAACCCTAAATAAGAAAATACAAAATAATTGTATTCCCCACCCACAACATCCTTCAATGTGATTTTATTTAAGTTTTAAAAATATAAGTATTTATCATATACCAGAAGCCACTGGATAAAATGAAAGACAGAAAGGTATGTTCATCATACAACATTTACAAGAAAAGCAGAAACCACTCGTATCTCTCGGCAGGATAACTTAATGGAACTTAATGGAAAAACTGAAAAAAGCAATCTAAAACTGATATACATGTAAAAGAAAAAGGAAGAAAACATGATTTTTGTTTGTCAAACTCAGACATCCTGGCCTGCAATTGAGAAATTCACTTGAAGAATGAATGAATATTTCTCCTTGTCCTTGAAATCTAATTAAATAGTGGTTCATATTATTATGATGTGTCCTTAAGCAGACACCGCTGTAAAGCTCAGAACATCTTTGTTATAATCTGATCTTTGATGACTGAGATATCCCATATGTCTCAAATCTGAGACCTTTGCATTGCAATGTCTCCAAAATGTGCAGCTAACTGCACTAGCGTGTCAGTGATTGCTCGTGTTGAACTCATACGAGCAGACAGAGAGAGGATCGCTGTTCATCCCGTCCAGATAAAGTCCTGGAACCAGAGTAAGACAGCAAGGCTGCTTTGAGCTGTAGTTTATCTGGGCCAAGCCAGACATGTTGTCAGCATTATAAAACGACACCTGCTTTCTGTCACAGTCCAGATACAACCCTATTTTCTGTGGTTTGTCTCGAGTATTCAGTGTAGTGTCCTTTCCATCACAGGACAGAACGTATCCTTTACTGTGTTTAAGGTGGAGCAGGATCTCACTCTCAGCTGACTTTGCTGCACTCAGCTCTTTCTCTGATCCCATCTTAACTCCCACAGTCCAATCTAGCTTTTCTTTTTTTTCTCTATTTCCCAGTAGTGCTGTCCAGCTTGGAAGTTTTCCTCTGAAACTGTCCCAGGGTTTATATACAGACCAGTGGCTCTGTCAGCTTGTCGGATTCTGGCACCCCCTGGAGACACTTTTAAGTATGACTGTCCAGGATTTTTCAAGGTCAAACTCTCAGAAACTATATGGAATTACATTTGCTTCAATAATAATGAACGAAACTTTATAAAACTGAACGTAACTTTTTCAGAAACTATCAAAAATATGCCATTACAAAAGAAGAAAACACAATAAAAATAAACACAGTTGCACAAATGTAACAGGCTCTTCAAATATGCTTCATTTTTGTTAATGTTTTTCAAAGATTCATTTTTGCTAATCGTGGATTCTGAATTCATTGCCACAGATTTAGCTTATGCTTCGCAGTTTTTCGTTTGGAGTTTTGACACAAACTTCTCATGGGGGCGGGGTTAACAGTGATCTACTCTGATTGGATAGTGAGCTTTTGATGGACAGGTGCTCTCTGACCGGGAAGTACAGATGCCACGCCAGAGAGTGGCGTGCATACTGGAAAGCTCTTGTGGTGATTTGTATTACTAAATATGTAAATAATATTTGACCTTCGATCGTCTCAGTCTGTGAAATGAGCTCTTGTCCTTCAAGGCAGCTTGAAGCAAGCTAATGTTACTGAATGACAACAATAACCCACAACAAACTGTAGCACACTGTTACATGAAAAACTTGTATCGATGTTATTGGTTACTTCAGTAACACAAGCTTACTTCAAGCTGCCTTGAAGGACAAGAGCAAGGCACTACTTATTGCATGCAAATCACAGTGAGAGTTATTTTTATTTTTATTTTTTTATTAATGCAGAGAACAAAAACATACAAAAGTACAAACATACATCACATAATATCAACCACAAAAAAACAACAATAAAGAATAAAATAGAACTAAAGAAAAGAGGGACAAAATCTAAACAAAATCACACATGATCAAAGGCAGAGCAAATTCTAACAGTCCTTTCTTATTAGTAAATACTGAGATTACATTCAAATAGTTTTCCATTTCTTTTAGAAAAAACAGAATAGACAGGTTTACAGTTGGAGAATTTGCATTTGTGAATGTGAAAAATGTTTAGGAAAAAAATTTAATTAATAACAAAACTGATATTTTCATTTGTGGGGTCAGAGTCATAATACCCAAATATAATTTTTAACATATGTACTGAGAAGCCTGGCAAAATCTTACACTTGACAAACACACCAATGTCATCCCAAAGTTTCTGAGTGTAGTGACATGACCAAAATAAGTGTACAGTTTCTTCAAAAGTCGAACAAAAAAGAGCATGTTAGATCAATGTCAGATTTAAATTTTGTATAAATTTATTTACCGAGTAGAATCTGTGTAAGAGCTTAAAATAAATTTCTTTCACTTTGTCTGTGAAAAAAAAAAATTGCAGAATAGACCAGATTTAATCACCACAAGAGCTTTAATATGCACAGCGCACGCCACTGGGTGACGTCTGTATTTCCCGGTCAGAGAGCACTTGTCCATCAAAAGCTCACTATCCAATCAGAGTAGATCACTGTTAAGCCCGCCCCCATGAGAAGTTTGTGTCAAAACTCCTGACGAAAAACTGCGAAGCAAAATCGAAGTCTGTGGCAATGCATTCAGAATCCACGATTAGCAAAAACGAATCTTTGAAAAACATTAACAAAGAATGAAGCATATTTGAAGAGCCTGTTACATTTGTGCGACAAATTTTCTTCTTTTGTAATTTTTTTTATTTTTGATATTTTCTGAAAAAGTTACATTCAGTTTTATAAAGTTACGTTCATTATTATTGAACTAAATGTAATTCCATAGAACTACAGCACAGACACAGACAGAAACATTATTAAAATTGATGAAGGGGAAGTTTTAGTAATTCTTAAAAAAACAGCACTGTGCTACATGTCCTGGTTACAGTTTGTGTTATACCCATAATCATAGAAATTTAACTTTTACAATTATTTTCTCAAACCAATAAATGTCCGGATTTCCTCAATTGAAAGTTGGTTTACATTTTAAAAAAAATTAAGGTTAAAGATTGAAAATCTCCTGTCGATTTACATTATTAAAATGTTTGAGGTTCAATATTTGACTAACTGAATGGCAATGTGATATAATTTGCCTAGTTTATTTTATGTATTTTTAATGTAGGTCTCACACACAGCTGACAGAAACAGAAAAGACAAGCACAGGGTCGTGACAAGCAAAGTACCAAAGTCTAAAATTTAACCTCACATAAAACTTCAGCTCGTTACTTTACAAGTGCAGGCATTTGGGCATTTTAACACGGGGAGTCTATGGGATTAACTCCCTTTGCAGCCAGCCTCAAGCGGCCAGTCGATGAATTGCAGTTTTAGTCACTTCCTGGTTGGCTTCACAAGGGAGAACGGGAGGTTGCCGCTCGGTTTAGAGCCACCACAGGCTCAAAACCTGGGATGATCTGTTATACAGGCAACACCATTCATCTGTTCGCATCTGTGCATAAATTTGCAAGAAAACTCACTTCAGTACTTGTTGGTATAGGCTAGAACATAAATAAGTTTAGGTGATGTTGCTTCACAAACCATTCAGTGCATTAGTAGTATTACCTGTGTTATGTCTTTGTAACATACTCCCCGGGACCGAGTCTGGAGCAATTACCACAAAAACACCTATTATAAGATTATAAAGTGATGCACATGTTTTACATTACTTTAAAACAGGACTTATAGTTACGCCTATAGTTTAGAAAATGGTAATAAAATATGACAAGAACTCAGAGTTAAACTGTGTCTGAACAAATTAATCTTGATAATGTCAGATAACTTTGATAGAAAGGTATGTAATGGATTACAATCTATCAAAAATTCTGACATGTTAGTATGACAATATTTACACAGCTATCAATACTTTGTTGACCAGTTACCAAGCACTGCTTAATGAAAAAAACAATAATAATAAAAAAATCAAAAAAATCTATACTTATATCTGGTGTCTGAATAATTTTTGGTTTGCCTGTGGATTATTGTTAAAAAAAACAAAGTAATTCAGTCAAGAGCAGTGAGTGATTTCTTTCATTTTCTTGGATTAACATTACAGCTGCTAGTAAATTAGGCATGGTCACTTTAAGAGACAATGCATCCATTATAATGATACACGTCCGATTTCTTTCCCCACTGTTGACATAACCGAGAGTTTCTTCAAGGATACTCTCCAAGACGGATATTTTGACATAATTTTGTATGTATTTGTTGGTAAAAGAGCAAGAAGAGGCAAATTCAGTGTTCAAGCACTTTGAGATGTGTCTCCCTGCGTATGCCCTGTGCGCACAGTACACAGCACTTGGCTGCTGAATTGGGCTCTTTTACATATTTGTATGTTTACATGATTAAACTGACATGAAAGAGAGCTTGGTTCAGTGGCACAAGTACTCAGTTGAGTTTTTCCGCGTCTCGTGTTGAATGCTTTAAACTCTTTTGAATGTTTAAATTGGCAAGGCTTAAAAGCGTGTGCAAATGATATAGCTTTTGTGAAGATGCACAGCAGTGGCCAATCAACTGTCCTGAGCATCTTTTTAGGCTGGCCTCAGCCAGTCGGTTGAGATTGCTCCCCTTTTATGCAATCTCCACCTTTTCCCCACACCTTACCCCCAGTGAACAACACGCCTTTTCAGAAAGTTTTTCAAACCGGAGGTGTGGAAAAAGCACCTCTGAACTAGGGGGGTTTCATAACCCTTTAAAGAAAGTAAAGGAACTGACATCAGAATGTGTGAAAATTCACACCTATCAGTCTAAACTGGGATGATGTGTACACTGTTCTCTCTGTGGGTTGAACCAGAATGGTCAAACTGAGCTCTCACACTCTGTAGTAACACGTTTCAAAACCTCAAATAAATAAATAAAATGAAAAAAAATTACATTACTGCTTTTTAGTTACACAACAATTAACAGGCAAGGCAATATTTAAAACTTGTTAATAGATAAAAAAAAATATTGCTGATAATAAAACGTTTTTGTAGTCCTGTTGTGTGTTTTGAGATCTGGTGGATGGTTGAGTTACTGATGTAGATACATTGTGTTTACAGCATTTTTGTTTTTAATGAGTCGAGTAATACAGTGTCCACTTACTTCAGTGCCCCTTTGAAAATATCAGTGTTGCATTTCAGCGTCACTTATAAGGTAGAATACCTTATGCTACATGTCCTGGTTACAGTTTGTGTTATACCCATGATCATAGAAATTTAACTTTTACAATTATTTCCTCAAACCAATAAATGTCCGGATTTCCTCAATTGAAAGTTGGTTTACATTTAAAAAAAGATAAGGTTAAAGATTGAAAATCTCCTGTCGATTTACATTATTAAAATGTTTGAGGTTCAATATTTGACTAACTGAATGGCAATGTGATATAATTTGCCTAGTTTATTTTATGTATTTTTAATGTAGGTCTCACACACAGCTGACAGAAACAGAAAAGACAAGCACAGGGTCGTGACAAGCAAAGTACCAAAGTCTAAAATTTAACCTCACATAAAACTTCAGCTCGTTACTTTACAAGTGCAGGCATTTGGGCATTTTAACACGGGGAGTCTATGGGATTAACTCCCTTTGCAGCCAGCCTCAAGCGGCCAGTCGATGAATTGCAGTTTTAGTCACTTCCTGGTTGGCTTCACAAGGGAGAACGGGAGGTTGCCGCTCGGTTTAGAGCCACCACAGGCTCAAAACCTGGGATGATCTGTTATACAGGCAACACCATTCATCTGTTCGCATCTGTGCATAAATTTGCAAGAAAACTCACTTCAGTACTTGTTGGTATAGGCTAGAACATAAATAAGTTTAGGTGATGTTGCTTCACAAACCATTCAGTGCATTAGTAGTATTACCTGTGTTATGTCTTTGTAACATACTCCCCGGGACCGAGTCTGGAGCAATTACCACAAAAACACCTATTATAAGATTATAAAGTGATGCACATGTTTTACATTACTTTAAAACAGGACTTATAGTTACGCCTATAGTTTAGAAAATGGTAATAAAATATGACAAGAACTCAGAGTTAAACTGTGTCTGAACAAATTAATCTTGATAATGTCAGATAACTTTGATAGAAAGGTATGTAATGGATTACAATCTATCAAAAATTCTGACATGTTAGTATGACAATATTTACACAGCTATCAATACTTTGTTGACCAGTTACCAAGCACTGCTTAATGAAAAAAACAATAATAATAAAAAAATCAAAAAAATCTATACTTATATCTGGTGTCTGAATAATTTTTGGTTTGCCTGTGGATTATTGTTAAAAAAAACAAAGTAATTCAGTCAAGAGCAGTGAGTGATTTCTTTCATTTTCTTGGATTAACATTACAGCTGCTAGTAAATTAGGCATGGTCACTTTAAGAGACAATGCATCCATTATAATGATACACGTCCGATTTCTTTCCCCACTGTTGACATAACCGAGAGTTTCTTCAAGGATACTCTCCAAGACGGATATTTTGACATAATTTTGTATGTATTTGTTGGTAAAAGAGCAAGAAGAGGCAAATTCAGTGTTCAAGCACTTTGAGATGTGTCTCCCTGCGTATGCCCTGTGCGCACAGTACACAGCACTTGGCTGCTGAATTGGGCTCTTTTACATATTTGTATGTTTACATGATTAAACTGACATGAAAGAGAGCTTGGTTCAGTGGCACAAGTACTCAGTTGAGTTTTTCCGCGTCTCGTGTTGAATGCTTTAAACTCTTTTGAATGTTTAAATTGGCAAGGCTTAAAAGCGTGTGCAAATGATATAGCTTTTGTGAAGATGCACAGCAGTGGCCAATCAACTGTCCTGAGCATCTTTTTAGGCTGGCCTCAGCCAGTCGGTTGAGATTGCTCCCCTTTTATGCAATCTCCACCTTTTCCCCACACCTTACCCCCAGTGAACAACACGCCTTTTCAGAAAGTTTTTCAAACCGGAGGTGTGGAAAAAGCACCTCTGAACTAGGGGGGTTTCATAACCCTTTAAAGAAAGTAAAGGAACTGACATCAGAATGTGTGAAAATTCACACCTATCAGTCTAAACTGGGATGATGTGTACACTGTTCTCTCTGTGGGTTGAACCAGAATGGTCAAACTGAGCTCTCACACTCTGTAGTAACACGTTTCAAAACCTCAAATAAATAAATAAAATGAAAAAAAATTACATTACTGCTTTTTAGTTACACAACAATTAACAGGCAAGGCAATATTTAAAACTTGTTAATAGATAAAAAAAAATATTGCTGATAATAAAACGTTTTTGTAGTCCTGTTGTGTGTTTTGAGATCTGGTGGATGGTTGAGTTACTGATGTAGATACATTGTGTTTACAGCATTTTTGTTTTTAATGAGTCGAGTAATACAGTGTCCACTTACTTCAGTGCCCCTTTGAAAATATCAGTGTTGCATTTCAGCGTCACTTATAAGGTAGAATACCTTATGCTACATGTCCTGGTTACAGTTTGTGTTATACCCATGATCATAGAAATTTAACTTTTACAATTATTTCCTCAAACCAATAAATGTCCGGATTTCCTCAATTGAAAGTTGGTTTACATTTAAAAAAAGATAAGGTTAAAGATTGAAAATCTCCTGTCGATTTACATTATTAAAATGTTTGAGGTTCAATATTTGACTAACTGAATGGCAATGTGATATAATTTGCCTAGTTTATTTTATGTATTTTTAATGTAGGTCTCACACACAGCTGACAGAAACAGAAAAGACAAGCACAGGGTCGTGACAAGCAAAGTACCAAAGTCTAAAATTTAACCTCACATAAAACTTCAGCTCGTTACTTTACAAGTGCAGGCATTTGGGCATTTTAACACGGGGAGTCTATGGGATTAACTCCCTTTGCAGCCAGCCTCAAGCGGCCAGTCGATGAATTGCAGTTTTAGTCACTTCCTGGTTGGCTTCACAAGGGAGAACGGGAGGTTGCCGCTCGGTTTAGAGCCACCACAGGCTGAAACCTGGGATGATCTGTTATACAGGCAACACCATTCATCTGTTCGCATCTGTGCATAAATTTGCAAGAAAACTCACTTCAGTACTTGTTGGTATAGGCTAGAACATAAATAAGTTTAGGTGATGTTGCTTCACAAACCATTCAGTGCATTAGTAGTATTACCTGTGTTATGTCTTTGTAACATACTCCCCGGGACCGAGTCTGGAGCAATTACCACAAAAACACCTATTATAAGATTATAAAGTGATGCACATGTTTTACATTACTTTAAAACAGGACTTATAGTTACGCCTATAGTTTAGAAAATGGTAATAAAATATGACAAGAACTCAGAGTTAAACTGTGTCTGAACAAATTAATCTTGATAATGTCAGATAGCTTTGATAGAAAGGTATGTAATGGATTACAATCTATCAAAAATTCTGACATGTTAGTATGACAATATTTACACAGCTATCAATACTTTGTTGACCAGTTACCAAGCACTGCTTAATGAAAAAAACAATAATAATAAAAAAATCAAAAAAATCTATACTTATATCTGGTGTCTGAATAATTTTTGGTTTGCCTGTGGATTATTGTTAAAAAAAACAAAGTAATTCAGTCAAGAGCAGTGAGTGATTTCTTTCATTTTCTTGGATTAACATTACAGCTGCTAGTAAATTAGGCATGGTCACTTTAAGAGACAATGCATCCATTATAATGATACACGTCCGATTTCTTTCCCCACTGTTGACATAACCGAGAGTTTCTTCAAGGATACTCTCCAAGACGGATATTTTGACATAATTTTGTATGTATTTGTTGGTAAAAGAGCAAGAAGAGGCAAATTCAGTGTTCAAGCACTTTGAGATGTGTCTCCCTGCGTATGCCCTGTGCGCACAGTACACAGCACTTGGCTGCTGAATTGGGCTCTTTTACATATTTGTATGTTTACATGATTAAACTGACATGAAAGAGAGCTTGGTTCAGTGGCACAAGTACTCAGTTGAGTTTTTCCGCGTCTCGTGTTGAATGCTTTAAACTCTTTTGAATGTTTAAATTGGCAAGGCTTAAAAGCGTGTGCAAATGATATAGCTTTTGTGAAGATGCACAGCAGTGGCCAATCAACTGTCCTGAGCATCTTTTTAGGCTGGCCTCAGCCAGTCGGTTGAGATTGCTCCCCTTTTATGCAATCTCCACCTTTTCCCCACACCTTACCCCCAGTGAACAACACGCCTTTTCAGAAAGTTTTTCAAACCGGAGGTGTGGAAAAAGCACCTCTGAACTAGGGGGGTTTCATAACCCTTTAAAGAAAGTAAAGGAACTGACATCAGAATGTGTGAAAATTCACACCTATCAGTCTAAACTGGGATGATGTGTACACTGTTCTCTCTGTGGGTTGAACCAGAATGGTCAAACTGAGCTCTCACACTCTGTAGTAACACGTTTCAAAACCTCAAATAAATAAATAAAATGAAAAAAAAATTACATTACTGCTTTTTAGTTACACAACAATTAACAGGCAAGGCAATATTTAAAACTTGTTAATAGATAAAAAAAAATATTGCTGATAATAAAACGTTTTTGTAGTCCTGTTGTGTGTTTTGAGATCTGGTGGATGGTTGAGTTACTGATGTAGATACATTGTGTTTACAGCATTTTTGTTTTTAATGAGTCGAGTAATACAGTGTCCACTTACTTCAGTGCCCCTTTGAAAATATCAGTGTTGCATTTCAGCGTCACTTAAAAGGTAGAATACCTTATGCTACATGTCCTGGTTACAGTTTGTGTTATACCCATGATCATAGAAATTTAACTTTTACAATTATTTCCTCAAACCAATAAATGTCCGGATTTCCTCAATTGAAAGTTGGTTTACATTTAAAAAAAGATAAGGTTAAAGATTGAAAATCTCCTGTCGATTTACATTATTAAAATGTTTGAGGTTCAATATTTGACTAACTGAATGGCAATGTGATATAATTTGCCTAGTTTATTTTATGTATTTTTAATGTAGGTCTCACACACAGCTGACAGAAACAGAAAAGACAAGCACAGGGTCGTGACAAGCAAAGTACCAAAGTCTAAAATTTAACCTCACATAAAACTTCAGCTCGTTACTTTACAAGTGCAGGCATTTGGGCATTTTAACACGGGGAGTCTATGGGATTAACTCCCTTTGCAGCCAGCCTCAAGCGGCCAGTCGATGAATTGCAGTTTTAGTCACTTCCTGGTTGGCTTCACAAGGGAGAACGGGAGGTTGCCGCTCGGTTTAGAGCCACCACAGGCTCAAAACCTGGGATGATCTGTTATACAGGCAACACCATTCATCTGTTCGCATCTGTGCATAAATTTGCAAGAAAACTCACTTCAGTACTTGTTGGTATAGGCTAGAACATAAATAAGTTTAGGTGATGTTGCTTCACAAACCATTCAGTGCATTAGTAGTATTACCTGTGTTATGTCTTTGTAACATACTCCCCGGGACCGAGTCTGGAGCAATTACCACAAAAACACCTATTATAAGATTATAAAGTGATGCACATGTTTTACATTACTTTAAAACAGGACTTATAGTTACGCCTATAGTTTAGAAAATGGTAATAAAATATGACAAGAACTCAGAGTTAAACTGTGTCTGAACAAATTAATCTTGATAATGTCAGATAACTTTGATAGAAAGGTATGTAATGGATTACAATCTATCAAAAATTCTGACATGTTAGTATGACAATATTTACACAGCTATCAATACTTTGTTGACCAGTTACCAAGCACTGCTTAATGAAAAAAACAATAATAATAAAAAAATCAAAAAAATCTATACTTATATCTGGTGTCTGAATAATTTTTGGTTTGCCTGTGGATTATTGTTAAAAAAAACAAAGTAATTCAGTCAAGAGCAGTGAGTGATTTCTTTCATTTTCTTGGATTAACATTACAGCTGCTAGTAAATTAGGCATGGTCACTTTAAGAGACAATGCATCCATTATAATGATACACGTCCGATTTCTTTCCCCACTGTTGACATAACCGAGAGTTTCTTCAAGGATACTCTCCAAGACGGATATTTTGACATAATTTTGTATGTATTTGTTGGTAAAAGAGCAAGAAGAGGCAAATTCAGTGTTCAAGCACTTTGAGATGTGTCTCCCTGCGTATGCCCTGTGCGCACAGTACACAGCACTTGGCTGCTGAATTGGGCTCTTTTACATATTTGTATGTTTACATGATTAAACTGACATGAAAGAGAGCTTGGTTCAGTGGCACAAGTACTCAGTTGAGTTTTTCCGCGTCTCGTGTTGAATGCTTTAAACTCTTTTGAATGTTTAAATTGGCAAGGCTTAAAAGCGTGTGCAAATGATATAGCTTTTGTGAAGATGCACAGCAGTGGCCAATCAACTGTCCTGAGCATCTTTTTAGGCTGGCCTCAGCCAGTCGGTTGAGATTGCTCCCCTTTTATGCAATCTCCACCTTTTCCCCACACCTTACCCCCAGTGAACAACACGCCTTTTCAGAAAGTTTTTCAAACCGGAGGTGTGGAAAAAGCACCTCTGAACTAGGGGGGTTTCATAACCCTTTAAAGAAAGTAAAGGAACTGACATCAGAATGTGTGAAAATTCACACCTATCAGTCTAAACTGGGATGATGTGTACACTGTTCTCTCTGTGGGTTGAACCAGAATGGTCAAACTGAGCTCTCACACTCTGTAGTAACACGTTTCAAAACCTCAAATAAATAAATAAAATGAAAAAAAATTACATTACTGCTTTTTAGTTACACAACAATTAACAGGCAAGGCAATATTTAAAACTTGTTAATAGATAAAAAAAAATATTGCTGATAATAAAACGTTTTTGTAGTCCTGTTGTGTGTTTTGAGATCTGGTGGATGGTTGAGTTACTGATGTAGATACATTGTGTTTACAGCATTTTTGTTTTTAATGAGTCGAGTAATACAGTGTCCACTTACTTCAGTGCCCCTTTGAAAATATCAGTGTTGCATTTCAGCGTCACTTAAAAGGTAGAATAAAAAAAGAAAGAAAAAAAACCCTAACTGCTAAATTTGTTACTTCTGGTTAGCCTAAACGTCAACGGAAGAGACTGAATAAAGCCTAAACAATCAACACCTGAACTTGACCATGATAAATGATGAGAAGGGAGTAGCACGAGAAGAATCAAATTAACAGCAAATACTGTATCAAACAGGAAAACAAGGAAAATGCTAAACATGAGGAATAAACCACATGTATACAGTATATCGTATAGATACTTTTCTTCATCATTGTGTGAAATGCAGCTGTATCATAGTGTCAGGACTAAACAGATGGTGAAATCAGACTGCATCAGAGGAAGTGAACACTAACAAGAGGAGCTGATGATGTTTAAGGGAAGAGCTGTAACCATATAAAGAAAATAAAGACTGACAGAAACAGACGATGGCTGAGAAGTGTCACATGTGTCTGCTGGGACTGATCCTTCTCTGTTCACTTCTCACAGGTAAAAGAAATCTGCATATGATCTATAAGAGAAAAGATGCATGATGTGAACAACCATCTATACAAACAATTTAGTTTAACTATTCTCACGTAGTGTCTCAAGTTTACATATCTACCATTTTATCAAGTCGTTTTCTCAGAGTCATGTGGTGTAAATACTGTTTTATTCCTTAATGCATGTTTAGTATTGTGCATATACTGCTGTCACACTCTAAATTATTTTGCAAAGCTCTATTTATGTTAAAATAATTATAAAGTAAACTTCATGTAGCATACCTTGGTTAGTTTACAAATACATGAACACATAATTTTGGATCCTTTAGCTTTCAGAGTATGTAGCCATAGCAACCTATTCTCTGAACAAAATTTGACCAGAGCTGTATTTTATATACAACATATATTTGTATTTTAATTCTAAAGCCCAATCAAAACATAAAGCAATGTTTATTTTACTCTATTTATTTTATTATCATCTTGGACAGTAATCCATACTGCATTCAAAAGGATTTTTGCAAAAAAAAAATTATTTTATTTCTATTAAAAAAACATTCATAGAGAAAAAGGTTTGGGTTAATCAGCATGGAGTTCAGGGTTTGTGTGACAGTTAGTTAACCTTGCTTTCTGCAATACCTCCCTGAACTCATGTGTTCAACACCAATTGCTCTGCCTTAATCATTTGTTTGACAAGACAAAAAAATCTATCTCATTTATTCAAACTTCTTTAACTCAACACCTTCAAGCTACAAGCTTTATAAAACACTTCAAATAGGCTTTTTAAAGCCAGCTTCAAAGTTTGTTCACAATCTTTAATTGTCTATTATTATTATTATTATTATTATTATTATTATTATTATTATTATTATTATTATTATTGTTTTTATTATTATTATTATTAATAGGTACTATTGAAGTGGATGCCAATACCAAGTTCTGCAGTTCTGGTAAAAATGTCAATCTGCCATGTAAAAATGCTCGTTCAAGCTGCACATCAACCGTTTGGATCTATAGCAGACGTTCAGAGACAGTTGAACTGGTTCATGGAGGGAAGAAGAAGAATGATATCGAGAGACATGAGAGACTGAGTCTGGGCTCTGACTGCTCTCTGAACATCAAGAATGTTACAAAAGATGATTATGGATCTTACAGCTGCCAGCAATATGTGAATGGACAACAACAAGGAACTGAGGAACGTATTTATCTGCATTTTCTTCATGGTCAGTGTTTCTTTGAATATTGTGATTATACAGGTGCATCTCAATAAATTAGAATGTTGTGGCAAAGTTAATTTATTTTCATTAATTCTACTCAAATTGTGAAACTCCTGTATTAAATTAAATGCACACAGACTGAAGTAGTTTAAGTCTTTGGTTCTTGTGATGATATTGGCTCACATTTAACAAAAACCCACCAATTCACTCATCACAACAAATTAGAATACTTCTGACCAAAAAAAAAAAAAACAACATAGTGAATTGTTGGCCTTCCGGAAAGTGTGTATTTACTGTACATGTACTCAATACATGGTAGGGCCTCCTTTTGCTTTAATGCTTCAATTCGGTGTGGCATGGAGGTGATCAGTTTGTGGCACTGCTGAGGTGGTATGGAGTCCAGGTTTCTTTGACAGCGGCTTTCAGCTCATCTGCATTTTTTGAGCTCTTGTTTCTCATTTTCCTCTTGACAATACCATAAAATACTTTTGGTGCATTTGGCAGTGTGGGCATGTGCCAAATCCCGCTGGAAAATTAAATCAGCATCTTCAAAAAGCTGGTCAGCAGAAGGAACCATGAAGTGCTCCAAAATTTCTTGGTAGGCAGTGACTTTGGTATCCAAAAAACACAGTGGACCAACACCGGCAGATGACATTGCACCCCAAATACACAGACTGTTGAAACTTTACATAATTCAAACAACTTGGGCTATGAGCTTTTTCAGCCTTCCTCCCTGGTTTCCAAATGAAAAACAAAATTTTCTCTCATCAAGAAAAGAGGACTTTGGATCACTGAGCAACAGACCAGTACTTCTTCTACTTAGCCCAGGTTAGACACCTCTGATGTTGTCTGTGGTTCAGCAAATTCCTTGTCACATCTGTGTGTGGTGGCTCTTGATGCCTTGACCCCAGGCTCAGTCCATTCTTTGTCCATTCTTCACTCAGATTCTTGAATCAATTTTGCTTATCAATCTTCATAAGGCTGCAGTTCTCTCTGTTGGTTGTGCACCTTTTTCTTCCTCACTTTTCCTTCCACTCAACTTTCTGATAACATGCTTAGATACAGCACTCTGAACAGCCAGCTTCTTTGGCAACTAATGTTTGTGGCTTACCCTCCTTGTGTTGGCTATCAATAGTCCGTTTCACACGTCGGACTTCTGTGTGAAAGCAAACACATCCCGGGATTGATTCCGAGACTGATACCGGATCGGGGACCAAGTAACATTGCCAGGTTCAGTCCCGGAACAAGCTCTGTGTGAACAAAAGATCTAATGTCGTGTCGTAGTGATGATGCACGTTATCACGTGACTCTTTCACCTGGTGTTTTGAAGGCAGATCAACATTCGCGACGAAAAAATATGTGCAAACTGTAATGAAGCAGAGATCAGTTAGTTCCTCAGTCTCCTGATGTCCCGTGTTGTTACGGGACCTTTACGGGTTGTGTGTGAATGCGCTGACATATTCTGGGTAATCACCCGCAGTGTGAAAGTGCAAAATCTAGCTACCCTGGAACAATTGCCGGGACACATTACCCGTGTATTTGCCAGAAACGCAGTGTGAAACGGGCTAATGATTGTCTTCTGGACAACTGTCAGATCAGCAGTTTTCCCCATGATTATGTAGACTAGTGAACAACACAGAGAGACCATTTTGAAGGCTCAGGAAACCTTTGCAGCTGTTCTGAGATGAGTTGATTAGCTGATTGGCATGTCATCATATTCTAATTTGTTGAGATAGTGTTTTTGTGAAAATGTGAGCCAAAATCATCACAATAAAAAGAGCCAAAGACTTAAACTACTTCAGTCTATGTGCACTGAATTTTTTAACACACAAGTTTCACCATTTGAGTTGAATTACTTAAATAAATAAACTTTTACACAACATTCTAATTTATTGAGATGCACCTGTATGGTGATTTGGTATAACAGTGGTATTGTTGTCCCTAAAAAGACTGAAATCAGGCATTTAATCTCTGTTTTATTTTCTGTTTCAGTCTCTTCATCATCCACTCAGATCAGAAGCGGCAGCTCTGTGACTCTCTTCTGTCAGTTGTATTATGATCGAGTCTCTTGTGATACTTTGGTCCGTGTTGATGAAGTCCAGCTGATCTGGGTGAATCAGGCTGGTGTGAACCTACAGACAGACTCTAGATATCAGATATCACCAGGAAACTGTAACAGCACTCTGACTACAACACTCCTGGATGAAGATCACAACACAGAGTGGAGATGTCTGATTACTCAGAGAAATGAAGCGAAGACCTCAGCCGCATATATTGTTAGGTATTCAGGTAAGATACAGAATTTCTTTAATAAGTATTGGAAGGCTCTCCAATGAGGAAACATGACATGATTGATTAATGTTCCTCCAACCTATATAGATAAATAGATCATTACCTCAAACACTGAGATGACTTCAGCTGCACACACACACACATGCTGTTAAAAACACAATGTATTTATGCATGTCTTATTTATGTCACATTATTTTTTAAATGAACTGATGACCAGGATACACAGATACAGCTAACAGTACATCAGAGACTGTAGACTTTATGACTGATGGATCAATATTCAGAGGTATGAAATGGCTTTTTTATGGACTAAAACTAAAATTTGAATTTGAAAACAGCTTGTCAGTAATTGTTCATTGCTTCATACCCTGTTAATAAACAATTTACAGTTTTACAGATTCATTCTGGGCTTTCTCTCTATCATCTGTCCATAGACAGTGATTGTGCAGCAATTCTTAGAAATGTAATATTTATATAATATCTTTTTTATTTAATCATTTGTTGATTGATTTATGGAATTACATTTGTTTCAATAATAATGAACGAAACTTTATAAAACTGAATGTAACTTTTCAGAAACTATCAAAAATATGCCATTACAAAAAAAGGAAAAAAACAATGAAAATGAAAAAAGTGAACTCAGTTGCAAAAATGTAACAGTCTCTTCAAATATGCTTCATTCTTTGTTAATGATTTTCAAAAAGATTTGTTTTTGCTAATCGTGGATTCTGAATTCATTGCCACAGATTTTGCTTACAGTTCACAGTTTTTTGTTTGGTGTTTTGACACAAACCTCTCATGGGGGCGGGCTTAACAGTGATCTACTCTGATTGGATAGTGAGCTTTTGATGGACAGGTGCTCTCTGACCGGGAAGTACAGACGTCACTCAGTGGCGTGCATATTGAAAAGCTCTCGTGATTGTGATTTGTATTACTAAATATGTAAATAATATTTGACCTTGTCTCAGTCTGTAAAGATGAGCTCTTGTCCTTCAAGGCAGCTTGAAGTAAGCTTGTGGTACTGAATGACAATAATAACCCACAACAAACCGTTGCACACTGTTACATGAAAAATTGTATCGTTGTTATTGGTTACTTCAGTAACACAAGCTTACTTCAAGCTGCCTTGAAGGACAAGCGGAGGAGGAAAATGATGCCGCTCCGTGTCTCTGTCTTCTGAAAGCTCATCTTTACTGAGACGATCGAAGGTCAAATCTTATTTATATATTTAGTAACGCACAACGTATTGCATACAAATCACTGCGAGAGCTTTTTTTTTCTTTTTCTATTTTTATTAATGCAGAGAACAAAAACATACAAAGGTTTAAACATACATCACATAATATCCACCATGAAAAAAAAAATCTAAACAAAATTAAACAAGGAGTTCAAACAGAGGCAAACAGAGAAGACATGTTTACAGTTGGAGAATTTGCATTTGTGAATGTGAAATTTGTTTAGGAAATTTTTTAATTAATAACAAAACTGTTATTTTCGTTTGTGGGGTCAGAGTCATAATACCCAAATATAATTTTTTACATATGTACTGAGAAGCCTGGCAAAATCTTACACTTGACAAACACACTAATGTCATCCCAAAGTTTCTGAGTGTATGACATGACCAAAATAAGTGTACAGTTTCTTCAAAAGTCGAACAAAAAAGAGCATGTTAGATCAATGTCAGATTTACATCTTTGTTATAACTTCTTCACAGGGTACAACCTGTGTATGAGCTTAATAAATGTCTTTCACTTTGTCTGTGAAAAAAAAAATTTGCGGTAGAGACCAGATTTAATCTCCGCGAGAGCTTTGCAATATGCGCGCCACTGAGTGGCGTCTGTACTTCCCGGTCAGAGAGCACCTGTCCATCAAAAGCTCACTATCCAATCAGAGTAGATCACTGTTAAGCCCGCCCCCATGAGAGGTTTGTGTCAAAACACCAAACTAAAAACTGTGAAAGGTAAGCAAAATCTGTGGCAATGAATTCAGAATCCACGATTAGCAAAAATGACTCTTTGAAAAACATTAACAAAGAATGAAGCATATTTGAAGAGCCTGTTAAATTTGTGCAACTGAGTTCACTTTTTTCATTTTCATTTTCATTTCTTTTGTAATAGCATATTTTTGATAGTTTCTGAAAAAGTTACATTCAGTTTTATAAAGTTTCATTCATTATTATTGAAACAAATGTAATTCCATATTGATTGATTCATGAATTATAATATATTTTATACACTAGATTTTTTTAAATTATCATTGTAGTATTATTAGTACATTAGTCATTTACTGATTGATTGATTGATTGATTGGTTCATGAATTATAATATATTTTATACACTAGATATTATAGTATTATTAGTATTCAATGTATTTTTTAATTGTTTAATAGATCTGGCCAACAAAATAAATAAATAGGCATGTAGTTCTCACACACAGTTGACAGAAACAGAAAAGACAAACACAGGGTCGTGATAAGCACAGTATCAAAGTCTAAAACTAAACCTCACTTAAAACTTTAGCATGTTACTTCACAAGTGCTGGCATTTTCCATGAATGCAAATCTTGTTTCACTTTTGCTGAATTTTACAATGTGTGTTTTGTCATATTCTTCACCTGGTTTGATGGATCCCAGCATCTCCTTCCACACAAAGAACTGCAGGTGAGTTTCATGAGGGCCGAGAAAGAGAGAGTCGATTAAATGAATCATTATGACTTGACTATGCATGGTTTTTGCATCTCTACAATACGGTGCATCTGAACTAATTTCCTCCAGCCTATATAGATAAATAGATCATTACCTCAAACACTGACAGGGCTGGACTGGGACAAAAAAAGGGCTCTGGCATTTTTGCTCAGACTGGCCCACCACAATCGGTCAGACACAACCAACCAGTACACCATCCTTGCGGTCGCTGTAGATATGCATATCTACCGTTCTATTCCCAAAAACCCCTACAAAGCTGAGAACTAAGTGCCATGGACCAGTGTACTCACTCTCTCTTGACTGACTCCCTGGTGATCAAAGGTGCTCTCCTCCACTGCTAACTAAACCTGGGTTGACTATAGAGAAGGACAGAGAGACAGAGATAATTAAATTGTTGGAAGAGTTATTAAAAGTACACTTAGTAAGAATCCATTTTGGTTATATAGTCCTGTATTCTTGAAGAGCAGGATTTCTAGATGGACAATGTGCTCCATGTTATAAAAGCTAGGTAATCCTTTAGAACCCAATAACATGTGGATGTAGAATTCTGCTAATTCTAAAAAGAAATGTTTTTTTTCCCAATGAACCAGACAGCAGAAAAACTAGTTTCCAATTGCAAGTATAGGCTACTTTGTTTTAAAGAGCACAAACCCCTCTTTTATATGACACCAAACAACAATACCTCTCATTGTTGAGATACTTCCCATAAAAAAAAAGAAAATGAAACTATACTACCAAATTACTCATACAAAACGTCCTAATAATATATGTGATATTCATATTATTCACTCACCATTAATATTGCATATTAATGATATTGTAAATTAATTAGAAACATGAGAAAATATCTACTTCGTTGAATATACAGCTAAACAAAAATATACAGCTTTCAAAATGCAAGGCGGGTTTTATTCCCCAAATATCATGTGTTAGCAACCTCTATTCCAACGTGTAACTCGTCGTGGGCAACTCTCTCTCAGCCATACGCAGCCATTTTGATTAATAATTAAAATAATCAAATGGCATAATTTTTAATTTTTCTAGAGAAGGGCTGAACGGCCGTTATGGGGTTTAAAGGGTTAACATTAGAATAGTCAGCCGAAGTTCACTTGAATAAGTTAACTCTGCTAACCTAGCTACAAAAACAATGCAAAATAGCTCATGCTGTGTTATTTGACTTTAGCTGAGTGGCTAGTGCAGTAGGTGACAAGCTGACAAACTTTATAATAGCGACAAGGATTATGTTGTCTTATAATATTAATTAATTTAGGTAACGTTAAATCATCACACTATCCTCCTGCACCCGCCCTGATTAACACTCCCTCCCTGTTAATGAAGTGAAGTGACATTCAGCCAAGTATGGTGACCCATACTCAGAATTTGTGCTCTGCATTTAACCCATCCGAAATGCACACACACACAGAGCAGTGAGTGTGAACACACACCCGGAGCAGTGGGCAGCCATTTATGCTGCGGCGCCCGTGGAGCAGTTGGGGGTTCAATGCCTTGCTCAAGGGCACCTAAGTCGTGGTATTGAAGGTGTAGAGAGAACTGTACATGCACTCCCCCCACCCACAAATCCATCCGGCCCAAGACTAGAACCCACAACCCTTCGATTGGGAGTCCAACCGTCTAACCATTAGGCCACGACTTCCCCAAATTAATCATGTAGCTACCATGCTTACCGTTTCTATTACACTCTCCTGCTCACTCTGTCTCTCCTTGACTTCACTATTAGACACCTGCTCCTCCTGCTCCACCTGCTGCCATGGCTAGTCACCTCCATGTGCTATATTCACCTGTTTTTGTAAAATGTTGTCTGCTACTGTAATGTATTGTGTTGGTGCTTTTTGTATACAGATCAGTATTATCTGCTTTTCGGTGCTGTTCAGTAAAATCAGCTATGGTGCAGTTACACTCGCTGACTTTATTGTCTCCAGTATCTTACATGGTGTCAGAAGTGTAACATGGCTTCCCCACAATTTGAGCACCCAAAGATTGAGTGGGAGGCTGCAGATTTATACCAGGAATTCGACCGTTTTCGGAGCCATGTCACGTTTGTTTTTGATGGACCACTATCCGAACTAACCGCAAAGCAGCAAGCCGGCTGGCTGGGTACGTGGATAGGTGGATAGGTGGTCAAGGCAGAGAAATTTAAAAACGCTCAACTGGGCTGTAGGTGAGAAAGAAGATCCCGGTAAACATCCCGATCACAAATGGAACGAGGACAAATGCCCAGCCAAGGGCTCAACGTGCTCATACTGCCACAAGCCCAACCACTGGATGGCAGTGTGCCGTAAACGTGCTGTTCACACACTGAATGTTGAAAAGCTGGAGGAGTCTGATGATGAAATACTTAACATTAGCCTAACAGACGTTGTCCATCCAGCAGCTGCATTAACTGTGGACAAATGGTCCGTGCATTTGATGATACTTTCACAGAGAGTCCAGTTCAAGATAGATACTGGAGTCAAGTGTAACACATTGACTCTTGACAGCTACCAGCAACTTATGCACACGGGTGAATTAAAGCGTTCTAACAAGCTGTTGCGCTCCTACTCTAATCATAAGCTCAAACCAGTCGCAGCTGCAGATTTATCAGTGCACTATAAACAGTGTGTCACTGATGCAGAGTTTGAAATTGTGGATATTGCACAGGAAAGTGTGCTCAGCGGGGCCACGGCTGAAGCTTTGGGTTTGATAGCAAGGCTGAGCTCTGTACAAAATGTTGCTGAGGCTGACTCACCTCTGGAGGGCATTCTTGAACAAGATATTGTTCCTCAAGGCCTTCGTGACTTTCCTGAGCTAATACGGACCACAGGGACTCTACCAGGGAAGTACACAATCAAAATAGAGCCCAATGCTAAAGGTGTTGTCCACCCTGTGCGCAGACAGCCAGCTGCACTCAAGGGACAGATTGTCAAAAAACTGCATGAAATGGAGGAAAATGGCTATATAAAAAGGTCGAGCAGCCCACTGAGTGGGTCAGTTTAATGGTGGCAGTCTCTTGGGGAGACAAGTTAAGAATTTGCATAGACCCCAGCGATTTAAATAAGGTAATTAAAAGAGAACATTACCCCATGCGCACTGTTGAAGAAGTTGTGTCATCTATGCCTGGAGCACATATATTCTCAGTTCTCGATGCCAAGTCGGGTTTCCTCCAGATCGAGTTAGATGAGGTATAATCGTTCCTAACAACCTTCAATACACCCATTGGTAGGTTTAGGTGGTTGAGGCTACCGTTTGGAATTAAATGTGCTCCTGAGATCTATCAGAGGATCATGGATGGCATGCTGGAGGGCATTACGGGAGCAGTGGCCATTATGGATGACATCTTGATTGCTGCCCCCACTGTGAAGCTGAAATCCTATGCAAAGTCATCGAGAGAGCAACAAGCTACAACTTGAAGCTTAATTTCAATAAGTGTTGCATTCGGCAGAGCCAAGTCCCATATATTGGCCATTTACTCACTGCAGAAGGTCCTGAAGCCTGACCCAGCCAAGGTCCAAGCAGTCAGGGGCATGCCAGAACCTGTGGACAAGGAAGGAGTGCGCAGATTTTTGGGGTTTGTGACTTATTTGTCAAAATTCATACCAAATCTCAGCGAAGAAGATGCACTGCTGCGTCAGCTCCTGAAAAGTAATGTGGAGTTTGCGTGGCAAGCTGCTCAGGAAAGAGCTTTTGCAAGGCTCAAAGAACTGTGTTCACACCCCCCCATACTGAAGTACTTTGACCCATCAGGGCCAGTTGAAATTTTCTGTGATGCAAACAGCAGTGGATTAGGTGCTGTGCTTTTGCAGGACGATCACCCTGTTGCATTCTCTTCCAGGTCTCTGACCGATGCCGAGACCCGCTATGCACAAATAGAAAAGGAAATGCTTTCTATCGTCCATGCATGCACAAAATTTCATCACTACATCTTTAGAAAGTCGGTCACTGTGTATAATGACCACAAACCACTGGTGGACATCTTTAAGAAATCATTGCTTGCCACCCCCATTCGCATACAGAGAATGCGCCTGCGCATCCAATGGTATGATTTGACTGTCAGGTACAGGAAAGGAAAAGATATGGAGCTGCCTGACACACTTTCCAGGGCGCAACTGTCACACAATACTCCAGAGTTGGAACAATTGGAGTGTGTATCCATGCTGAACTATGTGGCTGTAAGTGAAGAGAAGTATGCTGAGCTACAGGAATGCACAAAAAAAGAGCTGAGCACTTTACAACACATCATCCAGCAAGGTTGGCCAGAGCACAGGAGAGATGCCCCAGCTACGGTTCAGCCATATTGGGACTCAAAAAGCCAACTGACCATATGTGATGGAGTGGTGTACAAAGGGCTGAAAAGCAAGCAGAGAGCGCGGGAAGTACTCTACTGACCGGGCATGAGCGCAGAGATAGAAGAGGTGGTGAAGAATTGCAGCAAATGTGCAGAGTTCCAAAACAAACTACCAAGATTGCCTCTAAAGCCAACTGAAACCCCAGAACTGCCATTTGAGCTAGTGGCCTCAGACATCTTTGAATTTGATGGCAAACATTTCGTTCTTCTCGTAGATTACTTTTCAAAATACATTGAAGTGGACGATCTTAAAGATCAGAGAAGTCGTACTGCCATTGAAATATTGAAATCACAGTTGTCATGGGATTCCTACTGTCTTACGAACAGACAATGGGCCCCAGTATGCGTCAGAGGAATTCAGAGATTTTTGTAAGAGCTATGGCATATCACATCTCACATCATCACCTCACACACCTCACTCAAATGGAGAAGCCGAGCATGCAGTACAAACGGTGAAAAGGCTTTGGAACAAAGCACCAGACAGACATTTGGCATTGTTGGACTACAGAACAACCCCCCTAGAGACAGTAGAGTTGTCCCCAGCACAGCTGCTCATGGGCAGAAGACCCAGAAACAAACTCCCTACAGCTCAACAGCTGCTTATCCCAAAGGCCTACAACTCTTTGAAAATCAGACACCTGCTCAATAGGTCCAAAGCTTCCCAGAAGTACTACTATGACAAAGGCAGGACAATGCAAACTCGCCCTGCGCTGGTGCCAGGCGAAGAAGTCAGAATGCAGCCCTACCCCGGTCATGCCAAATGGTCTCCAGCTGTTGTCGTCCAGCGTCACAGCAGCACACCCAGGTCTTACATCGTTAACTCTGGTGGTGTGGAGTTCCGCCAGAACAGTCAGCACCTTCACAAAAGCACTGCAAGGGCGAATCAGTCCCGTCACCTCATGCAAAATGAGCCTTGGGAGGAATTGCCTGATGCTCTTCCAGAACAAGAAGAACTGATTCGTCCCCTAGTAGGGACTTCAGCATCACCTTATAAGGAACCCCTGAATGTGGATAAACCTCAGCCCTGTCTGCCCTACATCACTAAGCATGGCAGAGTGGTTAAGCCTCCTGAAAGACTGAATTTGTAGCCCATTAGCCCATGAGTGAAATAATCCAGTAGGCTTAACTGTTTTGTTGATAGCATTCAATTGTTGGTAATTAACAAGTTGCTTCTGAATAGTTAAAGAAGTATGTCAAGTGTGGCACCTTTGTTTAATTTCATTGTTCTACCATTTACGTTGTTACGTTGTCTACGCCATCGCTTTTTGTATACAGATCAGTATTATCTGCTTTTCGGTGCTGTTCAGTAAAATCAGCTATCGTGCAGTTACACTTGCTGTCTTTATTGTCTCCAGTATCTTACAACTGTAGGCTTGGAAACTGAAGCTACAGCGGTAAACATGTCGGTTATTTTTGCACATGTTGAATTTTTATTTTTTTGGCCCGCTACTTCTCCGCACCCCCCTTGCTTTTGCTTCTCAATCCTAAAGATTTCTGTCTCTGAGCCACTGACTGCATCTGACACAAGATACAGAGGGGTAGGGGTGGAGCCTGTTAAGAGATGATTGGGCCAGCCCAGTGTCAGTATGGAAAACGAACCAATGGGCCACTGTCCCTGCTTTATGGCCCGGTCGTTGGCCAATAAAAAAAAAATCATATTATATCGACCGGCCCCTATGTGCGTCAGCCCACCGGGCATTTGCCCGGCATGCCAGATTACCAGTCCAGCCCTGAACACTGAGATAACTTCAGCTGCACACACACACATACTGTTAATAACACAATGTATTTATGCATGTCTTATTTATGTCACATTATGTTTGAACTGAACTGATGACCAGGATACACAGATCCAGCTGACAGTGCATCAGAGACTGTAGACTTTATGACTGATGGATCAATATTCAGAGGTATGAAATGGGTTTTTATGCACTAAAACTAAAATTTGAATTTGAAAACAGCTTGTCAGTAATTGTTCATTGCTTCATACCCTGTTAATAAACAATTTACAGTTTTACAGATTCATTCTCGGCTTTCTCTCTATCATCTGTCCATAGACAGTGATTGTGCAGCAATTCTTAGAAATGTAATATTTATATAATATCTTTTTTATTTATTCATTTGTTGATTGATTGATTCATGAATTATAATAGATTTTGTACACTAGATGTTTTAATTATCATTGTAGTATTATTAGTATAAGTATTTAATGTATTTTTGAATTGTTTAATAGATCTGGCCAAAAAATGAATAAATAGGCATGTAGTTCTCACACACAGTTGACAGAAACAGAAAAGACAAACACAGGGTCGTGACAAGCACAGTATCAAAGTCTAAAACTAAACCTCACTTAAAACTTTAGCATGTTACTTCACAAGTGCTGGCATTTTCCATGAATGCAAATCTTTTTTCACTTTTGCTGAATTTTACAATGTGTGTTTTGTCATATTCTTCACCTGGTTTGATGGATCCCAGCATCTCCTTCCACACAAAGAACTGCAGGTGAGTTTCATGAGGGCCGAGAAAGAGAGAGTCGATTAAATGAATCATTATGACTTGACTATGCAGATAAATTGATCATTACCTCAAACACTGAGATGACTTCAGCTGCACACACACACATGCTGTTAATAACACAATGTATTTATGCATGTCTTATTTATGTCACATTATGTTTGAACTGAACTGATGACCAGGATACACAGATACAGCTAACAGTGAATCAGAGAATGTAGACTTTATGACTGATGGATCAATATTCAGAGGTATGAAATGGGTTTTTATGCACTAAAACAAACATTTGTATTTGAAAACAGCTTGTCAGTAATTGTTCAATTGTTCATACTCTGTTAATAAGCTATTTACAGTTTCACAGATTAATTCTCTGCTTTCTCTCTATCATCTGTCCACACATCTGTTCTGCAGTAATTTTAATTATTGTTGAGATTGCAGTGTTTGCGGCTCCTACTGTGATTCTCCTTCAGAGTCTCTGTACAAGAGCTGGTGAGTTTTGAACATCACAGAATCTGATGATCCACATTGATCTTTAACAATCTGCTAAATAAATAAACAGATAAATAACTTATTGGAGAGGTCAGTAAATTATTTTTATTGATTTATTTCACTTATTTAGGAAGGAACAACTCTCACCACCCAAAGGAAATAGAGATGTCTACAGTATTATAATGAAATAGCCTTTATAAATGTACTATTTATAAAAAGATTCCAGCACAATTTATTTTAAAGCTTATGGATATTTTAGATATTTGCATACAGCTTTCAATGTCATTTTCCATTGCTCTATATTGTACAGACTGCTTTTAAATATGTTATTAAATACAGTAATCAACAAAGCGAGACAGGTACCTTAATAAACATATGATTGTTTACACAGAAATCATAATATAAATTTCAAAATAAATTCAACTTTTACAAAAAGATTTGAAATGTTTTAATAGTCCAGTTTATTTCTCACATGATACGGTATATTTACAGATGTTTTATTTTTCCACAGATCATTTCAATGCAGACACAAATCCTTACCTATGTTTCTTCTTAACCCTAAATAAGAAAATACAAAAATAATTGTATTCCCCACCCACAACATCCTTCAATGTGATTTTATTTAAGTTTTAAAAATATAAGTATTTATTGATTTCATATACTAGAAGCCACTGGATGAAATGAAAGACAGAAAGGTATGCTCATCAAACAACATTTACAAGAAAAGCAGAAACCACTCATATTTCTCGGCAGGATAACTTAATAGATAAGCTGAAAAAAGCCATCTAAAACTGATATACATGTAAAAAAAAAAAAAAAAAAAAAGGAAGAAAACATGATTTTTGTTTGTCAAACCAAACATCCTGGCCTGCAATTGAGAAATTCACTTGAAGAATGAATGAATATTTCTCCTTGTCCTTGAAACCTAATTAAACAGTAGTTCATTTTATCATGATGTGTCCTTTAGCAGACACCGCTGTAAAGCTCAGAACATCTTTGTTATAATCTGATCTTTGATGACTGAGATATCCCATATGTCTCAAATCTGAGACGTTTGCATTGCAATGTCTCCAAAATGTGCAGCTAACTGCGCTAGCGTGTCAGTGATTGCTCGTGTTGAACTCATACGAGCAGACAGAGAGAGGATCGCTGTTCATCCCGTCCAGATAAAGTCCTGGAACCAGAGTAAGACAGCAAGGCTGCTTTGAGCTGTAGTTTATCTGGGCCAAGCGAGACATGTTGTCAGCATTATAAAACGACACCTGCTTTCTGTCACAGTCCAGATACAACCCTATTTTCTGTGGTTTGTCTCGAGTATTCAGTGTAGTGTCCTTTCCATCACAGGACAGAACGTATCCTTTACTGTGTTTAAGGTGGAGCAGGATCTCACTCTCAGCTGACTTTGCTGCACTCAGCTCTTTCTCTGATCCCATCTTAACTCCCACAGTCCAGTCTGGCTTTTCTCTGACCTCTATTTCCCAGTAGTGCTGGCCAGCTTGGAAGTTTTCCTCTGAAACTGTCCCAGGGTTGAAGTTTTTATACAGAGCAGTGGCTCTGTCAGCTTGTCGGATTCTGGCGCCCCCTGGAGACACTTTTAAGTATGACTGTCCAGGATTTTTCAGGGTCAAACTCTCAGGAACTACAGCACAGACACAGACAGAAACATTATTAAAATTGATGAATGAGAAGTTTTAGTAATTATTACAAGACAGCCCTGTGCTACACGTCCTGGTTACAGTTTGTGTTAAACCCATAATCATAAAAATACAATTACAATTTTTATTATTTCCTCAATACACTAAATGTCCAGATTTCCTTCATTCAGAGTTTATGTTTTTAAGAAATTAAGGTTAAAGTTTGAAAATCTCCTGTCGATTTACATTATTAAAATGTTTGAGGTTCAATATGTGACTGACTGAATGTCATTGTGATAATATTTGCATATTTTTCACTGATGTCTGATGTGTTTGTGCAGTGAATTGTGATGGGTCTTAGCTAGCTTTACCAATGATAATGATGGGAATGTTAAAAATAAAATGAGAAAGGGGGTCTTTTAAAAATTCAGTTTAAAACCTATGTACCAATTTCTTAGAAATTTAATATTTATATTAAATATTTTGTATAGTCATTTACTGATTGATTGATTGATTCATAAATTATAATAGATTTTATACACTAGATATTATAGTATTATTAGTATTTAATGTGTTTTTGAATTGTTTAAAAGATCTGGCCCCAAAAATAAATAAATAAATAAATAAATAAATAGGCATGTAGTTCTCACACACAGTTGACAGAAACAGAAAAGACAAACACAGGGTCGTGACAAGCACAGTATCAAAGTCTAAAACTAAACCTCACTTAAAACTTTAGCACGTTACTTCACAAGTGCTGGCATTTTGCATGAATGCAAATCTTGTTTCACTTTAGCTGTGTTTTACAATGTGTGTTTTGTCATATTCTTCACCTGGTTTGATGGATCCCAGCATCCCCTTCCACACAAAGAACTGCAGGTGAGTTTCATGAGGGCCGAGAAAGAGAGAGTCGGGAAGCACAGTAAGATCTTTCACTGTTGATGTGTACCTGAAGTTATAGAGAACATCAGCATAGCACAGCTTCATTTCTACCCTACACACTGATATCATTCAGATCTCAATAACTGCAGCATCATTGTGCTTTATTTACTTGATATTTGATGGTGTCATGTCGGCTTTCTGCTTCATGTTCTTTGTCATTGGAAATCCTTTTTCATTCCACCACTGCAGACAAATACACTTTATTTATTATGTACAATGTAAAGCATAACTGTAATTGAAAACTCAAAGGTAATACATTATAATAGATCCCAATAGATTATAAATAAATAATACTGTTTTTTAAAAACAAAACTGTCCCTTTAAAAAACAAAACCCTTTAAAAATGACACTGTCAGGTAACTGTGACCTGTAGAAAGTGATCAGGTTCCTCAATCTCCATGGCTGATTGCAGAATAATCTCCTTCTCTTTGTTCTCCATGAACCGTCTGTTTATCACTGACTGATTATTCTGCATAAATTCTATAACTTTCTTCTCCTCCTTCCCCAACCGCTGCTTGACCTCATCCTCTTTTTGTCTTAAGAACTGGTGCATTTCTTCAAACTGAGCAGAGATCTGGGCTGATAAAGTTTTGGATTTATCCTAAATAGAGAGAAAGAGAGAATAAAAAACATTCATATATTGTGACTATAAAACAGTGATTTGTTGTGTTCTTTCTACTATATATATAATATTTTTTTATACATACACACACACACTTTGATACCTCAGTTTTAGTGATTTCAGTTGTCTGTTGTTGGATCATGTAATCCAGCTGTCCATTTTCTTTGGCAAGAAAACCCAGTGCAGTCTTCAGCTCCCCCTAGAAACAAACCCACGACAGGCAAATAAAAAAAAAACTGACAAAGAACAATTAAGCTTCTCTGAATATCTGAAATGAAATAAGCCTTGGATATAAATTTAGAAACCTAATTATGCCATGAATAACATTGCAAAAATAGCATAGGCTGAAATACACTCGAAAGCAAGAAAGGAGCTTTTAAGCTGCAGTGCTTTCATCAGGAAGTCAGAATCGACTCGTATGTAAAGGGCCTTGTTTACCTTGCTGATCTGTGCAGCTTCTTTCACTGGTTTAAAGACATGCCCTTTATGTTTGTCTCCATCCCTGCAGATGACACACACCAGCTTCTGATCAGTCTCACAGAACAGTTTGAGTTTCTCATCGTGTTCCGAACACATTAACATCCCTTCAGTTTCTGAAAGCTTTAAGGTTGCATTTCGTTCTTTAGGTGTAGATTCATCCAATTTAAGCTCAGCAAGGTGCTCTCTCACGGTGGAGGTCATGTTCCTCAATAAACGGCTGGATTTCAGGTCTTCTTCGTCATAGGGAGTTTGGCATTCTGGGCAGGCGCTTGGTCCCAGACTGGCCTGCATGTGGCCCGTGATGCACTTCCTGCAGTACGAGTGTTCACAAGAAAGTGTAACTGGATCGGTAAAATCGCTCAAGCACACTGAGCACTTTATTTGTAAAGACAAAGCTGAATGCATTTTTGCTCTCTTCCTCAACTGTGTTCTGCCAACGCCTTGTTTCATAAGTGAACACTTTCAGTTTCATATTTGGTTTGCGAAGCTAGGTAGGGTTCCTCCCACAGGTTGTATAACTCCGAAAGAAACCAAACTGGAATATCACACATTATACCTACATACCTGTCTTTCAATACAGACTCTGAATGTATTGTATTAGAACAAATACTTTTCAGCCACTGCTTGTTCTAAGCAAAGACAGTTCCATTGTTAATATCTCCCCACAACCTTTACCGTGTCATTTTTATAATAACAGCTGAACAAAAGTTTTGAACTTTTTTTTGCACCCCACAAATCACACAATGTATTTATGGAGAAATAATGGTTGTGAATATCCATAAACCATTTTCAACATTTGTAACACATAGCCTAAAAAATGCAGTAAAACTGTCGTACCTTTTTTGTTCATAACATCTAATGCATTAACTAATACTACTTAACTGAACCTTGGTTTAAATTGTTGGCAAGTGTTTTTTAAGCGTTCTTGAATTCAATGAAGAGTATGTAAAAGATTCTGTTTTCTGGGTGTGTTTTAAGGACTGGCCAAACGTTACAGCTTCATTGTTCCATCAAGAACGACTGTACATACTAGTCTGACTACAACAGGTGAAGCTTTCTGTTTTTGCTGAACATGGCGTCAACACTTTCTCTCCACCTCATGTGTCCAGTGTGTTTGAGTGACTTCAACGATCCGGTGACTTTACCTTGTGAGCACGTCTTCTGCCGACAGTGTATTACAAGATGTTTGGAATCACATGAAGGTGCTCACAAATGCCCGGAATGCAGACAAAACTTCACCAGACAGGATCTTAAAGGTATCCGAGTGCTGAGAAACGTTGTGGACGTCTTACAACAACAAAAACACAAGACAAGACAACAGACTCCGAAGAATGCTCAAGAAATGCAATGCTCTGAGCATATGGAGCCGCTTAAACTTTTCTGTGAGAATGACCAGAGATTGGTGTGCCTCATCTGCAAGGAAGGAAAGAAACACTGTGGACACAGTTTCAAGCCTGTAAAGGAAGCTATGGAGATCAGTGAGGTTGGTAACTATTTATTAATGAAACAAATAAGTTGCAACTGGAGGAAACTGAGATGAAAATGTTGTGTTGTTGCCTTTGTTCATTTAGAAGGTGGCGAGGGAAGCACTAAGATTTATTTTACAAGACAACAAACAAACGGGGGACATGATCATGAGCCAGATGCTTGAAATCACAAAGTCTAAGGTAAGGCTATGAAAATAAATTACTATGTTGTTGTTTCTTCATGTTTTTGGTCTGCCACTCTCAACTTTTGTCTGTCTGTCACATTTCTTTTACTATTCATATATAATAGGAAAGGGCCAAACGACTTGAGGAAAAGATACATGTTCAGTTTAACAAGATGCACGAGTTCTTGAAGAAAAAAGAGGAAGAAGTGGTAAAGCAACTCCAGAGAGAAGCAAGCAGTGCTGAAGTATCAATGAGGCAAAATGCATCATTTTTATCAAAGTTGCAAACAAAGGGAAACAAACAGGAGTCCATATTGGAGTCAGGACTACAGATAAGCCAACCTGAGAGTTTTTTAGAGGTAATTTAATTATATTCTCTTAAACACAAATACAAACACCAGTACCATGTTTGAACTATAATTTATCAGAAATTGCATGGTAGATTTCATTAAGCTTCAAAGCCGTTTCCAATGTTTCCAGTGGTGGAGTGAAAAGGGTTTCCCTTTGGTTGATACAATCACACTCGGTGAGAACAAAGATATCAAGTCTGCTCTGCCAACCAAGTAAGATGGAAAATGCATTTTCACAAACATTTCTTTCCTGCTTTTCCTGCTGTCCTCCACAATTTTTTTTTATTTGTATGCACTTTAAGACGCTGACTGCAACCACAGTGGCTGCACACAACTTCTCACAATTTCTCGTTAAGAACTTCTGTTTTGTGTGTGAAGCCTGTAGGTGTCTGTTTGGCTGCATTTACTTTGTGCTTTCTGCATAGCACGACTGAAAAATCATGTTTCACTTACTGACCATATATGAATGGATGGGTGAATGAACAGCTGCACGTATAATATGCTAAACATTACTTTTTAGAAATAGCATGTATTAAATATGATCGTTTGATATTTTTCACGGTATTAGTTTTGAATGATTGTGATATTTTCAATGCATCCAAAGCTTACATCGCATCCAAAAGTCCCACATCCCACAGTATGGGTCTTGGACCCAATATCACTCCTAGAAAGGTCTCCTTTGGAGATTCGAACCAGTGGTGACCTTCTGTCACAGGAGCAGGGTCCAAAATAGCACACCTGCTTCAAAATGTGGAAACCACAGGCTCCAGAGGCGGCCCACTCCTAAATTCTGATCTTTTCACTAAGGTTGATGGGCCGTAGGAAGCTGTCTCCTCATGGAAAGTGTCTGGTCTGAAGTGGCGAATCTTTTATGTGAGCAGCGCTCTTTAGACCCAGACAAGGAATAAGGAATGAGGAAGCTTTCAGAGGAGCTTCCAACATATTCCAATAAACAAATAGGTTTTCCATTGATTCCTCCATTCTCATTTTCTTTCCTTGCATCCTTTCCGTATATTCTAAAGGGGGTGGAGCTAAGACGCAAGGAAAGGAAGCAAGGAAAGGAAACAGTGATGCACACATAAAACATTTTCAGACAGAGCATGAAACCAGCTGCTGCAACACTGTAAATTATGTAAAGAATAACTGACATCAATCCATTGAATTCTAGAACGTGAGAAGATTTGTCAACCAATCAGATTCAAGGATTCAACAGCCCTATATATGAATTAAAAATAATGTTTTTTGAGCATTACATTTTGGTAACCTATTCTAGTAGACCACCACAAAATCATCATTCTGTAAATAAACTGCCAGAATTAAAAGCTAGGATATAAATGAACTACACCACATTCTCACTGCGTGTCTTAGAATACAACATGAAAATATCTTGAGCTTGTGTTAACCACAGACCTTATTTCACCATAGATTCTTCCATTCAGTTTGGCTTAAATACATTTGAAACTATACCTTTGCACAGATTTAAATCAAGATTTGATGGTACTCGAGTGATTTCTGACCACTTCACCCTTGGCCCTTATGAAACTGACCTGCCTCTAATTGTATGGAGAGACATGCTAGGCTCTGTTAAACGAGGTGAGTTGAGCCGAAAGCAGCCTCTCACATATGCTTAACATTCTTTGTTTTTACACTTCACAGGTCATTGGATTTATGTAAACAGGAGTTGTTGTTTTTTTATTAAGTTTCATCAATTTGATGAACGTTTGCTTCTTGCAATCTTTTTTTCTTTAGACCTATCAGATAACTCTGCAATAGACAAAGACCTGAAACTGACTATCAAAAAAGAGAGCCATCTGCAGTCTCAAGGGGAAGATTACTTCGCCAAATTCCAGAAGTTTCACAATGGTTATAAGGACAATTATGTGGAGAACATACAACCTGGTCAGGTGTACTGGGAGGTTGATGTAGGAGCTGAAGTAGGATGGGAACATGGACTCACAGTTAGATTTTACCCAAAGGACAAAAACGTTTCGGTCTGGCAGACACTGTTTTCTAAAAGTTTTGAGAACATATCTCTTTCTGTAAAGAATGACAGACTGTACGTCATAAAGGGAGGTGAAGAAACCCCGATCGTCACCAAGATTATACCCAGCAGAGTCGGGGTTTATGTAGACAGTGAGAAACTTCAGGTTGTATTTTGCAATGCAAACAATATGTCTCTCCTTCACACAGTGCGGTGTGGAGATAAATAGATTTATAGGAATCAGAAATTTCATTCACTAAACCTGCTTTAAATTTGGAGTGACATTTATAAACCATTTAGTCTGAGAAACAGTCTGGTCATCCTATTAATTTTAATAAAAATTATAATTATTGTATAAATTGTGATTATTGTTATAAAACAATGTTGTTCTTGATTTAAATCTTCCATTCGATTACATTCATGGGTACTAGATTAAAACTCTGATTCTGGGCACTAGATAAAGCTTTGTTAACAGGTTTTGAGTAACATCAGAAAAAAATTATGTTTGTTAACAGGATGTCAGCAAACTGTAACAAAATAAACAATTTGTCCAACATGATGTCATATGGTTTGTCATGTTTAAACTGGATGTTTGTGTTTATTTTGTTAAATTCTTGCTGACATCCTGTTAACAAACTTTTTGTCTGATGTTACTCGAGTATTTGTATTTTTTTTATAATAAATGTTTGTAAGGTGATTTTGGTTCATGTACTGTGATAGAGTTATTGCTCCTGCAAAGGTTTGTGTATTAACTGGCATATAAAAAATTATGAAGACATTATAGTAATATTTAAGTGAAAAAATAAAAGTTCATCCTGTGAAGGCCCAGGATACTACATCTGATCACATTTTAAGTGCATATAATTGTTGTATAAATTGTGATTATTGTTATAAATCCATTTTGTTATTGTTCTCACTAATAGATATTCCTCACTCTGCCTCTTATTTTAAGTACTATAAAAAAAAACTCTGGTTGTACCAGACAAAACTTTGTTAACAGGTTTTGGCTACAAGACAAAAAATATATTAGCTGACATGTACATACTGTAGTTGTATTTTGCCCCAGTTGTAATACTTTTTGGATTCTTTAATAAAAGCTGCAATTGGATCTTGTTTAAGAGCACTTTGTGGCAGTATACTATAAAGACAACATTTAAAGTGCATAGCAAATCTCTACTGTTCCTGTTCCTGGAGATTTATCTTCGTAAAAAGAGTTCAGTTCCAATCCTGATCAAACAGCTGTCTGTAAATATCAAGTGCTCCTTCAGATCCTAATTAGTAGATTCAGTTGTGTTTGATCAGGGTTTTTATAGCTTATTTGATCAGGGTTGGAGCTGAGCTCTGCAGAAAGGTAGATCTTCAGGGTTGGGCACCGGACATGGACATGGATTTTAATGACCTGGACATGGATGGCAAGACACGAGTAGTCCAGTGTACAGACGTGGTCAATCTCTGGCAAACAATGTCCAAACAGGGTAATCCAAAGGGTAAATCTGAAACACAGGCAATGGTCCAGGCAAGGGGTAAACAGTATCTGAACAGGGCGAGATGAGAAGGGTAATCCAGAACAGGTGATATACTACAGTTCAGACAGAAACGAGATACACAGGATAGAAACAGAACACGGGAAAACAGCCAATGCAAGACTATGACTAAAGTAGAAATAAGAACTAGTCATGTTATATTCTGTGCTGAGGCTTCGGAGCATGTGTCATGAAATTCCAGCTATGGCAAGCCATTTTAGTATTAAATACCCCTTTGCTGTACTAGTCATAATTTATTTTTGACCAGTCAAAATTCCAATTCCAGAAATCTATTCTGCAATTTTGACTGTGGTAATTGAATTAATATATAAAAAATGAGATTATGAATAGTCATTACATGCATTTAAGATATCTACAATGTTATTTTGACTAGTCATATTGTTCAATTGGAAAATATTTTCGGATACCTTTAAATGAGTTGTGACAGGTAGAAATTGTAATTAAAGATATCTTTAATTGATTTTGTACTATGCATAATTCTAATTAGAGATATCTCAAATTACAATTTTACTAGTGATAATTAAATTAGAGATATCTCTAACTGAATTACCACTAGTGAAAAAAGATCATTCAAGCTATCTTTAACTGGTGTTTAACTAGTCATAATCAAATTTAAGATATCTTGAATTCATTTTTTTTTTAAGATATACAAATAAGAGATGAAGTCTCGTGCCTCCCTCCATAAAAACAAAAAAACTAGTCTATCAGCATCGAGTGTTCATTTTCAGCGCTGATGAGCATTTAGCAGATGCTTTTATCCAAAGATTTACAGTGCTTTCAGGATATACATTTTTTACCAGTATGTATGTAAGCATGTATTTGTCCCCTGTGAATTGAAACCACAAACTTTTGCACTGCTAACGCAATGCTCTACCACTGAACCACACATCAACCAATCATCACAGAGATGTAAATTATGTGATATTAGTTTGAACGTCCCTCCCACTGTGCTGATAATGTAGCGATATCCTCCTTTTTAAATCCCACGAGCCACCACTACCTTGAACAAGTTTATCCAGTAGCTTTTCTCTCTGTGATAACAAAAGTAGACTTATATATGTTGTTAGCACTTAGCACTAAACATTTGGGAGGACCTCTGGGAGGAGCTGAGTAAATTAAGTCTCATGTCACACAACAGCAGATTCGACTAGGAGCCAAGCTCAACCTCCCGCTCTCTTTTGTGAAGCCAACACGGAAGTGACTTAAACTGTAATTCGTCAACTGGCTTTACAGTAGAAGAAAAGCATGTTTACAGCCTGTGGTTTTGGTTTATATAGCTAATTTTGCCCTTCATGACAATGGTGAGGGCATGATTTTTATTTTTATTTTTTATAGCTCAACCATTTAAATTATACTAAACCTTAAAGTTCTGCATAATTAAGGGCATGGCCACTTGAGTGACAGGTGGATCGACCGTTGCTGACACTGCCACCGAGTTAGGTGGGCGTGACTTCAGCAACCAGCTCCCGCCTTTTTTGATTATCTAAGAGTGACAGTTGGTGCCAAGATGGCGATGGTCCACTCCGCCTACTTTGTGCTTCAAAAACACTCTTCAGCAAACTACGGGTGACGTCACAGACACTATCTCCATGTTTTTAGACAGTCTATGCTAGGAGCAGGTAAATTTCAGATATCTTCAGATATAATTGTGACTAGTCGAAACTGAATTAATTACCTTTGCGCATGTGTGACGCATCTATTGAAGATATCTGCTAATTACAGATATCTTAAATGGAGTTTTGACAACTCATAAAGTATTTAGAGATCAGATTTCTTACTAGTGCAATTGTAATTGCAGATATGTCTAATTATCATTCTGACTAGTCAAATTATAGGCTAATTATGAGCTGAATTACAGTTGTAACTAAAATATATTTTTTATATTTCTAGGCCCTTAAATGGCGCAAAACAGTGTATCATAGATCACATCAGGTCATCTATAATGTATCTGCATGATTTACACTCTTTGGCCACCAGGTGATATTGTGAGCAAATAAAGCCGTGAGAAATGAACCCTTTTATGAACCACTTAGATGAAAAGCTTCAATGCTTAAATGGTTAGTTCACCCAAAAATGAAAATGATGTCATTAATGACTCACCCTCATGTCGTTCTAAACCCGTAAGATCTACGTTCATCTTCGGAACACAGTTTAAGATATTTTAGATTAAGTCCAAGAGCTTTCTTTCCCTCCACTGAAAGTGTGTGTACGGTATACTGTCCATGTCCAGAAAGGTAAGAAAAACATTATCAAAGTAGTCCATGAGACATCAGAGGGTCAGTTAGAATTTATTGAAGCACCGAAAATACATTTTGGTCCAAAAATAACAAAAATTACGACTTTATTCAGCATTGTCTTCTTTTCTAGGTCTGTTGTGAGTGTGTTCACGATGCTGCTGACGTGTTTTGACGTGCTCCTTAAATAAACTAATCTCTTAGTCTCGCGTAGCCAGATCTTTAGACTAGCGGCTGAAGGTCTGGAATCCCTGGCAGCTTACTTTGGCCAAGGCCCAACCAACTTCGCCACAATAACAGACTGGTGTGTAAAACTCTCGGGTGTACTTTAAGGATTTTGTGCCGCAAACTTTAAATACTTTACATACTTTTGCAAATCCAGTGTAGAGTTGAAAAGCGCTTGTCATCACAGTTGTAAATACGACGACTTTCTTCTTTCGTACGGGGGTGTGGTAGCACAGTATCTTTGTTTCGATATCATCATGCTGTGTGTCCTCCACGCGTTTCTATGTGTATTTAGTTCTGATTTGAAATAAAACAGTGCATCCTTGTGGCATGGAGGACACAGAAGAGTATACAGAGCACACTGATATGGAGTGACACAGAGGAGACCGTTAATCAGTCGTTATTTTTGTTTTCTTCACTTAGAAAAAGTGTTCCTGTTGCTTCATATAACCCAGTTTGCACATTTAATGGCAGATGTTGTATTCTGACGATGACTTTTCATACCTTTTATGAACTTTGACAGTGTTATTTAATTGCAGTCCATGGGACTGTCTCAAGCCTCCGGATTTTCATCCAAAATACCTTAAATAGTGTTCCGAAAACGAAAAGAGCTTTTACGGGTTTGGAACGACATTGAGGTAAGTGATTAATGACAAATTTAAATTTTAGGGTGGAGTATCCCTTTAACATTACTAGAAAGTGAAAGAGAGGCTGTCTGTGGGCTAATGTAGGGTGTGGCAGCAGCTGTGTGTCTAATCAGTGCAATGGATGCTGGGACATGAAGTCCGGGATGACATGCAACAGTTTCTGAAGTGTGAGAGTCAATTCAAAAGAAAGGGGGACCTCTGGTGGCAATCGGATGGAAATCTTTGTACAGGATTCATGACACTAATAATGTATAGATTCAAGTAAATATTTTTTTTAGTAGTAGTAGTAATAGTGGAGTAGGAGTAGTATTGTTCTCAGAATAGATCTTTTGTAAATTTGGAGAGGATGCAGTTGTTTTTGAAAAAGAAGGAAGAGGAAGTCCAAAAACAGCTTGAGCCATAGAAAAGGAATGCAGAGGCCATGCAGACTAACCTTTTTATGATAAAAGAACAGCTGCAAGAGACCGAGGCACATCTGCATTCTGCAATGAGAATGACTCTAGCTGAGCACTTTCTACAGGTCATATAAAAATAACATGACTTAATTTGTCCTGTTGGCATATACAGTACATACTCTAGAAATATTAACAAAGGTCCAAATGAACTACTGCAATTAAAGTCTTACATTCACTTTTACACTTACTCAATTAGCAGACACTTTTCTGAGAAGCAACAAAGGAGAAAATCCCAAATGTTTTGTCTCATAAAATTTATTTATTCAGTTTTTCTTTTCTTGATTCAGTGAATGGCCTTTTTTGCACTCCAATTTCAAAGTGATAAGAAAGTTACTCCTATCTGGGGAATGCTTCTATCCCACCCGGGAAGTGGAAGTGTGGGAAAATGTCAACTCTGTAAAACTGTATTTTTTGGAAGATGGAGACAGAAAAGCGACAATACATTCATAAAGCTCTGGCAGTCTTTAACGAAAAACAGCAATGTAATATAAAACCAGGTCAGATGAATTAGCATGAATTCTGAGTCATGGACTGATCAATAGCCTGTTTTTTTTTTTTTTCACCAAAACACTTGAGTAAAAGAATGAAAGCAAAAGAAATGAAAAGTGCTTTACCCCCACACTTTTAAAAGTTTAGCTTTTTTCCTATCTTAACTCTGGATTATGCATTAACTATGCATTATTATTTGTATTTCGCATAATTTCCCCCCCTGGTTTCTCTTAACCAGTTGATATGAATGGCTGTAATTACTTCAGTAATTAGATGTCAGATTTTCCAAAAAATTTTATGAATAGTCTAATGTTTCACTTCTTATTAATTAATTAGGCTGCTTTTAATGTGGACTGCATGTAAATTATATAAATCTTTCATCTTCTGTTAAACACAAAATGTGTTTTGATGTTTTGCGTACAGATGCATTTCCCAACTTGTTCAGTACGGTATATTTTACAGGAATACATTCGGGAAAGAAAAAAAAACTCAGTTTTACACTCATAAACAAATAAACAAACTGTGCTTTTTATTGGCTGGAATGATCTACTGACTCAATGACAAAATGGGTTGTTCTGCGCGTGGTCAAAAGCTCAGTATTGCAAAACCAGCTTTCCTCTAATTCATCCTGTCATTGTTTACCCTAGCAGCCCTGAACGTGCACATGATCACAGACACGGGGGGAGGGAGACCATGGGGGATAAAAGTTAGAGCCCAGTGAACTGTTGCAAGGAGCAGTTCATACAAGTCCGAGCAGAAACACTCAGTTTGAACTTTCTCTTAATTTCCTCCAGGGAAGCTCTCTTTTGATTGCTCTCTTCCTCGTGGGCTGTTACTCTTTATTGGTGATCTGGAGGACAGGACTAGAAGATAAAGACATTACTCTTGTCAGACAGGAGCTCTGTTGTTAAATAAAGAAGACGGTGGTTGACAAATTTACTGAATTTTTGTTTAAAGATGGAAGATATTGAAAATTACACCAGTTTACAAGAGTTCACGGAGGATATCTCTCAAAGTGGAAACAGACCTATACTCACAGCGCAGGGCAAACAAGGTAATGTATGTGCGTATATGTGAGTGTGTGTGAACTTGAAGGCGGTGAGGAAGAGAAATGTTGAGAAATGTGGGACAAGTCAGAGTAATAGTCAACTAATCTGACGATGTTTTTTTGTTTCATCAGGTGTTCACAAAGGCGCAATGTGTTTGAGGGCGCGTGGTTCTATTGTTCTGCTCATTGCTCTATTGATCTCAGTTTGTGTAAATATAGTACTGGGCGTCCTCTGTAAGTAAACACACATATGCACGTAAGACAGCCTCTCAAACTCTGGCTTTCATAACCAATAGAAGAGACTAGACTAGAGATACACCAATATCAAAATGCTGTACAATACTGATAAGCAAATATAAAAAAAACATTATTTTCTCTAAATTAAAATAAATAAATAAAAATAATGCATAATCACATTTTACATTTGGACATCACAGCATTATATAATCTTATGTAGAGTAAGTCTAATGAAGAGTCTAAATATAAGTAAATTAATATTTTCAATTTGAGAATTGCTATTTAAATGTGATAATTAAATTATTAAATGTGTTGTTAAATTCATGTTTGCATTATTTTGAAATTTGCTAAAGAACACATTTAAAAGTTTTTTTGTTTTTAATTATTAAAAGTGTTATTAAAGTGTTTTTCAATGATGGTAACACTTAGGTAATGTAAATGTATAATATGGGAAGTGAGCATACATATGGCCAATATAAAATATGGTACTGATATTTTGTAGAATAGAATAGAATTGTATAGAACAGAATAGAATACAATTAGGGATGGATGAATATTAAACTTTTGCGAGATGTGCTGATTCTCTTAGTATTTTGTCTAAATATTGACATGATGTATAAATATAAATGTGACCCTGGACCACAAAACCAGTCTTATTTTTCAAAATTGAGATTTATGAACACTGAATAAATAAGCTTTCCATTGATGTATTAAATCATGAAATAAATTATTAATACAGTGAAAATCGATTTAAGCATCGGAAAAGTATAACATACAAGGCAAATTAGAGTTCCTTTTGAAGGAAAGTGCTGAAGATTACATTTAATTATAATTAATAGTGTACATTTAGGTGAGCATAGGATGATGGCAAATGTGATCTACATGTAAAAAAAATTAGAAAATAAGTATAAAAAATATTGATAAATACAGATTTTTTTAAATTATATTATAGCCAAATAATAATGTCATATAAACATAATTACATAATAAAATAGAATAGCCTTTTTTGCTATTGACTGGTAAAATGTTTTGTATACAGCATCAGGAGGATATGCATGCAGACATAATTCCAAATATAAATTCTAGATATCCCTAGCAATGATTATAAATAGCTGATTTGTTGGTAGTTAATTAGTAACTTAGAAATGCATGAAGTCTTTGCACGGCTGCTGGGTTAATATATTGATATATAAACTCTGTCTCTCTGCAGTGGCAAACAGTCGCAGATCTTCTGTCGCTGTAAAGCCAGACAAGAATGATGAGTCTGAGGCTGCGTCTCTAACTCTCAAACTCACAGCCATGCAGGAGCGTTTCTCCCGCCTTTGCTCTGAATACACAACCCTTGGACAGACTTGTTCAAAACCAGGTAAGGAAAAAATAAATATTTGGGTATGTAAAGCCTATCTGTGAAATAATATTAGATGCCCAAGGGTCAAACTTATTTTCTTTTCATTTTTTTTTTCTCCCTTCCTTTCACCCATTCATTCATTAACATCTATGGTCTGCAGTGATCAAATGTAGGCCATGCCCAGAAGACTGGCTGCATCTAGAAGGGAGATGTTATTTCTTTAGTGACGATAAACTTGACTGGCAGCACAGCAAAGAGAGCTGCGCGTCTATGGGCAGCCATCTGACTATACTGCACAACCACCAACAACATGTAAGTGTGGCAGCGTTTGTGAGTGAACTTCTTACGTATACGTGTTGAGAACTTTAAGACCAAAACTAAAACATTATTCAATATGGCTGATATATTGATATGTTTTTGTTTTTATTACAGCACACACTTGAGAGTGTTGCACGCAACCGTGGTGGATTCGATTATCATTACTGGATTGGTTTATCAGACATTGAGACTGAGGGAGTGTGGAAATGGGTGGACAATACGGTGGTTAATACAACGTACGCACACACACACACACAAGTTTACTTAGCTATCTAAATGGGGAGATTCCATAGGCCTAATGTTTTTATACTGTACAAACTGTATACTCTATTGTCCTACACCTAAACCTTGCCCTCACAACAAACATTCTGCATTTTTTTACAATTGCAAAAAAAAATTTTTACTTTAATGTTTACCAAAAGGAGGGGATATGGTTACAGTAAGTAGGAACACACACACACACACACACACACACACAAGGATAATCTGAACAAAAATAATGCCAACTAGGGGTTTTCACATTTTCAATGTGCAAATATGTTATTAATCCAATAATATATTTATTTTTTTATTTGTGTTATACCTTCTTTCAGAGCTTTCCCTCACCACTTTCACCTTTAACTTGCTAATTTTTTCCAGTTTATTTATCTATTTGTTTTTTTATTCATTTGTTTGCTTATCCATTCTAATATTGGTGTAAATATTCAGTCATTCATTTTGGATAAAAGCCAATTGATTAAGTATCATGTACCGGTATACTTTTTTTTTCACACAGTATATATGTGACCCTGGAGCACAAACCCAGTCTTAAGAAGCACGGGTATATTTGTAGCAATCGCCAACAATACTCAAAATCTGTCAAAATTACAGATTTTTCTTTTATGGCAAAAATCATTAGGATATTATGTAAAGATCATGTTCCATCAATATATTTTGTAAATTTCCTACTTTAAATATATCAAAATGTAATTTTTGATAAGTAATATGCTTTGTAATAACTTTGTTTGGAAACTTTAAATGCAGTTTTCTCTCTCTCTCTCTCTCTCTCTCTCTCATATATATATATATATATATATATATATATATATCCCAAAAAAATATATACAAATACAAAGCAGGAATTTGTCTCAGTGACAGTCAAGGTATTATTGGTGGTTATTTAAATGCAAATGGGTGTCCCTGAGGCGGTATTAATATCATGTTTTCCTGATTGTTCTGCTGCTCTCTGTAGGTTCTGGAGTGAATGGGATAAAGAGCCCAATAACCACCAGACTGGAGGGATTCATGGAGAAGACTGTGCAGTGCTCAACTCTCACGCTAAAACGTGGTTTGACGTGCCCTGTGATTTCAGTTACAAACGAATCTGTGAGATGGATCCTATCACCATTAACGTTTGATCTGAAGAGAAAATGCATACAAATTTATTTCTTTTTTTTTTTTTTATTGCCTTCATTCTTTTTAATAAACAGGAAAATGGAAATCTGTGGTTCGATTTAATTTGTGTGTCTTTGATTTGACTTGAGATTTGGGACTCGTAAAACATTGTGCAATAATATTTTGTCCTCTCATCATCTCCCTGCTCGTCTCAGGCACCAAAGGATAAAAAAAAGGAAAAAAAAAAGAAAAGTTTTTAAGTATTATGCAATCAAACTTATCCAGGCACTTTTGCAATAATCAGTTTGCTGGAAAACAAGATAATATCATAGAAGAGTCTAAGGGGGCTTGTTGGTCTCAACTGGTCTTCTAACCTATCAGGATGATCTGTTGGCTGGTTTTAGTAAGGTTTCAGGCTCTTTTGACCTGGTCAGTCTGAGAAACCAGCTCAAGCCAGCTAAGACAAACAAATAAACTATTAGGTTGATTTAATGAGGGTACAAGAAGAATTCAATATAAAACATAATTCAACACAAGATCATGACATTGCACAATAGTTTGTTCTGCAACATTTTAAGCTATTCTGTGTCTTCACACAACTCCTATACATGCACATCAGTTTTTTGTACACAGCTGACTGCATTTATATAAAGATAAATTATAATACATAAATATTTAATCTTAATGCTTAATCTAAATGCATATTTGGTTTTGTAAACAAATGTAATATAAATGTCATTATTTCTTTCCAAACTTCTATTTAATCACTGGCTTAGTTTCACTTGCTATAGTTCTCAGAACCACACGGTGGCGATGTGTATCCGCTCACTCTCGCAGTCGCTCTGTGGTCACGCCCACCTTTCTACCTCTCCGCCAATCAGAGAGCACGTTTTCATGTCGCAGAACGCTTGCTAACGGAAGTAGCAGTGGCACCACAGTTGACACAAACAACCCTTAGTCTTTATAAATAAGGTAAATATACAGCTTTTTCTGCACGTTTCACCACGCGAAACGCAGTTGCATGTTAATATCGAACATTTAAGCGTACTTGACAAAGTATGTAACGATGCGTGTTTACGTTAACACCTTATTTTACCATCGACAAGGCCTAGCTGCTCGTGTGTTGATGTACTTCATACCGGGTGCTGAACACCGAGCACGAGCTGACTGGCTTATTCGTATTAACAACACAAAATGCTTTTAGATTCCAGTTAATAGAGTAAACGTACAGTTAGACTATAGATTCATGATCCAAAGGCTAGTAACTTTGTCGAGGAACACAATTAACACTTTTGTTCACTAATAAAACATTGTTTGTTTTTAAAGGTGTTGTTATTCTACATGCATGCGTGTTTGTTATCATCTGTAGCTTAAGTAATCTCATTGTGTCAAGAGCATTTAAATGCTTCTCTTTCTGGCTGTTTCGAGATGTAATCCTCTAGTGTTTTAATCATAATGAAAGTGCATCATGCATAACTTCGCCCTGAAATTGTAGTCATTTTACCACGAGCCGCCTGTCATATTAAATTCCTGCATCAAAGTGTCTATTCGTGTTTATTGTGCATTGTGAGTTATTGAGACTTGCAAGTACAGATTTAATAAGAACAGCTCTTGCATCTTGAACATAGTCCTGAACATCTGTGAAACTTGTTCTTTAGATTTGAATATCCACCTCATGTTTTCAGAAGCTGGGATCTGGGTTGTTTAAACCCTCTTTCTTTCTTTCTTTCTGTCAGATGGAGGTGGATCAGCTGCTGTCTCTCTCAGGTTCAGCTCTGGCTCAGGCCATCAGCTCTCTGCTGGAAACCCCAGGCCTCTATGTTTTCTCAGACATACTAGAACTGCCCAACGTCCGCGAGGTCAGTTTTTGTGCTGAAAAATCTATTTCAGTTTGACTTGATGACTTTACATGAGTTCTGTGTCAAACGTTATTATTTTAATGGCAGCGTTGGTGTGTCATGTTTAATGTCAAGGCGATTAATCATTTGTTCAAGCTCTGAGCCGTTTTGTTATTTTCTTGATGTGTTTTGTCCGTAGTGTCTAAAACCAAATTCAGTCTTGTTCAAATCAGATTAGTGTTGTAAGTTTTCAAGAGCATATTACACTAATATAATTTGAATGGGATGTACAAAAAAAATCATATTTTTTTTTGGTTTGATTCACATTCAAACTGACAGGAAGTCAGGTTGCAATTACACGTTTTTCTCCCCTTTTAGAATATTCTGTATATTTGAGGTCAGTATTCATTTATATAGATACTTATATTAGATTATATATTAAATTGAAATTTTGTAATACTACCATTTGAAAGTTTGCATTTTCTTTACAGTTTTGACAGAAGTATCTCATTCTTACCAAGGCTGCATTATACGATCCAAATTAAAACATGAAATATTAGAACAATTTAATATAACTGTCATTAATTTATGGTTATGGCAAAGTTGAATTTTCAGCATCATTACTCCAGTCTTCAGTGTCACATGATCCTTCAGAAATCATTCTAATATTCTGATGAACTACTTAAGAAACATTTCCTCTTATTATCAATGCTAAAAAAAAGTTGTGCTGCTTCATATTTTTGTGGAAAATACGCTACATTTATTACATGATTGTTTGACTTTACTGTCATTTTGATCATTTTAAAGTGTCTTTGCTGAATAAAAGTATTTATTTCTTTCAAGAAAAAAGTACACACTTCAAACTTTTAAATGTAACAGATATTTATTGCATTATATATTGTTATTATGTAATTATTATTATACTGATATCTGTTAGGAGTGCTATAATAAAAAACAAATTGGCAAGTCAACAGATGTCATCATCAGTGCATTACATGCATGTTTCTCTGCCTCATATTGCACCGAGATCCCAGAGTACTCGTGTACCACACCGCCATTCCTACAGAGCCCAGCTAAAGTGTTTACCTGCTCAACACAAAATACTTTAACACCTTGTCATATCAGTCATTGTCTGCACTTCACTTCCCTCTCTCTAGCTGGAGACGGGTCCCCACGCTCCAGTCTACCAGCTTCTAAATCTTTTTGCGTATGGAACCTACTGCGACTATAAAGGTAACCATGACAACAAATGATCTGACCAGATATTGGCCCCCCGAGGCGGCGGGTTCATTCCCTGCTCTGACTCAGAATGAGACTGTATATGCTGCCCTTTGCCTTGCTAAATAAGTTAACTCCTGTGAGGGGGAAGCACGAGGCTCTGGCCCATGTTCTGTTGCAGATTTTACCAGGGCTTTAATGTAATCAGTTGTTTTTCTCCCGGCTGTGCGGATGGTTATGATGTATGTTAATTTAATGCATGTCTGCCATTTAGAGAGGGCAGCCTCACTTCCTGAACTCACACCCGCCCAGAAGAACAAACTGCGTCACCTGTCAATCATCAGCCTGGCCTCCAATCTAAAGGTAGCGATTCATCCGTTCTCGACTGAGGGTTTATTAACAGTGTTTTTAATGAGTTCCTTTATGATCAGCACACAGCTGTTAACATTATGGACTATACGTGTTATTGACTGCATGATTGACGAAACCAATGCTCTCTTATCAAGCCTTTGTAATATTACTAAAACAAATGAGAAGTTTTAACTTACCCCAGAGCATAGAATTCAGAAGAAATGAAGCTAAAGACACCTCTTTCTCTGGATAGTGTCTGCCGTATTCACTACTGCTCCAGCAGTTAGAGCTGAAGAATGTGCGTGAGCTGGAAGACCTGCTGATCGAGGCTGTTTACAGTGACATTATCCATGGGAAACTGGACCAGAGGAACCAGCAGGTCGAGGTAGACTGCAGCATAGGTCGCGACCTGGGCCCCAACGAATTACCTAACATTGTCAACACACTGCAGGAGTGGTAAGCTTTGATCGTGTTTGCGTCAGTATGCAGTGATGGATTCTGTTGCTCATATAAAAAGGAAAATGTCTGGCTGGTGGTATTAAATATTCTGTGTGTTTGTCTCTCTCAGGTGTGCAGGCTGTGAAGCAGTTCTGTGTGGCATTGAGGAGCAGGTGTCAAGAGCCAATCAGTATAGAGAGAGCCAGCTCAAGGTCAAAGTTCAAGTGGAAACAGAGGTTTGTGTGTGAATCTCTAGCCCTTCCTAAGTGATATACAGTATGACAATGTCTATGATAAAGAAGAAAGAAAAAGTATTCATGAGTTTGACATTTTTTAAATTCATCATTTGGCATTTCAAATGACACTTAAATGTCATGTAAAACTGAAGTTAAAAGTAACATTTTTATTTTTCCCTTACGCTTTGTATAGAGTGTACACATTATTTTCCATGTTTCAGAATACATTCGATATTTAACAATAGTTAAATATCTATCTATGTATCTATATACATTTTATATAAATAATACAAATTGTGTCAAACTACTTTGAAAACTATGAAATTCATTCTTTTGAAGCTTTTTTTCCTCATTATGATTTCAGGACAGTTGCATCACCTTTTTTTTATTTTTTTACTTTGAGCCCTAGAATATCAAAATGATTGTCAACTCAGGAATCTAAAGCATGTTAATCATTGAAGACGTATATTAAAGTGATTTTGTATATGATTTGCAAACAAAAATAAGCATTAGTTCATCGACCCACATATAAAAGTGTTTAAATGTTAAATTAAACATGAAGTATAAAAAGGCTATGTTTAGAATAGTGTTTGCTTAGTTTGTGATTGGACTGCCAAAAGACACATGGATTTTTTGTTATTTTAATATGTTCCTTAAGGTTCAGTTATAATGTTAATCAATTATTTTGCACAAAAAGTCACCTGAAAAGCGACTGAATGCCAGTAGATGGGGCCTTTGGTGCAATGATGTTTAACTATTCTTTAATGTCTTGTTCTGGCAGCGGTCATATGCAAATATATTTGCCTGTATGATATTACAAATCCCACAATATCCAAACGAGACGTTTTTGGACCTTGATTAAATAAACACTTTGTTTATAATGAGTAGGACATTTTAAGCTGTTAAACCTAAAGGATGTTTTAATGGTGTCAAAAGATCAAAGCAGATGTAATTTCTCGTGTCATGGCCCTTTAAGAAATTTTTACACAAAGTTAGATCAATATTCAAAACAACCATATATATTGGTTATGTTAGTTTACAGCATAGTGCTGTTTTAAGTGTTTACTATATTTTTTATTTTTACAGTAGACTATAGAATATACTGTGTTTTAATATAGCATCTTGAACATAGGTGCTTTTCACTGTATGTTTAAAGAATTCATTTTTATTTCTCTACAACAGCTCCAGGATTCAATGACAAGTTTTTTCCTCACCTCTTTATTTAGGTATCCAACTTACAAAAAACCCTCAAGGCAAGTTCTGCTTCCCCATCATCTGGCCCCGCCCCTGCTGGAGCAGCATCCAATCAAGATGCAGACCAGCCCGCTGAGCCAAGAGACCCCGCCTCCTCTCAGGAACCACGACAACCAGGAAAAAAGAGCTCAAAGGTCAAAGGGTACGTAAACTGGAATTTAGAGCTTTCTGCTTCAGAAGCCCTTCCAGTATCTTTCTATAATGTACCATAACACTTGAAAACATCACAGTGATTTATATTAAAAAGGCCTGTGGAGTTTTTTTTTTTTTTGGCTATTGAAGCTACTAGTCTCACTACCCATAAATCATACATCCCAGGGAGTTAATATTTACTAATGGCATTTTTAAGCACATAGAATATGATTTATGAGTATTTGTGTGTGCTTTCGATGAGCTTATGTACTGCTTCCTGCCTTTAGTTAAGTGTGATGTATAAGAAATCAGCCACAGGCTTATAGTCCTAATTAAGCCTCAGTGAGTTTAAAAATTGTCTTTGTCCTGGTTTGGAAATCTCATGTCAGGATGTGCTCTGGAAAGAGAGGGGGCTTTTGATCACCACTGCCTTTTCTTTGTCACTGAAGAATGTCAGTTAAGAAGAGGTATAATTTATTCAGGGCTGATCTGACACAGATTAATCTGAGTCCAAGGCTTTAAAGGAATCTCAGTGGAGAGTCGTCATTAATATTTTAGGACGACTCCTTGTCCGTGTGGGAAGCTGCTGCAAATTTTCCCATAATAATTATGCAGTTATTAATATATGATTAGGAAAATACATTAAAGACAAGTCCTGGCTACATGTTAAGATCATTTGCATTTGAGGCATAATTAAATTAATTTAGACTTGTACCTTTTTAAGGCATTCAAAATGAGCATAAATATGGCCAGATCAGTGATTGATATGACTCCAGTCCATCAAATGACGTATTTGTGAAGTTAAAAGATGTGTTTTTAAGAAATAATCCATCTTTAAGGTTTTACTTTAAAAGAACACTCCACTATTTTTTGAAAATAGGCTCATTTTCCAGCTCCCCTAGAGTTAAACAATGTTATCGTTTTTGAATCCATTCAGCAGATCCCCGGGATCACTCAAAAATGACCAAAGAGTTTTTATATTTTTCCTATTTAAAACTTGACTCTTCTGTTAGAGTCTAGGGGAGTTGAAAAATGAGCCTATTTAAAAAAATAGTGGAATGTTCCTTTAAACCGTGACTTCTGGCCAAAATCCCAGTCGGCACCCATTCACTGTAGAGGATCCATTGGTGAGCAAGTGATTTTCATTTTCATTTTCTGGTGAACTAATCCTTCAACATTAAAGTATGCACTATTTATAGCCACAAGGAAAATCATTATAATATCAGATTTTCACTGAACAGTTCTTTCTCTCTGAATTTTTCAGGCTTCGTGGAAGCGGAAAGATTTGGTCAAAGTCAAATTGATCTGAAGCCCTGAGTTCAGTCTTCAGTTACCCACTCACAGACAAATATTTTGTGGACTGCTTGCTTGGATAGACGGATAAATAAACCTTTTACCACTTCTCAGACACAACCAACCATCATAATCTAATACAACTTTTACACAACGCTGGATGCGTGTTTATGTACGTGTGTGTGTGCTGTAACTGTCATTTAATTATTTTCCTTGCGTGTTTGTTTTTTGTTTGTTATTAAATCTGGATGTAAATTGATGAAGCCAATGAATAAATGATATCCATCTGTCACCCTGTGTAATCCCTGGCTTTCATGTCTCCTTTCCTCTAATGTTAAGTGCTGCTAAATGTTTCGTCTCAATGGGGGCATGTCTGTTAAGAGGTCATGGCATTAATTAGCCACACTTTAATGTTGGAGCCCAGAAATAACATCCTGGTTTCCTCTCTTCCTCTCAGCACATACGCTCTTTCCCACCACTGTGTTATGCGAAATGCTTTTTATCCAGCCATAAAGCCTGACTAAATCAATGTTTCTCTCTGTCCTGCATAATGGTCTGTAATGGTAGCGATTAACTTGTGGTAGCCACTTAGAAATGAGGAGAACAATAAAAAGCAGAGAGCGATGATCTACTTTTACATTAACCCCTGCCTCCTCTCTTTCTCTCTGCAGAAATCCACCCTAAAATCCATGATCCTTTTTGCGCACACACCCTCTTCTGTTTCTCTCTATAAATAGTGGTGTTAACGTCAGTCGGTGTGACTGAGGTTCACTGTTTCTCAGTCTCTCAGCTCTGAGCAGATGGGAGCTGTGAACTCTTGTGGCTTACGTACAGCATGTGTGTGTCTGAAGTGAACGTGTGAAGCATCTTTGTGTCCTGGTGTTTAGTTGCTGTGCGATGGCTAATGAGTGTTTGCGGTGTCCCTTTGGCCTGGCTGTTTTGGCATGCGTGATTGCATGAGTCACTGTCATATAGGAAGTCCTTTCATACACAACACCAAAGAAACACGTTTTAAAACACCAGAGATGGCTTTTTATTGACTTCATAGTACACTGAATCACATATTTAAGGCAGTGCTACATAAATGATGTGAAACCTCTGAACATATCTCACATGGTGTAGCTTCTTGTGCATGATGTGAATAATTACGCGGGAATTCAATCTGATGTGCCCATAAACTATAATGGCACATTAGTTTCTTTTCCCCCTCTCCGTTGTAATGTTATTTGATTTTTTTTTTTTTCATGAGTTACATGGTTATTTCAGAGGGGATGATTATGATGTCCTTGGAAAATCCAGCTTATATTACATCTGGTTTAAAGTGAGAATGTCACTATGTAAAACTGATCATCTTAATATATTCTTGGTAATATTGTGAACAATTCCTCTGAAAAAAACTTTCCTTTTGCTAAGTCAGACCACACAGGCTATAGAATGCAAAGTCATTGGAAGTAATCAAAGGTTCTGGAAGTAAAAATCCCATTCAATTTCTCCATAAGGAAACCCCTATACTAAATATACTATCAAGGACAGACCTACTGTGAGCTACTGGGTTGTTATAGATTTCTATTGAAAACTCAACCTGCATTATTCAGACTAGTTTTAGTGAAAATCTAAATTGCTCAAGATTCTTACAGGGAATTCTCCAATAATCAGAGAATCGTGATAGCAAATAGTGCCAGAAGAACACTTCACCACCTGGACATTACCATAAAGCACTGCCAAAACTGAATTAGAGTCAGTCTCCCTAAACTCTCAAATGACTTAAATATTTGAACAATATGCATATTTTGCCATTAACATGAAATATATAACTTCTGTATATAATCAACATCTTATTCCTCTTCATTATTTTTAATTCCATTATGTTATTCACAATACAGTAATGGAAGTACAGTCTTGCACCTTTTGTCCGATTTTCAAATACTTTTTTTTTTGCTTCAAATGAAAGTTTGCAATGTTGTAAACATTAAACAAACATGTTGATTTGGTTCAACTTTATTTTAGATCCCTATGGGAAAAAGAATGGGAGAAATACTTATAAAGTGGGCGGACACTGCTGCGCTATATTGAATAACATTAACCATTGATTAGCCAATTAGCTATCCACACACTGATTTTGAAGATTTCCATTCAGTCTGATTGTATTCTGCAATAAAAAAAGCCAATTTTCCACACTTGTCCTTAAAAATGTCCTTCCTTAATGTTTTCTTTTGAATACTCGCTTTCATTATCAAATTAGTCAAAAATACAAAACTCAACACTGACTTCAGGACAGATTTAAAAATGTCGCTATAGTCTAAAAACCCAAACCCTCCTGATAGTTGCGGTTCATAAACAAGATAGGTTGTTAGCATAGCGATACATAAAACAAACTAGTGTGGCATGTTTTTTAATTGCTTATCAAACTAAAAATACCATGGAAGCACCAAGCTTATTTTTTCAGTATGTATTTATACATGTCCTTAATTGTGCTTTCCATAAACTCAACATGAAAACACCACACACACACACACCAGTAACTGTGGTGAGTGCTAGCTCTCCGCTAACCAAAAAAGACCCCCGAGAAGAGCTATATGGCCATGATTTAGAAGTATAAAGCTAATAAGAAGCATAACAACACACTCAGAATAGAATTACGTAGGTTTTACAAACACCTCAACAGATGTTGAGTCAGATTTACAAAAACGTCCATCTGATAATTAGTGTAAATTATAAGTTAACACTGCAGAGGTGTTTCCAGATATCAACTGACGTCATTAGTGTCTGCTGTTACCATGGAACACAGAGCGATATGAAACAAAACACTATAAACAAATGATGTGAATTATATTTAACCCTTCAAAATAACTGCAGTCATTCATTAAGCTCAAATAAATGCTACACAAAGTGCGATAAAGGCAGCGGTAGGCGGCTGTAACCTTTGTATGCATGAGAGAGAGGCTACTGCAAGCATGTCACGACGCCGGTTACTAAATTAATGACTACATACATCACAGCTTATTCCAGGATCAGAAGCTAATGATTGTTTTTATGGTAGAGGACATAGCATTCCCGGAGCCCTTGTGAATGGCTGCGTTGAGCTAATGAGAATAATACTGTACAAACGGCACTGGAAGAAAGAGCCACTGGACCACAAAACCTCAAAGTCTCCGTCAGAGTGCCCAAACAGATGTATTCATCCATATATCCACACGTGTCTATCTACATGTTATGTACATTCACATGGCTTGCCCACATGTTTTCACCAACGGCCACACTGAAGTCTGTGTCATGCCCACGGGATTTGATTATCATGCTCGGAAGAGTCAGCTCTTCAAAGATTGACCACTGGTATCCTGCAGTGTGGGGTAAAGAGATGAAGAAAGAGACGGCAACTTAAATTAATAAGAGTCTCACTCTATTATCGACTGTGAGATTAATTCTGAAATGCACAGAGCAGCAGGAAAGAGTCTGATTTCATGGATGGCACGCTTTCTTTCGCTCTCTGCATCTCTCCTGTTGAAATATTCACAACAATTGAGGAAAAACCTCCACAACAACGCCTAACTGGCTGTTTTGTATTGCGAGGCATTACCATTGATCTAACAGCACTAACATACTGATGTACACACAGGATCAGCATACATAAAAATGTTATCTGCATTTTTTAAATGAAATCGTTAATTCAATTAATTGAACACATTTTCATTGTATGCACATTTTTTAAAGAATCTGAATAATTTTGTAACAAAAAAGACAAAAATCTGATATTTTAGTCATTAAGTAATGTTAAACCTCAACAACACATTCAACTGTATGAACAGTTTATCACTAAAATACTTAGTGAAAAAAAATAGAAAATAAATTAAAAACAGGTACATTTAGCATCACTTAACAAGTTAATAGAAGAATAATAATGTAATATTACAATTAATTAAAAAATGTATTTACCAATTACTTGTTTAACATTATATATATATATATATATATATATATATATATATATATATATATATATATATATATATATATATACACACATACACACACACACACACACACACTATATTTAAATATACATTTATTTACATACATATATCTAACCATTATAAAAGCCAAGCCTAAATTAAATTATTAAAAATTCAGTTAGTGTGATAAATGTAGGAACTAAAATTTCAAAGAAATAATAATTGAATATTTAAGTATTTCCAACAATATATAAATGGATAAATGGAATTGTAAAATACATTTATAAATAAATAGTTAGGCCACTTATTGTACATTTTCCACTTAGTTTTTCATCTTATGAAAAAAAGGCCTAACATTTTAATTTTAATATTTATTTTATGTAATAATTTAAACTTAAAATTATAATTTCATTTTTGCAACAATATATTAATATATAATACACATTGATTTTATATAATATAATATTATATAATATTCTAAATATTCTTCTTTTGCTGTGACATTTAGAATATCTTTTGAACGTTTTAACTTTTTAATAAGGACCCACAGACACCCTGACATGATTTTAAATTAACAAATCAGTAATTTAACATAGCCCCTAGTTGGGTTTATTTATTTGTTGGGAACATTTTCTTTTATTTATGTTGTTCCCTTTGACAGTTCCCTTTGGCTTAGCAGTCTTGTTATCTCTGGCTTTTCCTTTTTCACACACATGCACACACAAAGAACTAAAACCATTCTTGGCACCCTGTCCCACAGGCTTACAGGCACAAGCACGCTACCTCTCTCTGTCGGGGAAGGATGGAGTGCTGTGCAGTGTCTGCCTGCTGTCCTCCTGAGCTATGGGCCGAGGGATGGCGAGGGAGAGAGGCGGAGGACGCTGTGAGAGACTGCGGTCGTAACTGAATGAAAGAGAGAGAGAGAGGGTGTGTGAGAGATTAGGACGACAGCCAGTGAGAATACAGACACTGAAGAAGGTGAGAAACAGGCATGAAAAGAGAGATTAAACAGTAGAACGGGAAAGAAGGCAAACACTTCAGTGACACTGACGGGAAGTTCATTCACTAGGTTGTTTAATTTAATAGACCGCCTTCAGCGAAAGAAAAGAACGGGGGAAATTAAAGCGCAAGAGAGAGAGAGAGACAGGGAGAGAGAGATGCTGAAATATTCAGTTAAAATCATATTTGTCCAGCAACCATGAGGAAGACAAAGTGTCGCAGTCACCGTGTGACATCCCATGTAATATTAATACCCCACACGCCGACTTAAACTTATCTTCAGTGACTCAGGAGCGAGTTTACTTCACCTCCCTGATGGGATGACGGACGGAGGGCTGGGGGTTGTTAAATGAGCGAGAGGATGTCTGCCAAGGCAAGTGTGTGAAATGCAGAGATTAATTGCGAAGATGTAGCTTGTGTATGCAATAAAATCGCCCTGGGCTCGCTCAGATGAACATCGCTCTGATCTTCTACGTGAGCGCCGGCCTCACATTAACATAAACCTGTTGGGAGTTCAAGATGTGACAGTTTTAAACCTCTCTATCGATCTTACAAACAAGCTCACAAGCCTTCTAATAATGTCTGATTTGTAGTACCATTGCTTTGTCGCATCATAAAAACGATGTGATTGGCTGATAAAACATAACTAGACCTGTTTTACGAGTTGGTGATTTCGTAGCCTATATGAATTTGTGATTCGTTCAGAAACATTCCTCTTTTAGAATGTAAGATTGAAGGTCCGCATCTAAAGCCGAAAGAATACTTCACTTGTCTGCAAAGTTTAGTTTGATTCCAAGGGACTGAGGATGGAGAGGGGCCCAAACACAAATGCTATCGAGGGTAGCGTCTGCTGGGCCGTGTACTGTCTGTGCTATGTAATTTTCTTCAACACACTTTGCTGATGTCTGCGCACATAATGGCACATGTGCGAGTAAATGAAAACTGAAAATAATGATTTGAACACATCTATCCACACTAACAACTCATCTACACTTGGAAAGGCTTGCATGCTCAGTTGTGCATGAGGTGGAGTGAAGCTTGGAAAAATAAGTATACATGGGCCTTAAACCTAACCACTACTTCGATAGCGTTTACGAACACATGCGGTTGACTCATGCGCACTAGAAAGTTTCCAGTGTCCAATGTCTGCACTGTTTCTCTCCAGAAGTTATAAAATGTCTTCAATCAACCCCTTCACACAAGTACGTCATCATTATGGCTGTTATTATTGTTGGTGTTTCACTTTTGTTGTTGTTTCATCGACTATGAAACAGATGGCCTTGCCATCTCGTGGACAAAACTAGTGCAAAAACATTGAAGGCCCTTGTGTGAGCTGAGCATGGTTAGAAAAATCGGGCTCCACAAATAGGCCTATAGTACGTTTGTACACATACTGTGTTGATGACTAAATTTATGTTTCTGCGAACAACGCATACCCTAGTGCACACGTAAAAGCCAAAGTATAATTTGAGCCCAAGTAGATCATAGAAAACTGTACAAATGAGATGGTACAAATTCATAAAAATTAGCCACCAATTTGTCAAAATAGTTATGAATTGCCATGAGAGTGCTTTGGCTGAAAAGTTTGAAATGTTTTGAGATGAAAGTGAATTCAGCGAAGGGAAGGTTCTAGCATAAACTAAGGCAGGTAGTAATAAATCACACTCATAACCTGTCACCCCAGTGTTTATAGTTACTCTCAGGATGATATGGGCCGTTCGTCAGCTCTATATCATTTTAATGATCATCTATGCGATCGAATGCTGCCGTCCGAGTAAATATAAATGCATTCCTGTGCCTGATGGCCCTCGACGCTCCAGGCTACATTTCTAATTAAACCAGCACAATAAAACACTGTAAGGTGTCCACACTGTTAGTGTATGGAGAGTCAGAATATCCATAGATGGCAATTTTAACAGTTCTGGGGGGAGCTCTTACTGAACAGAAGAATCCTCGACTGAAAGTTTGTGGAAATCTGTGGTGTGAACCCATTATGACACACTGACTGTTCAGTCACTCACACAAGCAAGCAAGCTGTCTCAGGGGACGTATGACAAAACCATGCAGGCAGAGGAGTGGTGAAATGTCTCACCAGAGTTTAGCAGAGATGATAACCGCACAGAGAATCAGCACAGTTGAGATCGTTACTGTCACATAAAACTGTGGGTCCACTGAAGAAAGAAATAGCACAGGAGAAGTATAATTAGACAAAGTGAGGGGACACTTTGAACAGACGTTTGAATTAAGTCCATGTGATGTTAAATTCTACTCTGAATTGGAATTGTAGGAAGGGGATGTGCAGAACTGCAATTCAAATTAATTAAACAGTCACACAACAGAAATAAGGCCGTAAAAACAATAGACATGGAAAACGTTGTCTCCCCTTCAAATGTGGGTCATTAATGAGTGATTTCTAAATGTTTTCATATGGCCTCACACAATCTTGAATAATTGTTTACATTCTTACAAGAAAATATATTTGGTTTGATTTTTTTTAAGACTTTGATTTTTTTTTTTTTTTATACATTATCAAATAAAGATCATGGTTCATTTAAAATAATAATAATAATTTAAATGTGTATAATAATTGTAATATATTTACTTAAATCTAAAAATATATGTAATTATATTTGAAATGCAATTAAAATATTTAACATAATTATATATGAATCATTAGTATAACTATGCATATAAATTAAATACAATTTAAGATATACAAATGTATACTTACAGTTCAAACAACAAATAACAATATCACCTAATCTGAAAATATTGTATGATGTCATGAACAGCAGTTGTATGAAATTCATTCTTAAAAACATCTAAGATTCTACTTTAAATTAAAAATGATTCCTCAAACCGTAGAGCATTGCAACACCAAGGTCATGGGTTGAATTCCCATGCTGTGCATTAACCCAGTGTAACATATATCTTGAATGCAATGCAAGTTGCTTTGATAAAGCTTTTGATAAAAGTGTCTGCCAAATGCATAATTGTAAATTCTGGCCTATTTGATACCTCAATTCAAAAGCAAAAATTAAACTTGCATTTGAATTTTAAAACTCATTCCCAGTTCGCTTCCAAATGGCCCACATGCCTATAAAAAAGCAATTAAAGGAACATTAAGATGTAGAAAAAGTGGGAAGAAAGACTTGCAACAAGCCATTACAGGAGAGAAGAGCGAGAGAAATGTGAGGGCGAAAAGAGTGGGCAGAGTGTCATAATCAGGTAATATTGGATTGATTGGATTGATGCCTGCCTCCTGCTCAGTAGCAGAGAAATCTAAGCTCTCCTCAAGCGCAGATTTTCTACTATGAGGAACCAGCATGAGCCTAGAGCCCTGTCGGCGATGCAGTTCTCCGATAAAGAACTCATTTCACGGATACCAACCTTCCTCGGTGCCCTGCTCTTCTGTCTCTATCTTATCCCTCTCTCCTGTAGTCGGGCGTTGTGTTTGATTGGCAGCCGCGCTTCGCCGGTGCGACCAGTCCTCGGGCGTAGTCACCCTCAAACCCTCCGTCTCCAGACTGGACAGCAAGTGATGGGTTTCGTCCTCCAGGGGCTGTGTTGGACCCCAGTCCACTGCCCACAGCTGAGTGGTGCTGGCCTGCGCCGTGACTGGCATCTGCTTTTCACCCAACTCCTCCCACTTCCTGTCATCTGTGTCACCGGTGGCAGTGCAAAAAATTACAGTGACCAGCAGGAACCTCCAAAGGGGAATGAATCCAATGTGGGGAGAGATGGAGCTGGGGGGAAGGAGAGACAAAGCAACGAAAAGACGGAAGGGGGGATTGAAAAGGAAAAGCTAGAGATTGGAAAAAAACACATAACTAAGAGGCGTGAATCGAGTACAGATGGAAAGAGACTTAAAGCAGAAGCTGATGCAACCCAATGGGCTGCAGGAAACTAACTGGTCAGATCTGAGAGCACAGTGCAACCAAAACAGTCTGTTCGGTGCGCTCGCTTTGCCTTACCATCGCTCCATCGCTTCAGCCTGTTCACTGACTCCTCGCCGCTCCAATCATCTCTTAAATGAGAATGACATAAAGAGAAGGATGAGAAGAGAAACAGAGCTGGAAGGGGGAGGGTTCAGTCTTGACACGGACTAAAAGACCATAAACAGATGGCTGTAGTGGAGAAATACCCTGCTGGCTCCGAGACAGCACAAATAAAAACACACACATACTGTAAGCGTGCACACTCATCCAGATCAAACAGGATCACACTCATCAAGAACCAAACCACAGGATCCACAGAAAAACACGCATGCGAACACACCTGTGGATGCCTTCCCCGTGTCAAGCCACTTCCCGACCAGTCAAACAAAACTCAACATCTGGATCCAGATTTATGGCACACTCTGACTTCCAGGCAACACTCACGAATACACCTACACACACTTGGAGACATGCAGAACTCTCAAGACAGATATCGGCTCACATGCCTACCTCATGCCACTGAAGAAGGGAGTGGGAGAGAGGCAGAGCGCCTGGAAGTGGGGAAAAGCATTGGTTGCCGTAGCGACAGAGACATGTAGAAATTGCGCGAGTGAGAAATAGAGTGCGGAAGAGGGAGAGAGAGAGAGAGAGAGAGAGAGAGAGAGAGAGATAGCCAGAGGAGGGAGGGAGGGAGGATTGGAGGAAAGATTGAAATACTAATTATGCATCTTAACTGGTTCAAATTAAATAGGCAGCGAGAAGAAAATAAATGAATTTTGAAGGCGAAAATAGCCGGACGGAATAAAAGAAGTGGCTTATTAATATTCCGAAGACCAGCTGAAGTAAATAAAAAGTATTCAGAAAGGACAAATGAAGAGAGGCAGCAGCAGGAAAATCGATATACATTAATGTAGCGTTGGACAGGAGCCCTACATGATAAACAACGCTATAGATATTTATAGACAGAAGTGCCAGCGATGATAAATACTCTCACACGACAGACATAACATGGTAGGTTTTATTGGATCAACGTTTACATAGAAAACAGTCTGCTGTTCCTTCTGTTTCTTCCCTTCTGCCAGTCAGTCAATCTGTTCCACTTCAGTCCCTTCGCATGTTTTCTTGCACTCCCGTCGCCCCTTGACCTTGCCTTTGCTTTCTCTTCCTTTGCAGCTTGTTCTTTTTAACCCTCCTTCAATCTCCTTCCCCTCGCTCTCTTTTTTTCATTCACCCCTCCTCTTGCTCACTGAAGAACACAACGCAGCCATGAAGAACTTGCAGGCTCCTCTGTTTCAGATGCATCCTGGTGTATGGAGTCTTCATCATCGTCCACTGGAGGAAAAAAAATAAATATTATTTTTCGTAAATTAAAATGTTTTATAGCCTCATTTTTTAAATGCTGTTAACTCATTTATTCGAGAACACTGCTAAATAAAGTCCATAAATTGCTTGAAAAAGTTGTTTTTATTATTAAATTACTGCAAATTTGATTTGGACTGGAATTTTTCAACATAGGTTAAAACATCCATTTTCGGTTGTCTCGCTTACCCTCACTTTGTTCGTCTTCTGAATCTCTGTCAGATTCCAGAAGACAATCTACCAATCGGCTGTCTCGTCTCACTGTGACATCGCCTCTAGAGGAAAAACAACAGAAGACCGTCAGTGCAGGCCACTTGGGTCACACTGTTTACAAGGAAAGAAGGATGTTTAACTCAGCCTGAAGCAATAAGAAAGCTGCTCTGCTGACAAAAGCGCGCCGTCAATGGGATTGGAATGACTTCATTATACAAACTGCTTTTGAAGTAGCAAGTATATCATTAAGAGTTAAGCAGAGGATTAAAAATCCTCTTTATATCTGGCTTAAGGTGTCACATTAGCAGTATTTCAATGTATTGTCTATTTTCAAAAGTGTAGCGAAACATGAATATGTGATTGGATTTATTGTAGGAAAGTTTGCCAAACAATGTTAAGTGTGACTGCACCCAAGCTGGCACGGGGCCCAGTGCATGAGAGGGAGTGGAGCCCCCGATCAATCCTTTCACGGTCCCATTCCAGGTCGGGGAGTGGGGAGGTTACCCCCTCAGTCTGTTCATGATTGCATTTTTTCCACTTGGTTGTCCCATTCCAGGTCCTCCTTTGGTTCATTAGCGATCACATTTGTCCCATTCGGTTAATTTATAATTGTGTTTCAGGTCCTCCCTCGGTTAGTTTGTGATCATGTTTGTCCCATTGGGTTCTTTGTGATCATGTTTTATATCCCACTCAGTTTGTTTGCGATCTTGTTTTCCCACTCGGCTCATCTGTGATCACATTCCAGCTCCAACTCTGTTAATTTGCATTCGCGTTTGTCCCTGTCAGTTCGTTTGTGATCGCATTCCGGGTTTGCATCGTGATTTAATTTTTTTTTTTGTAGTTACAGCCACACCAGTAGCACCACCGTAATGATGACCCTGACTGCACCTTTAGTTGTTCAGCATTTACTCCTGGTGACCCAACACAGCACCAATGTTGTTTCATTTTTCTGCTGAAAAATTTATATTTTATGCTTAAACCAGCATAATCTGGTTTTAGTTGGTTAAATCTGATCTCCCATCTCTTCAAGATGATGTTTAGCTGGTTTTGCTGGTCAACCAGCTTAAAAGTGTTTAAAACAACTCCAAAAACCAGCCTGATCAGTCAAGCTTGACCAGGTTAGGAGACCAGCTAAGACCGGCAAACCAGGTTAGGCTGGTTTAAGAAATGTTTTTCCAGTAGTGTGCACAAACGTAAACACAAATGTCCTTGAAATTAAACATTGTTATTAATACTGACAGAAAATTGGTTTAAGATGATTAAATCTAGTCTTCCAACCTTCCCAGCTGAAAGGTGCCTAAAACTACTGTAAAACCAGTGCACAGACCAGCCTGACGAGGCTGGGAGACCAGTTAAGACCAGAAACCAACAGCAATGTAAGCAAAAATGTCCTTGAAATTAAACATTGATATTAATATCACCATGAATGTTGGCATCTGCCTAATTTGGACAGCTTCCAAGTGACAGATTAAGCTCCAAAATACAACACGCAGTCTCTCTGACACAGAACAAATGAAATGGTAATAATTTTCTCTCCCCTTTAAAAACCTGAAGTCTTTTTCACAAATCTAAATATGCAGAATTATATGGCTAGTTGCATTTGATTATTTGCATTCAACATTGTTTTTCCTGTAACCCACCAGCTGAGACCTGCAGCTCTAAACAGAAGCTACAAAGAAATCAATATATTTTCCACAAAGTGATCATCGGCTCTGCATCTAGCACTCAATGTGAGCTACGGTTCTCATTGTCAATTAAACTGTGCCCGGAGCAATCCTGCAGACTTCTCATTAATAAGCATCCCAAAGATACTATATTCCAGCCAGTATCTCATTACTAATGTACATATTGATATACTGACTAAATGAAACATTGAGCAGAGTGTCTTATATTAGTAACTATGTGTCAGCGAATGTCTACGAATTGATATATACAGTAATACATTATATAAAGTAGGTTGTGAACAGATAAGTAATGGGCAGAAGGGGTTGTGAAGTACATCTCTTAGAGAAAGGGAATCTGAGATAAGATGAAATAGACCTCTACATCTGGAAAAAAAAACACACCTCTTTTTAAAACTTCCAGGAAGCTGCTCCCAAACAATGAGGTTACGACCCCCTGTGACCCAACGATGGTCCCCACTTGCTGTTAGCCACGCAGCAAAACAAAGAATCCTGGGAAGATCTGAAGAAGTGAGTGAAACCAGGTATTTGCACTGGGGAAGCGAGAACACTGAAAGAGCGTGAGAGAAAGAAAAAATGGTGATTATACAACTGACAGTTTTCAAAGGTGTTAAAATAAAATTTATGTTAAATTCACTCACAGTTAATTGTGCTCTCTCCATTAATAATGTCAAAACAAGAGCCAATCAAAAGGCTGGGTATTTGATTGACGCAATCTGTGACACCAGCAGTGCTGCTGTGATTGGTTAGTCTGGTCATCACGCCTGCACAGGATTGGAGAGAGCATATATGCATCATTAGGGACACTTTCTAACATTTATCCACTGAAACGCAAATAAACCATAAACTAAAAGTAATTAAACTCACATAATCTGTCTATTTATAGACTCCGTTCTTACTCTGTCAAAAGCTGCCGACTTTGGTGTGTATTTTATGCCTTTAATACCAAAGCTTTTTTGTCTGTAAGAAGCTCATTAATTCTTTGAGAGCTCCGGCTACGAGTTGTTTGATGAACTAGGGTCATTATGAATTTCAGCGCTCTCGATTAGAGTGTCACATCATGGTGTGCTCCTACCAGTAACTCTGATTTATCTGATGTAATTGTTTACAGGTTTATTTTTCTTTTGAGATAATGGCCTTTAGCACAAATATCCTGTTAGAAAACAGGATTAAAATGAGAAAGTGGTGGATGTTTTTTTGAATTTTCCTCTGTCCTGGGGCAAACAGCCCCCACTCCTGTCTGTGTTCTCTGAGCCACTGGGACTTTAACACAGATTATATTAGCATCTCTGAGCGAATAGACTCAGTCAAGATGTATTCCATTAATAAATCTGTTAAATAGCCCTGAGTCAAAGAACAAATGAAGGTCCAATGGGGGTTGTAAAATATTTATAGCGACAGAATCCTGCATTTATATGAGAGGTGCTTTATAAAATAAGATGTTGACTAAATATTGGTGCTGATGGCAGATCAAAGGATTATGTAAATTGAAAATGTTTATTTGGTGGGAATAAGTAAAAAAAATAAAGAAATAAATGTGGGCCTATTCACACTTTTATGTAATGTCTTTGAAATATCCTTTTCTAGTTTTTCTAATTTGAAGGCTGCTTTTATCCAATATGAAATTAACAGTGATTTATTTGATTGTAAATTAAAGTAAATATATTTAAATATAACCAGAATTAATCTTATTTATACATATAATTATTACTGTTCAAGAGTTTAGTCAGTCATATTATTTTAAAGCACAAAAAGATTTTTGAGCGGTTCTATAACGGCAAGGAGGCAAAGGAGGCAGTCTCCTCAAAATATATTGGATGAGGGGAAAAAATCATAGTAGAAAAATAAAACAATGCCAATATTACAAAATATAAACCAAAGTGCAAGAAAGTTGCGCACATCCCACAAACCCACACAGGACTCCGACTTTGCAGGATAAAAAAGGGAAACCTATCGCAAATACAAACATACTGTCCGCACACTGATATTGCTCCAGAAGAATAATTTATTGCTACGTTTTGATCATCAGGTCGTGTGCCTGACGAAGACCTGATGGTCGAATGCCCTGAACCGCAATGTGTTATTCAGAATGAATGGGAAAAGTCACTTGATGCATCCAATGCGATATGACGGGATTAACTGGTTATGATTGTCTGTGATTGGTTCATGCTATTAATCCCACCTCTTGTGTTCATGCTCTTTCCGTGTTAATGAACCAGTTTGAATGAACAATATAATTATGTTAATTGGAAAACTAATTTAAAAAGTAGGTAAACAACTGGCACACTTAGATTTAACTAGAGCCTGACCGATATTTTTTGGGGGCTGATGCCAATACCGATATTAGGCAGTAAAAAAAGACTGATGCCGATATATCGGCCGATATTCTTTATGTGTAACACTATATTATAAATTACTGTATAGTACAGCATAGTACAGTACAGTATAGTCAAAAGTTTGGACACTTCCCATTCGTGTGTCCAAACTTTTGATATTTCGGCGACAGCCTCATATCGGCCGATAATATCAGCTAAACAATATATCAGTCGATCTCTAGATATAACCACTGTATTACAGTACATCAAAATAAGACTTGAAACTGGGATTTTCATTCCCTTTTTATTCTTGGTGAAATTTAAAGTAAATCTCTGTGTCTGTGACCAATATTTAACAAGCTTTGATGACTGATGACCCGAGGAAAAAAAAAAGTTAAGCTAATTATTTAAATAAGAATAGCTCAACATAATATTACAAATAAAAATACTGTTAAATTCTCACTGCTTTGAGTTATTATTTTGGAAAAATTTAAAATGATTAAAAATAACTTGATAAGATTCATACATGTCTTTAATAAAGGGAATATTGATTATGATTGTTAATGTAAAAATATACAGTGTACATTTTTTTCTTTTTGTTTCTCTGATAGTGTAACCGATTTTTATGTAAGCAAGACAATGTGACTGGGAAAACTCCTCATTTCACCACACACTACTGATTAGGCCAAAAACTCCAGCCCTAACCCGGCACTGGTACATGGTGTTCAAGCCCATACATAACTTATACTTAAATTAATAAATATAATCCTAATTCATATTAATATTAAATTTAGATAATAATGTATTTAATATATTACCTGTTCTCCAGTTTAGGATTCGTATGCTGGCCTTTCCACATGAGAGGAACACACGGTCACCACGGGGGCTCAGAATCAGCCTCCCGTTCACCCCGTCATCCCCACGACACCCTGTGACTTCTGGCCCCCAGATGTGCAACCTGCGGAGGGGCTCTGTCCGTACATCGGACACCTCCCACACACACACACATCCCTCTGCGGAGCCGCTGAACAGCAGAGGACCCTGGGACTGTGGAGAGAACGAAGGGTAGATGCCACTGTGTTTCCATGACAACTCATGCCAAATAACAGTATTAAATATGGAAAGAGAGTCACCGCTGTTTGATGCTACAGTATTCGGTTTCTTATCTCAACCTATTTCAATATTTCCTCTCTCAATTACTACATGATTTATTTACTTCTATTCTGTATCTATTGATTTCTTTATATTATATTGCTCTGCCCAGTTTCATTTCACAAAAGCAATTAATCACCGACTAAAAAGAGAAAGAGATTGCATTAGAATTTTTTTTTTAATGTTGGCATTTAATAGCTTGTACATCTCTTTGAACTTTAGACTGTGTTTAAAGATCGCGAGGACAAAACTGCTCTCAAGGGATTCCTCTCCAGGCAACTCTTCAGCTTTGAGCGGAGGCACAATCTTATTTATTTATTTATTTTTTAAACATGTGCTGCTCTCTAAAGGGCAGACTCGGAATGTTCTAGATGCCAGCACAGTTCTGTTGCCATGGCACTCGCCCACCTGTAGTGTGGTGACTGCGTCCAGGTGTGCGTTCTCTGACTGACAGTTCTCCAGCGAGCTCCAGCTCCACACCTGCAGCTTCCCAGCATCTAGTGTAAGATCAATAACCCTGAGCCTCAGACACACCTGATATGTCGAGACTGATGCAAGGCATGGTCAACTCAACCTCACACACAGATACCTACCTGAACCTGTAACAATGAAGCCCTCTCCTTCAGGAATGAAGCACAGGCTTGAGACTGCATTGAATGTGTAGATGGATTTGACGCACTGACCTGCAGGAATAACAGCATGTGATGCAAACCCCAAACACACTTGAGTTTAATTCACCCTCATTGGCAGGGGATGAAAAAAGCTGTGGTGTCCAAAAAAAGAGTGAGTAGTACCCTCTCCAGCAATTACATAATGACTGAGAGTCAGATAATGGGCACTCAGAACAACAGCACATCTACTGCACACTCTCTATCCTTTACCATTTCGATTTTAAAAATAGTTTCAAATGGTTACTTTTAATTTGACAATACATTGCTAATGCTACATTACGTTTTAAGCAGGATTTGGCAAAATTCTGAATTTTGAAAATTGGCATTCTTTTCATTAATGAGTGTGAATTTCAATCACATTGCTCACACATCACAGGATGTTGAACTGGAATTTGATTTAAAATGAGAGAAGGATGAAATTTACTGAACTGCTATGTAAAGGCATTCGGCACAGTCACAACAGAGGGATTTAGTTAGCTTAATTAATTTTGCAGCAAAATATATATGACTGCATAATTCATTTTGACTAGTTATGCTAATGCTTATCCTAATACGCAGAACAGATTTTTCCACAACTGATTCATCATTCTAAATCAAACACCACACAAGTTTCAAATAGCTTCATGAAAATAAAATATTCACTTAAAAATTTGTATATAACAAATATGTAATACACTAAAGCCACTGTTTTAGTAATAACAAATATGATTATTTCACAATTTCACAGTCCTGTGATATTTTTGTCTGTACTGTACTGGCAATTTTTTTATAATAAAAATAAGCATATATTTATAATAACTGACTATACAAAAAGTATGAGATAGGTCAGATTTTTTCAAGTTTTGAAAAGAAGTAATTTTCTGCTCACCAAGACTGCATTTATTTAATCAAAAATCCAGTAAAACGTGAACACTGTGAAATATCACAGTTTAAAATAACTGTTTTCCATTTTAATAAACATAAACATATACATACATATATATTTACACACACATACATATATCTATTTATCTATCTATCTATCTATCTATATATATATATATCTATCTATATATATATATCTATATATATATATATATATATATATATATATATATATATTATGAAATCATTCTAATATGCTGATTTCGTTCTCAAGAAACATTTTTACTATGATCTATTAATTACAGAACTTCAGACAAGAATTCATTTCAAGTCTGATATATTAAATAGCTTTGTATTTGCATTCCTCCTTATAACCTAATTAGTATTCAACAGTTCTACTTTGTAATTTAAAGGACATTCATAATTCTGAAGCTGCTCAACCTTTATTTGAAAATGATTGCTGAGGCCACACATTCATGTGTGTGTGTGTGTGTAAGAGAAAAACTCACCCGAGCTCAAAGCCCAAATTCTCACACAACAGTCTGTGGATCCACTTAGAACAAATCTTTCATTGTCAGCCAAGTCAAATACACGTGCTGTGGAAAAACAGATCAAGAGAATAAGAGTTGAGGACAGAGAACAAGAAAGAAAGAGTGACTGCAGGACACGAGAAAATTGAGAATGAAGGACAAACGATGTGAAAAACAAATGCACTGTCAAAACAGCAAGACATGGAGTGATGGAGAGCAAAAGGGACAGATGGGAAGGAGGGCATAAGTAGCTGGAACAAAAGAGGTGAGAGAAAAGAGAGAGCATAAAGGACGAGTGAACAATCTTGGGTACATCTGTATCAGCCGGCTGGCCCCCGTCAACAGGATCAATTATTCTTTACTTTCCTAGGTTTGAGAGAGTGTGAGTGTGTGTGTGTGTGTGTGTGTACCCAATCTCCTGCAGTACTCTGGAGGTGGTGCACTGAGACAGGTGACTCCACCGCTGTGACCTCCCAAATTGCGCTGCTCCGTTGCCGTGGGAACATGCCACACTTTAACTGTTGTATCTCGACTTAAATTGGAAGAAACAGTAGGTGAAGACCAGAGAAGAGAGAGAGAGCCGTTAAAAAACACGTCAGCAATTTCAGTCAGTCAGAGTCATAAACGGTTTACTTTGTCCAGTACCTGCCAGAAATCACAAGATTGTCGATGGCGACCGCACAGGTGATGATGTCACTATGACCCTCCAGAGTCCGGAGTCGAAACTTGGCCTTCTCCCAAGCTTGTCTGCGAGATTTGAACTCTGCATCTGCAGCGTATGAAGACAAACAAACGGTTTCATATGAACTTAGGTCATGTTTTTTTTCCTCTCCCATGAATGCTGATAAACTGACCATCTGTTATATCATTGCATGAGACAGCCATTAGGCAGAACTTCCTGTGAAAGACAAGCAGCCTTGTAATCCACATCTGTGTGAGTAACGGTAATTGTGTGTGTGATCAGTGCACTAATTTGACCTTCTTGTTCTTCTACACTGGAGCTGACGGGGAGATGCGTCTCTCCTCTGCCATCTGTCTGGCTTCTGTCGCTTCTTTCATTCTCTCGTCTTTCCTCCCGAGCAATCTTCAGCGCAGGACGACAGGGAACAACAAGTTGTTCTGTGACCTCCTCGCTATCATGAGAAATAAACATCACTGTCAATTATTCTCATGCCTGTCCATAGGTATTAAACAAACACTGCTTGTCTTGTTATATCTTTGTTGTAACAAGTATATTATTAAATAACAATGTGTGAGAGAGAAAGCCCGGGTGAGGGAGTTCAAGGATAGAGTTTTTAAAGAAATATGATGATTCAACACTGCCTAGACGCCAGAGAGCCGGAGACTAGACATGGGCAGAGGCCTAAAGTTTAATCTTACACACCCTGGCCGTTTTGATCTCTCTCCTTCCCTACCTAGTCACTCATTCTTACACTTGTCTTTTCATTTTATCCTCCTCCTTTCCCACAATCTCTTGAGTTTGCTGGGGGCCAGAATGATGCAGAAGTAGCTCAGCCAATCTGGAGCGAAGCTCCGCCTTCTTTGAGACCTACAAAGAGTGATGCGTGATAATCATAAAAGACAAATTTTTAATTATGGTAAAACTGAATACCTTAGTTATCCTTAAAATTATGTGTTTCTATTCAGTGAATCATTCATGCGTGATCTTTTTATGTGTGACTGATGATTCGAGCTGAACACACATGGTCTATATTAAATATTCAATGTGCAAAATGTCTGCACTGTTGTAATGCGTGTATAAGAGCGTGATCATTCTGTACCTTTATTTTTTCCTCGGGAGTGAGGGAAATTTTGATCTCCAAGTTTTCAATTTGCCTTAACTTCTTCTGGAGTTTCCTCACCTCCCCCATCTGACTTCAGTGTAAACACAAACTCAGTACTGATGTAAATTCAGACTGCAAGGATTCTTCGTCAAGTAACTGAGCTCTTTTTTAGACCAGCATGCTTTCCTCGATGTTTTTATATGAAGTGAATCCGCGGTTGATACTTAGAAAAGCGTTAACGGATTTGTTGTTGTCCAATGTAAGCAGACGTGTCCGCAAACCACATCAGCCGGAAGTCAACGGCTGTAAGTGACCTCATCTGAAGGAAACTTGTCTGTGAATCTCTCGGGCGACATCGCGTGGATTCAGAAGGACGCTTCGAGTTCGTTCTCTTTCATTATCATGCTCCTAGTGTAGACATTGTTAATATAAATTACATTTCTTACCTCTAAGAAGCGACAGCGACACAGCTATATTTAAACAAGCAAACGAAACTTATTTTTGTACAAAAAAACTTTTGTAAAAAGTAAAAAAAAATCTTAACACTGGATGAGCGCATATTTTATTAAAAAATGACTCATTTGCATAATTAAACATAACAATTTAGAAAACTTGTAATACAAAAAAATGTTTGCAATTAACAATGTAATCATTTAGCTGAGCAAGTTAGTAGGGCTATAGCTACTTTTTTTTTAACCCTATTCACCTGCAATGTGTCTCGTCTTGTATTAGATATAATTTTTAATCCCCCGATGTTTCCCTGGCTATTGTACATTTCCCACAAATTTTTAATCGGGAAGGTTCTTGGTTGGACATACATTGTTGTGTAGTATATATATATATATCTGAAGGACTAGAAAATTGAAAAAAGGACTAATCTTTAATTTGGACCTTGTGTATATTTGTGTATATATAGATTTTTTTCTTCACAATGTGACATTTTGCTATTAATAAATTCAAGATCTAAATATATGTTTTCATAAGATAAAATAGTGCAGTTTAGTTAACAGGATAATTGGCATCCTAAAACTATTTTCCTGGACATGTTTGACCTTACTGGGCGGAAATGACGTCAGGACGCACGGGCATCGTTCGTGCCGCTCAGGAGGAAGTGCTGTGTAGACAGTTCGGCTAACTCCGTGAGAAGATAAAAAAAAATAGAAAAAAAAAAATACAAGGGAGGAAAAAAAAAAACTCATTGAAATTCTTCGATCGGGGGGGGGGGTTCGGAAAGACTTCGCACACTACCCTGATCGGAGGAAATCCCCGGCGGGGAGTAAAAGTCTCTGAGATCTGGTAATCAGTCTTTATGTTTCACTTTGAAGCTTGTTTTTGGCTGTTGATGTGAGCCGCTGGCGCTGCTGGCGCCCGATCGCCGAGACTCAAATGCCGGAAGTCTGCGTAAAACCGCCTGGGTCCCAGCGTCGACGTTTTTTTCCCTACTTGTTCTGTTTTTTTCTATCGTTTTTCGCCTTTCCTTTTTTTTTATTTTATCAGGCAGCATCGTGAACGTGCGCGGGTCACGTCATGCTTTGGGCTGCAGGTCCGCCTTCGTCATCGATCAGTAGATTCGCCGCAGCCTGTCAATAATATTCAGATATTTAGATGGGATGGGTTATTGGTAGATAAATATTTGACAATTTTTAATGCAATCAAATAACACGATTTTACAATAATAATTATTATTTTTTAATAAAGAATAAAGCAAAGCGCACTCTCTTTTCTGCAACAACATGATAAACGCATCCTCTAACGCTAGATAAACACAAGAGCTAATGTGAACCCGCCATCTGTAACAGTATATCTAAACACACAGACAGGCTTATTTCATTTATTCTGACTTAATATTTAACCAGTGACAACAAGTCGGACTAACTGAAATGAACCTGGCTTATTTGGTAAACTTGTTTTATGAAACAGACCCCAGCTCTTCCTGGATCAAATTTCCAAGTCATATTGTCCAATTCCATATATAATTGTGTTATTGAAAGTGTTGATTAATAAAATGTGCGTTTACTATTGTTATTATTTTCTTTGTGAATCTTTTTTATGTTCACTACAGGTAAATATATAATGTATAACTCTGTCCCTATCCCTGACCTATCACTTTAAAAGGTCAAAGGTTATAGTGTGTGCACAGTTTTTGCTTATCAAAATGTTTACTTTCTTGTGTCAGGGCTGATGGAGGATTCCCATTTTAATTCTTCATATTTCTGGTCCCCTGTACAGGGACAGGTAAGCTCACTGATATACACATTTAAACTGTCTACATTTGAATTGTATGCCTGGCCTGTGTTAGCATTAATATATTTCAAACTTAATGTATTTTCATGTTTTATATTGTATTTTACATTGTATACACTATTGTTAAAAAACTTAGGATCAGTAAGAGTAAAAAAAAAAAATAATAATAAAAAATATATTAATTTAAATGATAATAAAACATTTTAAGATGTCACAAAAAAATTATAAATTCTGTTCAGTTTCAAGTAAGTGCAGTTTTTTTATTTCTATTAAGTAAATATTAAAGCAAAAATAAAACCGTACAAGATCATTTACATAAGAATTGCTAATTTCATAAGAATATGAAGCAGCACAACTGTTTGCACCAAATCTGCATATTAGAATGATTTCTGAAGTATCATGTGACACAGTAGACCAGAATAATGACTGCTGAAAATCAGCTTTGACATCATATGAACAAATTACATTTTAAAATATATTTAAAAAAAAAGAAAAAAGCTGTTTTAAATCTTAAAAATATTTCTAAATTTCACTTTTTTAATTGTTTTTTTTCATCAAATAAATATAGCCTTAGTGAACATATAAGTTTTCTTTACCAAAAACAAAACATAATAAACTTACCAAACCCAAACCTTTTGTTATATATACAGTTTTTAACAAATAACCAAATGTTTTTGTCTTTTAGATTGAGAATGCTGTATTTCTCAATAGGGTAAAAGAGCAGCTTAATCAGGACAAAGGCCCCACCTACTCGCATGGCCCCTCCCACTATCCCACCACAGCAGTGGTGGCGGTTGCTGGGGGTCCCATGGATACAACGACAGCAAGGACACTAAAACAGGGGCATGCACAACCGTCTCAGTCCTCACACAGTATCACAGTGTTGCCAGTACCTCCTACCGGCATCATGACAGCAGGTACCATGCGTGTGTTTAATATTAATCACTACTGATTACAGGGCTTTCTCTGGTTAGTTTATTTGCACTTGCATTCACTTTCATAAATCTTCCATCGCTGTCTCACCCTTTCTAGCGGGTCTGGTCACTCTGGTGTCTCCAGTGTCATCTGCTCAGTCCCTTATTCCTGGACATCCATCCACCACCATGATAACAGTCCAGACTGGTAATGCACCTTATTTCACATAAACATTAACATGCACACTCTATGATTTTTGCCACAATATTGCTTTGTAAATACTTTTTAGCATTTCCAATCAAAATGATGTGAGATGTGTTCACAAGAAGGAGCAGCCATGACTTTCATCATTTGCTCTGACATCTTTATTTTTTTCTTTGCAATATTGTGTCCTGATATTTACAGTATTTTTTATATTTTTGCTTTTCCATGTCTATCAGTTTGTTTTCTTTCTTGTGAAGTTACATTGATGTGTAGGAAAGGTGCTTGATAAGTTTATCATCATCATTATTATATGGTACAAGTGAATCTTGTACCCAGCTTTTCAAGCAACCTTCATGGGTACATGTCTGTCTGCATTGCTTGGCATTATTGCACTCTAATTTTGTGTGTGCAATATGCCTGAAACAGGAACAGATACACTTATTGTCTCATCAGTCTTGGCTCACATAATTAAAGCATTTTACTCTTGCATGACTCCACCAGATAAGAAAAATGACTCTGTGCCCTGCTCACCGGTTATCATCCCATTACCATCGAAACGAGGCAGAAAGAAGAAAGAATCACTCCCACGGGTTGGCTTACCTACTGGGACAGATCCCTTGATTTTGGGTCTTTCAGGACAGGTATGAAAACAATGCATATAGGGTCATCCTTATTGACATTGTATATGTGATTAGCCCAGATAAGATTTTTTTAAAAGTTTTTATTCTTCTCATGGCTGCATTTAGTTATAAAACTGTGAAATACTATTACAATTAAAAATGTATGCATTTTAATATAATTTAATTGTAATTTATTCCAGTGAATCCTTCACTGTTTACCCTGTGAATAAATCGGCAAAGCTGAATTATCAATCTTCATTGTCTGTACATGATTGTACAGAAATCATTCTAATATGTGGTTTTTGTGCTCAAGAAACACTTCTCATTATTATCAGTGTTGAAAACAGTTGCAATTTTGTGGAAGCTGATAGATTTCTTTAATAAATAGAAATGTTCTACACTTGTCTCACTAACACAGTGTTCCTCAAATCTGGCTCGTGAGATCCACTTTCCTGCAGAGTTTAGCTCTATCCCTTATCACAAACCTAAGTTTGCTAATCAGTGTCTTCAGGATCATTAGAAAATCACAGCTAGGTTTGTTTGATTAGTGTTGGAGCCAAACTCTGCAGGAAAATGAATCTCACAAGCCCAATTTGAGGATCACTGCACTAACACAAGCACTCTATTCTATTTCTATTTTATCTACTCTTCTTTTTATTTATTAAAAAAAAAAAAACTAACACTTGCACTCTCAATTATTATTTTATTTTTATTATAATCAAAGATCGTCCTATATAATAATTAATAATCAATAATTTTTTCATAATAAATTCATTTTCTCTGCAGCATCATTCTGCCAACCCTTACAGTCTGTCTCCAGAAGAAGGGCATGCTGGGAAAGAGGGTGGAAAAACATACAGGTAGGACTTTCCAGCAGGACATTGGCTCAGCATGCACTCAGTGTGTGTTTCTTACGATCTATTAGAAGATGCGAAGACAGAGGCAGAGATTCCTTTGTCACTTTATTTTCATACTGCAGCAATGCATGGCCCTCCCGGCCGACACACACACACGCCCGCACACACACTCCTGGCTTAAAGGCTTCGCAATGTGCATATCTGCGTGTTTGTCTGCTGTGCTTGAGTAGAAAGCGTGTTATCTTTTTAGGCAGCATGTACAACCTCATCTACACACAGACACACTCCTGTCACCGCTTTGTCGCTCATTCATTGCCCATCTGCACTTGCGTTTCTGGCTTCACCTTCTCGTTTTTCTTTTCTGGAGCCTAGAGTCTACGATTTCCCTCTGGATCGTTCTCTGTTGACCTCTTAGTCTCTCACCCACCTGCTTGTGTTGTCTCCTTCTCGCCTGTTTGTCGTGTCTCATGTTTCTCCTTTCACTATTGATGGACCAAGCTTGTAACTTTCCTTTTCTTCCTCGTCCCGTTTCCATTTGCACTTTGTCTTCTGCCATATTTTCATTTTCTCTTATCCCTCTGTCCTCCCCTTGGTGTGTGTGTTTTTCTTCCTGTAGGTGCCGGATGTGTGGTTTGACGTTCTGCAATAAATCAGACATGCAGCTGCACTCCAAGTCGCACACGGAGGTCAAAGCTCACCAGTGTCCGCACTGCTCCAAATCCTTCGCTAACACCAGCTACCTGGCCCAGCACATCCGCATCCACAGCGGTGCCAAGCCCTACACCTGCTCCTACTGCCAGAAGGCTTTCAGACAGCTCAGTCACTTACAGCAGCACACACGGTATTCAGCACCGCACCTTAAGAGTGTGTGTGTTTGTGTGTGGGTGTCTGTGGCAAAGCAGGCGGGTGATGGAGAGTGTGTGTGGTGGTCCTTCCTCTTGACATGATACACATTGATATCATACTATGCTTCACTTCACTTTTGTCCAGTATTGTGTAGTGTATTGATGCAGCGATATTACAATTCTGGCCAATCCTGATAAGAAAATATTTATTTTCATATATAACCAATAAATGGCTGATATTGCAGCTCTGTACTTTAAAAAAAAAAATGCAACACTCAAATCAGTAGTTATAAATGCATCACATACTTACGCGGCATCACAAAAATATAATGTGTAAAATAAATAAATAATACTTTTGTCAAGTATTGTGCAGTGTATTGATGTAGCAGTATTAAAATTCTGGCCGATCTTGACAGGATGATATTTATCTTTAAATATGATAAAGCCAATGAATAGCTAATTTTAGAGTTCAATACCATAGGACAAACAAACGAACACATTTAAATCAATAATTATGTGCTCTCAGTCAATTAAATTTTTTACTAACAAATCCCAAATTAGTTTTTTTATTCTGAAATTAATTGTGATTATTCCTACCTAACAATAACGTTTTTGAATATACTTTTATATTCCAGTAATTTCAGATTCAATTTTCAAGTTAATCAAACAACATAAAGACAGTATATATGTAATATTTGTTTAATGGAATCTGGAATCCAGGTGAACATCACTGATACCAATACTACTGATGTCTCTATTAAATTGTTCTTTTTTCCTAATATTTAACCAGTGACTATAACCATTCAGCATTACAGTTTATTTGAGAGCTATCAATCTTCACAGAAACCCAATATAATAAATGTCATATTTACATGTGCCCTTCAGCAAATAGGAATAATTATCAAACACTGAATTCTTAATATATATAAATCCTTAATGCTACAGAAGTTATTTATTTCCTCTTTTTGTTTTTGTTCTTTGATTAACAGACACCACTGTATCTTGGTTATTAGATTATTTGGCTGCTATTACTTTAAGAGCTGCCGCTGCTGAATGTGATGCAGATCTGACGCGCATGCTTGTAGTTTTATTCACACTTTAATATGAAATCATACAGGGTATGGGCAAAATATTATGTCTGACAGAACAGGAAAGGAAAAATTCCTTTTTACTTACATAAGGCCTGACAACATTTCTTCTGACTGTAGTTCACTGTTTAGCTGAAGCTCCTCATCACCTGTAGCTTTTCTGTTTTTCACTGAGGCGAAGTTAGAGTGTGCATCTGTAAAGTCGCCAATTTGATGTGCTCATAAATTCATTCTATGGCTAATTAAATGCTGATCTTGCTAGAGAAAAAAGAGACTGAAGCAGCAGCTGTGAGTGGAGTGGTTATGAACTTAGCATAAAGAGAAACTGTTTAAACTATTTATTTTAGGCGTTTTTCACCTTTATTATGATAGGACAGATCAGAACTGACAGAAAACGAAGTGAGAGCGTGAAAAGGGTGCTAGGATCAGGAAAGGTCCTCTCGTCGGGATTCGAACTCGGGACTTCCATAGTGCAACGCCGTTGTATGTCGGTGCGCTGCCTAAAAGGCTGTCGGGACTGACAAGTGAAACCATTTTAGATTTATTTTTCACACACCTATTTGCAGCCACCTGGAGGTTATTGTATTCTGGTCTTTTGAACATATTAATAAACATTAAAATGATTGGTACTAGGACCAGTATTGCAGTACTGTCCTTCGGATGAGACGTTAAACTTGAGGTCCTGTCTCTCTGTGTTCATTAAAAATCCCAGGATGTCTTTTCGAAAAGAGTAGCAGTGTGACCTCGGCATCCTGGCCTGATTCACTCATTGGCCTCTGACCATCATGGTCCTAACAATCCCCATATCCGCTGATTGGCTTCATCAGTCATCACTCCGTCTCCTCTCCATCAGTAAGCTGGTGTGTGGTGGCTTTCTGGCGCACTATGGCTGCCGTCGCATCATCCAGGTGGATGCTGCACACTGGTGGTGGATGAGGAGATACCCCCTGACTATGTAAAGCGCTTTGAGTGCCTAGAAAAGCGCTATTTATATGTAAGGAATTATTATTATTATTGTGGGCAGCAAGTGAGTGTGCAGAAAAATTTGAGAGAAAATATACTTATTTAACATAATGTATTTTTAGGGCTGTCAAAGTTAAGATGTTGACTTAAAATATTTACTACATATGTTAAACACATAAAAAATGATAATAATGTAACATGTTGATTTAGAATATGTCATGTAAAAAGTGCTTGACAAATCTACATTTATTCTAACAGCATTATTTTCTTAAAAGCCTAATGCTAGTGTCAGAGAGATTTTATATAAATATATATATATATATGTTATTTATTTATTTATTTATTTTTTCCCATTTCCAAAGCAGTAGCTGACAGTGTTTTCAGCCCACTTCATGAATAACCGACAAAAAGCCTGCGTGGTTAAAGTGCTTCTTGTGACCTCTGCATTGTGCTTTCAGTTGTGCTCCATCTAGCAGTTTTTGAACACAGACAAGTGCTCTGGGTTTCTGCCCTCTGAGACATTCTGCAGTCCCGCTGGAAAGGATGGCATCAGGGCCTCGTCCTCTCTTGCTTGTTGCTATAGCAACATACTCTGCTGATAGTTTGCTTATATGTAAATTTATGTGTAATGGACTGTGTAATTATATACCACAGTCTTTATAATGGCACAGTTGATGTCACCATGTGTAGTGGGCAGATTACACATTAAATCTGTCTCGCTGATGTACTGGAGAAGAAAATTGTTAGAAGAAACTAAAACTTTTCAGGTTTCAAAGAAGGAAATTATTGTTTTTCTTTTCTATATTTCCCTTTCATTTCTTTCTCTATTTGTTTAATTTATTTCTCCTCTGGCACACTTTTTATTACTTCAGACTACTTAAACTTTTACACCACACTGTGGAGCTTTACGTACACACACACACACACACACACACCGACTGAAGGATTGAACTGAAATTGCAGCTGTCAGTGAAAGCCCAGTTCTCTTTGACTCTACATTATCGTCCCATGGCAGTGTAGAAGTTTTATGAGGTTCTGCCCCGCTCTGAAATAGAGGTCACACAAAGGTTTCGTCCACTCCTGATCACACTTGGACATGGGATTGGGCTCCTGTGAGGATTTAGTGCTAATGTTTTTTTGAGAAATGGATCTGCCCTTTCTCTGACCTCATTCAAGCACCTACCATACCACTTCCAAATGACTTTGAAATACACTGGACACTTTTGACAATTTTTGGCGGTACTGATAGGGACCACCCGAGAAAGGTCAGCAGAGTGATTGTAGATATGAAGAACATTGTTATGTCAAATCTTTGTGTAGTGTGTATAAATTATTGAATGAGCCTCTGGGTAAACATGTTGGTCTTTCCTCCTTTGCAGAAGCCACACAGAAGCCAAACCTCACAAGTGTGCTCACTGCACGAAATCATTTGCCAACACAAGCTACCTTGCTCAGCATGTACGAATACACACAGGAGTCAAACCTTACACCTGTAACTACTGCCAAAAGACCTTCAGGCAGCTCAGTCACTTGCATCAACACCACAGGTACCACACAGGATGTGTTCTTTTCAGTTGTGTCTTTTCTTTTTGATTGGTGTTTGCACCTGCTTTATTATTCAGTTGAGTTTTCCATTAATGTCTTATCTCTTTTTTTTGTGCCTGTTCAGGATCCACACAGGAGACAGGCCATACAAATGTTCACATCCTGATTGTGAGAAGTCTTTCACTCAGCTTTCTAACCTGCAGGTGACATACTCTCTTTCTGTATTTAAATTTATAAAGGCAATTTATATTTACAAAAAAATTACAAAAGTATCCTGTTTTTCCATTAATTGAAGGTGAAGGGTGGCTGAGTAAAGGATGTGCAATTCAGTTTTTGACGTAGAATTCAGTTTTATCTTTAGGGTGCAGAATTTAAATTTCAGTTTCTATACATGAAAGTACAATTCGAATGAATTGAAATTCAAAGAAATTTATTTTTCACCTAGAATAGCCAAGTTCTTTAGAGCGTTTTTCAAACTTTTGAATATTCGCTTGACACATTTTTAACAGTAGTATATGTAGATGAAGGGATTAAATCTTTCTGTCATTCTGATTTAGATTCCAGTATCACTTCCTGCAGGATGTGGCCGATTCAATTTATATTCACATTCATTCATTCTTCTTCAGTTCTTCTTTTTCAATTCTTGAATTTGGCAGAACCCTCCTCCAGCAATCGAGCAACATTGTCAGTGTATAGTGACATACGTTTTTACCTGTTCCTTACACTAAATTATTGTAGACCTTCTAAACACTTAAAACAAACAAAGTTGTTTTATGATGGTTTTATGATGCTGTTTGGAGCTTAACGACCCTTGCTTCCCTTCCACTTTCAGATTTTGACAGGTTTGGAGCAACATGGTGTTAGCAAATCATGATTTTTTTGGGGGGTAAACTCTCACTTTAATATTTCTGTCAATCTTTTACAGTCTCATCGGCGTCAGCACAACAAGGATAAACCATATAAGTGTCTCCACTGTAACCGTGGTTATGTAGACGCAGCCAGCCTGGAGGTTCATCTGTCCTCTCACACAGTCAAGCACGACAAACTCTACTCCTGTGGTTTATGCAATCACACATATACCTCGGTACAAACATCAGCGCCCAATCTCTCACCATCAATGAGCAGCATTTCCGATTCTTTTTAAAAATGATCCTAATATGTATCTTTCTCTGTCTGTAGGAAACCTATCTGATGAAGCACATGCGAAAACACACCCCAGATATGCTTCCGTCTCTACCCGGATCAAACCAGCAGAATCACAGCCCCGGTCACGCAGGAGGAAGTAGCTCGGATGGAAACAGGCAAAGCCAAGCTGAGAGGAGCAATGCCTTCGTCCAGCCGGTCGGTGTGCCGTGCATATTCGACTTGAACCAATACAAACCAGTACCTTCTGCAGATGTGCACTATAAAACTGTTAGTGTGTCTGACATATCCCCTCACAAAGACCTCTGCATCACCGTGGAGGCTTCTGCCATACAGGTGGAGCATCTCAACGCACGAGGAATCCCATGAAACTTTGGAGGGTAGAAAAAACTTTTGTAATCACTGAGATCCACACAGAGCCGTGGATATAGAATGACTTTTCTTACTCGATACCTTTTTATTTGTATAAAGGAGCAAGTGAATTTAAATGGACAAAATTTAAGAAAAAAGACTTTTGTATTTTTTTTTTGTAATCTGGATCTTCCTCCCAAAAGCTTCCTTGAAGACTATTGCTGTTTCAGTGGGTACCCAGCTCATATCTCAAGTCTTTTGTTGAAAATTCTGGTGTATCTTGTTTGTATGAATGTCTGCGTCTGTAGCTGTTGGTACGATCACTGCACTGTCAACATTAATATTGTTACTGTCAATGAGAACGGAAATATTTGGTCTTGCACAGTATGTATGGGAATTGTTTGTCTGTTTTTGCTTTTAAAAAGGGAAATTTGTTTGCAGTTACATATGTTAAAAAACACGTATACTGTATATGGTTAAAAGATGTATTGTGTGTGTGTGTGTGTGTGTGTGTGTGTGAATGAAAAAAGGACAACAGTAAAAGTTGTGTGTCAATTAATGTTGTTGGCAAATGTCTGAGATGGTGTTTTTCTTGTTTAGTATTTTCATTTGCAGATGACATGTAATACTCAATTATTACATTTATAGAATATATAACATTCTATTCTAACAACTGTTATCAAAATAAATGTTAACATGCAACAACATGAACAAAATCAGATAAGTGTACATTAACCCTTTAAAACAAGATTAAAAACAAATTATTGCTTTTAAAGTGCCTCCTTGTGATTATCTGTTTTATAATGTGTTGACTCTGTCAACCTTGGTTTTTCAATAAAAAATATTTATGGAATTAACGGGTATTATTGGCATTTATAATAACTAAATCAATAAGAATGTGGAATATTATTATATATATATTATTATTATTATTAATTCCTCCAAAACCAACAAGGACCCTCGTCGATTTAAAGAATAGTTACTACTTTCTTTGTTGTTTGTAGATTTTGAACTTTTGTAATACGATTTATAAATTCCCTCATGATTTATTGAGTAACAATTGTTTGTCAGACGTCAAAGAAACAATGGATTGAATTATTTGTGCTTAACTGTGTATACACTTTCAGATTTATTTGTAGTTCATTATATTTACATTTAATTCAAATAATGGTGTTTCTAACGTTCCACTGTATAATAGTCAGTTTCAATTACGTGACAGACTGCACCACTAGTCAAAAATATGGGGGTCAAAATTACTAACTGCTTCATCGTTTGACTTTAGTAAAACGGTAGTCGCATGAAGTGAACTGAGGTAATAAAAGAACAGAGAGCAACTGAACATATTAGATCAAATGTATTTCTGACACCTGGTGTTGAATCCCTGAAGACTATAATGGTGTCGTCCACCCCGTCAGTGGGCGGCGTCATAGAAAAGTCCACGCGAGTAACGGAGAAATTTCACGAATGTAAATATTAAGCGTACAAGGAGGATACGTCCTCGCGCATTCTCTCTGTTTTCCTCTTTTGACTAATGCGAACATGCCACGCAGAAAGCCTTTTAGTATCAAACAGAAAAAGAAGCAGCTCCAGGTGAAACGCGAGAAAAAGAGAGGTGGGTAACTTAACTAACGTTAGCTTAGCCGAGTTAGCGCGCCGCGATCTGAACGCGCTCGCAGACGTGCTACATTAGCCACGTGACGCACTGTCTCATGATTTATAATTTAGTGTGTGGTAATGTAAACAGGTTCCCCCACATTAGAGCATTCATTGAGCTACTATGCTTCTGCATATACTTTGTGTGGTAAGTTTGTTGTGCTAAGTTGTAACCAAACTTGACCTGACCAAAGCATTTGGCCATTTTTATTTGTGGGTTGCAAACAAGAAGGAACGCTGAATTTCTCGCTCAGCAACAGGAGAAATGTATCATAAGTGAGCTTGATACGGTGTTTGTGTGCAGTAAACAACGCTCCTGACAGATCGAACATTATACTCCCGAGCAGTTATGTTTCTATATAACGTTAGGCTACATTTCGACTTTGATTTGTCAACTGTGAAAGGAGGTGATCATGACACGCATTTAGAGCAGCTCGTGTTTTGCTGTAGTTGGCGCTTGTGTTATGCGGTATATAAGTGCGCAGACTCAGCGTGAAGTTACGTAACACAACACACTAAAGCTAACTGCTAACTGCTGTAAGTGTTCAGGTCCGATACACAGCAAAACCAGTTAAAACAGGTGCATATGAACTAGTTAATAATTTCATAATCATGCTATCAGTGTAAATCACACTGCACTATTCTCATAGGAACTATAATGACAACAAAGTGTTAACTATGGAGGGATATGACTAGTTTCTGAAGGTGCTTTCACAAATTAAGGCCTTGAAATTTCTTAAATAAGAGCAGAAGTCTTAATATCACAAAGTCATGGCATTAAATATTCCACACATGCATGCATGCATGCAGGCATATATTTCAGAATAAAAAGTGTTGTTATATTTATATATTTATATATTTATATATATATATATATATATATGTATGTATGTGTGTATATGTGTGTGTGTGTGTGTAATTATTTTCAAAATATACACTGTGTGTGTATTTATATTGTATATAAAAAATATATACAGTACACACTATGTGAACAAAAACTTTTATTTTGGATGCAATGAATCGTTTGACAGCACTAACATATATTATGTACATGTATATATTCAGTTGTGCTCATAAGTTTACATAACCCCTGCAGAATAAAAAAATATTTAAACAAAATAAAAGAGCTCATGGAAAAAAAATGATATATATTTTTTGTACTGTTCTGAATAAGCTATTTCACATAACAGATGTTTATATGTTGTTGAGGAATCCTGCGTTGGTCCTGAGCAGTTCTTCAGGAAAATCCCCCAGCACCTGCACATTCTTTGGTTTTCCAGCATCTGCATATTTGAACTTTTTCCAAAAGTGACTGTATGATTGAGATCCACCTTTTCACACTGAGGACAACTGAGGGACTCATACTTTACTATTTCCATGCTTTCCTTTACTACTATGAAATTATTACAGAAGGTTCAAACACTCACTGATGCTCCAGAAGGAAAAACCATGCATTAAGAGTTGGGGGTTGAAAACCTCACTTATTTTCACTTCTGATAAACATGCAACTATCTTCTGTAGTCTCTGAAGGGCAGTACTAAATGAGAAAATATGATTTTTAGACAAAATGAGAAAAATGTACACCTCTTCATTCTGTTCAGCCTCTTAATTCATGGTTTTTCCTTCTGGAGCATCGGTGAGTGTTTGAACCTTCTGTAATAGCTGCATATGAGTCCCTCAGTGTGAAAAGATGGATGTCATAGTCATATAGTCACTTTTGGAAAAGGTTCAAATATGAAACCGAGAGAGATGACCGATGTGTGTACCTGCATGCTCTATTGTCTCGCTTTACAAACAGTTACTTCAAAACAGCGATTTTACCACCTCCATTGCTGAGAAATATAATGTAACAATCTAGTATTCAGGGTATTTTATTAATGAAAATCATGGGAAGCACATGCATTTACTTAAATTCTAACGCTTAAAAATTTAAAGATACATTTACTTGAAGTCATGTTTTTTGATAAATTTAACAAAATTGATTCCATTTATGCTCAAAACAAGAACAAACATCTTAAAGTGGAGCATGATTTTATTTAATTTTTTCATACCCATTGTATCTTGTTTAGATTCTTAGATCAGATTTGCACTGGAAAACAAGACAAAAAATACAGAAGAAGAATTGCAATGTGATCAGAAGGTACAGAAGTGGTTGTAGCTATTTTTATTTGTCAAATGAATTAATAAGTAATGGAGATTGGAAGTTGTATTTTCAAACTTTGAACCATTGCTGAGATGTTTTCATTTAGATTTCGATCTATTCTTTGCATTGTTTTGATTTAATCTTTACATTATTCTTTAAATCTTTACTTGGTCTTAAAGTCTTAAATTTACCTTCATAAAACCTGCAGAAACTCTGGATTGGAGGTACAGGATGTTTTTCACAATCTATAGTGTATAATTAAAGGAAGAAAAAAAAAGACAGATGTTTAAGACAAAAACCACTCTTTAAAGCTTGCGTGTGTGTGTGTGTGTGTGTTTGTGCGCAGGAGAAAACGGTTCGAGTCACAGTAGCCGAAATGCCAGTGTGGAGCGAGGACCTGGCAGAGACAGAAAGTCAGATACATCAGACAGTGAGACGACAGACATCAGGAGGATCAACCATCAGCCTGGCACCAGAGAGAGCAGATATGACCCCAACAGGTAAGTCAGGACAGGTGAAACAGTCAGTCCAGGCTTGTCTTATTAATTCAACATGAGATGTTTTGACAGGGTCATGTATCGTCCTGTTTGTTAATCTTATAATGGCTTGTTTGCAGATTCCGTCTGCACTTTGAGAAGGAGAGTAAGGAGGAAGTGGAGAAGAGGAAGAAAATAGCGAGGGAGAAAATCCTGAAGCCAGTGGCAGAAAAGGAGCTAGAGATTGATATGTCCCAGATCTACCCAGAAGAGAAAGGTATTTATGCTACTGTGTAACTTAAAGTGGTGACAGAGTGTCGGGATGCATTGATCTGATACTGGCATTTTCTGCCGGATCGGGTATCCGTCAGACGAGACTGATCCAAATCCCATATTGTGCATATACTATTCTGTTATTGTTAAGCCTCACAAAAGCACAAAACATTATAAAGCACCATAAAGTCACAGTCCAAGTATTCTGAAGCCGTTCCATAGTTTAATGTGAGGTACAGATAACTTTTAAATCATTCACTTCAAGTTCATGTAAACTCTTTTCTCCCCTGTGGCTGTCTGTCATCCTCCATTCAACGCTCAAACTGTGCGTCACATTCGGTTACGATTGTCAAAACAGTGACACTCTCTTCAAGAGCGCACAGTAACGGAAATTGAAAATTGTTAAAAGAAAAGGCTCAATAAACTATTGCACTGATATAATACACTACACATCAATATCTCTTTCCTTGGTGAATTGAACTTCTCTATGCGTAGCATTATATAAATAATCGAATGTTTATATAAAATTGTGAACTCATGATATTTCTAGACTAACCTTTGCAGCTAAATTATCCACGAACCTAGTTCATAATAGTATTTTTGTCATAGAGTATCATATTTTTTGTTATTTTTCATTAAAATGATGTTGTCTGTATTTAGTAGATCGCACAAAAGAGTGATGATCAGGTCAACTTTTGATTTAAATTGATTAAAAAAACTACGCTGGTATCAGAATCAGCCGATACTCAGAATTTTTTGGATCTGATCTGAAAAAATTGTATTGTTGCATCCCTAACAGAGTGTTATGAAGGTGGCACTTTATTTTACAGTATGTGTACTTACAATGTATTTATCTAAGAAAGTTCTGTAAAATAAAATGCTACTGTTATGAAACTAAACTTTGCATTTGAGGTAATTGCTGCAGCATCTCTGACAAAAAAGAAGAGTGCAGAGTGACTTTCCTGTGAGATAGATTAGTCAATGACTTGTCAAAAATGCTGTGTCTGTATACATCCATTTACTGTAAATGAGACATTTTTGAGAGATGTCTGCAATATTAAAATTCAGAACATTAAAATACACACAGACTGCTGTTAAAAAATTGTTTTAATGTTTTATATTCTCACCAAAGTTGCATTTGATTAAAAATACAGTATGATTCCCATACTTGGAATTTGTAATCTGCATTTTACCCATCCAAGTGCACACACACACACACACACACACACACACACCATGAACACACACCCGGAGCAGTGGGCAGCCATCTCTCTCTCTAACCATTAGGCCACAGCTGCCCATCTATTTAATGCATCTTTGCTGAATAAAAGTATTCTTTTAAAAATAATAATAATCATACTGACCTCAAACCTGTTACCCATTTTGTCATCAAATAACCAGCAAAAATAACTATATTTAGAATTTTACCGTGATGCTGGTTTTGGTCCATGTTGTTAAATCTTACTTCATTTCCATTTTGTCTAATAACAGGCCTGGATTTCCCACGGCGGCCCTCCTGGCATTACAACATGCAGCGAGAGGAGTTGCTGCGGAAAGAGGAGAAGTCATTTCTGGAGTATCTGGAGGCTCTCCACTCCAAAAACCCACCCGGTACCCTCAGCCACTTTGAACACAATCTCGAGGTGAGGCATGTTCTGTCTGAAAACACCACACTACTGAAGTACAAAATAAAAATGTTTTTACCAGCAAACAGTATTTGATTGCTGCTGAGTCAATAGCTGTAATGAAATAGCTTTTTTTTAATTGAGTTTGAGCATCTGTTTGGCCAGACAGTGCTGGAAGCAAACACTGTTAAGTGTTCAGATTCACTGGTTTATGAGCCGTTGCTTTTCTCAAGCTATGTGACACATAAAACTGTTGTTTGCTTGGTGCAAAAGGAGAAACACTTTTTTTAAATGTGCAAAAGGAGCAACACTTTCTCAACCGTTAAAATGTATAGCACTAATTAGTATGCATATTTGGTTCATTAAAAGAGGCTTTATAATTCCTTATTTGTTTTGAAAGTCCTTCAGACAACAGATACACCGCAATATTGTGCAAATAATTTTAAGGCAAACAAGCTTTTGTTTTCTAAGAACTCATAAGCGTGAATCTAAATGTTTCAACCACTTAGCTGAGCAGAGCACTGGATCACAGTCAATTCATTGTTTTTAACGCTCTCCAATTTTCAGATAGTTTTGGATTTATGTGTCAAAAGGAGACCATAAAATGCCAGAGCCAAAAACCTCTCAAGTCATTTATTTTACCTCAAGTGGGCAAAAAGACTACAAACAAGAATGTGACTAACAGAGATTAAGGTTAATTACTGAAATTCAGACAGCCTGAATAACAACTATATATAAAAATGATACTTTTCTACTGCTGTCTGACTGACTGACTCTTTCTTTCCCAGACGTGGAGGCAGCTGTGGAGAGTAATGGAGATGTCTGATGTCATTCTCCTCATAGTGGATATCAGACACACAGTAAGTGTGCGACTGTGACTCCTGTTGAAACTTTTAGCAGTTTTCAAAAGATCATCAAACTTGCATAGGCTTTACTCTAAATGTGGGAGTGTCAGATAATGCAAACTGAAGTAATAAAATCTCCACTAGGGGGGGCCAGAGATTGTATTACTCTCGGAAAATTCACTTTTTGTATTGTGTTATACATTTTGAGCAAAAGAAGGGTGCTGTGGATGCCAGTGTAGCATCATTCAGTGCAAGCAAACATTATCCCTCTGTCTGCAGGTGCTGCAGTTTCCTCCTGCTCTGTATCACTACATCACTGGTGAGTTAAAGAAGTACATCATCCTGGTGCTCAATAAGGTGGACTTGTGTCCCGCCCCGCTGGTTTTGGCATGGAAACACTACCTGACTAAACAGTTCCCACGCCTGCACTGTGTCTGCTTTACCTCGCACCCGGGACAAGCCTACAGCACACGTGAGAGAGTCTTTCCAGAATCAGTGCTTTATCTACAATATGACCGAACAAAATAGACAAGAATAAATCCCCTTCATCTGTACTCTCTGCAGTTCTACAGAAGAAGAGGATGACGAAGAAAGCAGGATGGAATCAGGCTGGAGGACCGTTTCACATCATGAGAGCGTGTCAGGAGATCACAGCAGGAAGAGGTTAGACAACTTCCTCCTAGACAACAAAATATCAGCAGTGGAAATCAAAGGGGAGTAATAAATGATGATGGTTGTTATTTATAGTGGATTTGAGTAGCTGGGAGAAGAAGATCCAGAGGGATGCTGTTGCTGTGGGAACAGAGGGGGATCAAGCTGATGATGGATCGGAATCTGTGTTGATGGAGCATCATAGTGACGTTGCCATGGAAATGAACAGCCCCACGCAAGAACTTTATAAAGATGGAGTGCTAACATTGGGCTGCATAGGTAATATCTGAGATTAAAGTTTGAGATTTGATTGTGCACATTATATAAAAAAAAAAAAAGTATGTTCCTTCATAATCTTTAATCCAAAACCGCCGCTGCAACATCTGTTTTCTGATCACATGCATTGGCACGAGGTTGAGAAAATAAACTCCCTCATAGCAACCTGTCACTCGAATGAAAAAGCTCAATTTAGCAAATAACAACAATGAACAAAGTCAAGTCACGCTCTACTACGTTTTTTTTTTTTTTTTCGTTCAAGAAGCCATTTCACTCAAATACGTGTGAAAACCGAGAAGAAAAGATTATCATGATGCCCATTTCATGCTTAAACTGAACCAGTATTGTTGTTCAACATCAATATCAGTTACATATATCTTATTTGAAGTATCTTCTCCTTCATGTGTACATTTAAATTCATTATTTAGTTTAAGGGTGTATTCACACTAGAAAAGTCTGTCAGTTCACTTGCTTTGGTCCGGACCAAAAAAAAAAAAAAATATATATATATATATATTTATTATTATTATTATTATTATTATTATTTTTTTTTTTTTTTTTTTTTTGTGGTTCACTTTCACACTGCCCTTTTTGCAAGTGAACCAGAAACTGTAAACAAAACCAAACGTGTGCTCAAGGTCATCCATTCATTGGTTTATCCATTCAACCATACCAGAGTTCGTTTGGAAGCAGACCGAGACCACCTCTTCAGCTGGGTCTCAGTTCGGTTGTTAGGTCCGCACATGAGTGCTGTATTCACACCTGCCCAAAAGATCTGCACCAAAGGGGGAAACGAACTTGAGTTCGGATCAATAGAATCAAACAAGACAGGTGTGAATGCACCCTAAAACTAATATTGAGGTTTTTGGCACTTTCTCCAGGTTTTCCTAATGTTGGCAAATCTTCAGTGCTGAATAGTCTGGTCGGCAGGAAGGTTGTGAGCGTGTCTCGAACCCCAGGTCACACTAAATATTTCCAAACATACTACCTCACTCCCACTGTTAAACTGTGTGACTGTCCGGGGCTTGTCTTCCCTTCCCAAGTGGACAAGCAACTACAGGTAAAACCAGCATGAGTCTGTATCATTTATGAAAAGTTAAGTCATCCAGTCTGTGTTTTATGTTTATGTGTGTGTGTGTGTGTGTGTGTGCGATTTATTTTCTCAAATAGATCTTGGCTGGTATATATCCAGTGTCCCAGCTACAGGAGCCTTACAGTTCTGTAGGATACTTGTGTGAACGGATCGACTTCCTGCCTGTGTTAAAGCTGACACATCCTGACAACAGCCCAGGAACCCCAAAAGACCCTAAAACACAGGACTGGACAGCATGGGATGTGTGTGAAGGTGCTTGTCCTGCATATGGCACCATTCATTTCATATTTAACATTTAACTGGAAGGAGAAACTTGGAGAGCTGAAGTTGTTTTTATTGGTTTTTCAATGGTCACATTTGTTTTTGTTTTGTTTTTTAATTTTTTTAGCATGGGCCGAGAGGAGAGGGTATAAAACTGCTAAGGCGGCCCGTAACGATGTCTATCGATCAGCCAACAGTCTCCTGCGTTTAGCCATCGACGGACGGCTGTGCCTATGCCTGCGACCACCTGGATACACTCAGAGTAAAGGTCAGAGGTCAAACCACTATCATTCATGTCATCCACCACTCATGACCAGATTTGATGTGTAATTTCTGTATTATCAGAATACTGTAGCACCAACGTTTGTTTTTGGTTGGCCCAATTTTGAAAGTCATTTTTAATAGGGAAAACTTGGAAAGACCTTTGTAAGATGGACCCCAAAAACTTTTTATTACATTGTTGAATGTTTCATCTGTATCTGCCATGTATTAATAAATTAAGAAGCTACAACAGTACTTTTAAATACAGTTACCATTTCTTCAGATGAATGGGAATCACACCCAGACCAGGCCGAGATCACTGCTCTACAAGGAAGTAAGGAAGAAGAGGATGAGTGTGGTGACAGGGAAGACGACGAGGGCGAATCCAGTTCTGAGCTGGAGGAGGACAATGATCGGGATGCCGACGATGATGAGGATGCTGATGGAGATGATGAAGATGATACCGTGAAGGCTGACAGGAAGGGCCTCACTCTCAACATGTTCACTGTGCTGGGAGAGAACGAGTGTGAGTGAGGGATGTGATTCACACTCATTCCATGTTCATGCATTCCAGTCTCTTATTCATCACTGATCTCTTGATGACCATCTCATTTCAATCTGCAACCTGTCAATCAAAGGACTTTATAAAGTTTGGAATTTAAATGCTACTCCTTTTGTTTTTTTATCATTTGACATTTGTTGCATACTTCTACAGCCCATCATATAGACCACAATCTCCCCATTCTATTATTTTTTTTTTGTGTGTGCTGGTTTTGTCTATTTTGCAGCCTCTCTGTACCTTCCCTGCTTTTCATTTATCATCATCAGAAATGTATCAATGTTTGGAAAACTTTTGTACCTCCTGCATGCAGCCTTTTCCCTTTTTGAGAGGGCAGAAGGAATGTCCGTACAACCAGTGATTGTGCAATTAGTGTTACTAAATAAATATCAATCATCGATCTCAAAGCAGTGATGCCAAAGGTCAGGTGAGGTCAAAGGTCACTGCTTTGACCTCCAACAGTGAGTTGCCCACGTGAATGTATTTTATCCTCAATCTCATAAATCTCTGCGTGCAGGGCAGAACCAGCCGAGTTTGAGGAATCGAGATCGAGGCCAGGGACAGCCTCTTGACCTCAGAAGATTGTTCTGATAAAAAGCACATTTTAAAGCAAGCGGCAGCAACCAGCAGTCTTTTATTGTTGAATACTTTAATTTCTGAGCAGATATATACGATTATTATGCAGGCAATGAAGGTGTTGTTTAGAGTTGCGGTGGGAGTGATGTTCTGGACTATGCAAAGTTTACAGACCGAAAAGAAGAGTTCCAGTTATAGAAGTGAGATTGTGTAACGCACATTACACATGCACACTAACACAAGCCACTTAAAGATTTTATGTTGTTTTGGACTAAAAAGTGCATTTGTTAGAGAGTGGGTTGGTTTTGAAGAACTCAAGTTTGTGCACTTTTGCTAGGACTCCGGTTACAGTGATGATGTGCAGAGATACCGATACAAGGGTGCTGGCTTCCTGCTTTTCAGCCCCCTGTCCTGCAGCCCTTGTGTAGGGATTTCATGTGGGTGTGTCTTTGTTTGTGTGGGTGTGATATTGTGTGGATCATTCTTTCTTTATTAAAATGTTATTATACAGAACCAGCCCTCTGCAATAAATATGTTCCCCTGACTCTTTTCTCATTGTTATTTTTGCACGAGGACACAGCTACTAATGTCAAACAGTATGTTAATGATATATTGTAATTAAAAGTTTAATGTAGGCATAAATAAATGAAACCTACACATTTAGACTGGAAATTTATACTTTGACATTTGAATTAAATAGCAAATTAACATCTAATAAACCAATCACAAAAGTGTTTCACTTTTTTTCACAATACAAACTAAAGAGTTTGGTTATAAAACTTAGCATTTACTGTAAAAAAGAATTTCAGGCAAACTACTAAGAGATACATCGTGCCTAATAATATTTATTTGCATTTAAGTAGTTTGCTATGCTGTTCTAAAGAGCTCACTGAGTTACAAGCTGTCAGAATTTCATTTTATTTTTGGTCGTGTAAATAATCGCAACTGCGCTGAATGGCATATTTTTGCTCCGTTTAGGCCTCTCATTATAAATAAGGTATTTTTGTCCTTCACAAGTGTGTGCTCCATATTCTCACTGTAACCTGAGCCATGAAAGCCTGATGTATCAGATATGATACTCGATAAAAGCATATGCAAACACTTATTTATCTTAGATTTTGTGTGAAGGTATGGTTAAAGAAATTAAGAAAACTTAAAAATGTCAGGCATTACAGAGTTAAAATCACTTTGAAAACTCAACGCAGTTATAAATTATGTCTGTTTACCATTTGTTTACATAGAAATACATTTAAAAAGCTGCAGTGGAGCACAAAAATATGTTCTGCATGAACCAGTCTTAAAACAGTTGGAAAAGCAAGTGGTTACCTCATTTGTCTGCGAGAGTGCGGTTTCTAAAAATCTGTTATCAAGGTAAAGAGTAGCTGCTTTAAAGAAGCTAAATTTAAGATTTAACAATTTTGCTCGTTCCATAATTCCCAAGCTTCCAATCAGTGTTTTTTCATAGTCTTAATTACTATTATTGTAGCATATGGAAAATAGTAATCATAAAAAAGAGTAGGTGTGTCCACACTTCTGACTGGTACTAATTATGAGCTTTACAGCAACACACTTAGGACATGAAACCTTTGAAAATCACTGGCGATGAGATCACATGGCAATGCATCCCATCACATCACTAATCATCATTTCCCGGCAGTAAACACTGCAGCATTATCGAGACAATGAAGCATTCCTGTCTTATTTGAATATTGCCCCACAATCAGGAAATCAAGTAATGTAATTATAATCCATTTCTAATTAAACAGGGAATACTTTTAAACATGCTTGTGGTTTTGAGTGTGACTTGGATATGTTACAGTGCCTAACAAGAATAATTTGCTCATAATGACCAAGACAAATAATCTTCCCCTCTGAAAAAAGGGTAAAACACAACTCACTAATTTCCTGTAGTATAGATTGTGTAAAACTATTTGCCAGTTTGTAACCACCGACAGCTCTGTGCTAGTCTCATATTTCACTCAACCGTGACCTCATAAATTATCCAAATGAAATTCTGTGGTCTTTAACAGGAGTCATTGGTCATGCTTGTGCTGTCCATATGTGTTGCATTAGTGTAGAGCAGCCTGCTTTTCACATGACGTACATAACCAGTCTGCAACACCCACGAATCGACAAAGAGTGAATTAATTAGTCCTATTATACCAGTCTGGCTTTAAACATTATAATCAAGGGTCTGGTATTGACGGAGACAAAGGCTGAGTTTTTATCAGGGTGAATAATGGTAAACACACCATCGGTCACGCAGGGGTTAATCAGAAACCAGACACAGCTCTAATCTGATTGGTGTTAATTTGCTTGTTTAGACATCTGGTGATTTTGGCAGACTCTGTTAGCCATATACCATTCGTCACATGAAAGGATTTCCCAGTTAGGATGTCTGGTTGATTAATGTCTTCAACAGTAAAATGATAAATGCAGCTTGAAGTATATAACCCTGAATGATAAATGGAAGTTGTGTGCTTCAGTATCTGAAGAAAATGCTGAAGTGGGATTTGGTCTTCTCTTCTTCGAGGGAACTGATAACACTGGCACACCAAGGAATACCACTGGTCTCGTAGCTCCACAATATTTATGGTTGCAGTGATATTTGACCACATGATGAAATCTTTTACAGACATGAGACTAGAATTTTGAAAGCGTTATTGAAGTTTTCTGTTTGTGGATAATATAAGGTTTATTAACTTGCCTGAAGAGGCTTTTATGTTCTACAACTTAATACATAAATCTGTAAAAGAGTCCTAATATGGAAGTCTGTTTCTGCCAAAGTAAAACAGAGGATTGTGAGATTGTGTAATGATAGTCACAATTGCAAGAAATAAACTTGTCATATTTGCAAATAAATAACGTAAGAATGAAAAGATGTGACACGATTATTAGAAAAATGACAAGAATCTTGTAATTGGCAATGTGAAGTTACTATTGGGAAAAATAAAGTTGCATTTACAAGACGAAACAATTTTAAAATATAAGGCACATGTTGCATAAAGAATTTGAATTTTTATGTTCACTTGTATAATAATAAATTCACAGAGCAATATAAAATCCAAATTCTGAAAAACAGAAATGAAGTCGCAATTGCAAGATATGTTACAATTACAAGAAGTCACAATTTATAGTCACAATTTAAAAAAAAAAAATCAAAATTTTACAATATTGTGATTTTTTTTTTTTTGTGGCCTAGTGGTTTGAGAGTTTGACTCCTAACCCTAGGGTTGTGGGTTCGAATCCCGGGCTGGCAATTACACGACTTAGGTGCCCTTGAGCAAGGCATCGAACCCCCAACTGCTCCCCCGGCGCTGCAGCATAAATGGTTGCCCACTGCTCCGGCTGTGTTCTCACAGTGTGTGTGTGTGTGTTCACTGCTCTGTGTGTGTGCACTTTGGATGAGTTGAATGCAGATCATGAATTCTGAGTATGGGTCACCACTTGGCTGAATGTCACGTCACTTTCACTTTTGACTTTCAATTGTCTGCTGTACATGAAACTTCTATTTTTCATATTTGTGACTTAACACTGTAAAAAAATCCAACTTGTTAAAACTTTCTTAATTACAAATGTAAGAAAGTAGCTTGTAACAAATAATTTTTGGTAGGTGTCAGTTTATTGTTTATCAGTTAATTTGTGCGACCTGAATAAGAATACTTGTAAAAGTTGGTTTGTTTACCATACTTAGATACTCAGTTTGCTAACAACATGTCCAAATGCTCTCCCGACTTTCTAAATTCAGTCATCTGAACAAACAACATTAGACTGAACAATATTGTGCAAGTTCCCTAGCATGCATTGCAGTCTGAAAACATTTTATGGTGATTATTACAAATAAAATATTAGCATTGTTTTGCATTCTTAATTTATGCTGCTGCTGCCATTGTCACTGTCAGTAAGCTTTGATAATCGTGTGTTGAGGTATATGTGCATCTCATTGGAACTTCTGAATTTGATACATTTATCTTTGTCTTTAGTTTTTAAGAGGCAGACACTGCCCATATTTTAAGTTTTAAAAATGCAAGAGGATTGCTAAATAGGATTAGTATTGCTAAATGCTAAATAATCTTTAGTTAATGTGACCGTTCTTTTTAATTCAGCACACTGCTTTTCATTCATTATATGAACTAAAATTTGTAAGTTCTCAGTAGCTAGTTGAGTTCACTAAACAAGTTGACTGCGGTTTTGAGTTAGGTCAGCTTTTTTTACAGTGAAAATATTATATTGCAATTGTAAGATTTAAGTCATCATTGAGAAAAAAAAGTTGCAATTGCGAGCTATACGTCATATTGAGTGTTATTAAGTCTATATTACAAGAAATAATGTTACATAACCTTTGTCTTTAACTTTTCCTTTGCAGTGGAAACAGGCCTTTCTATGTCTTGAGTAGGATTTAGTGAATTAGCCTTCCAGTTTATAAACTGACCACATGATTGAAGAGCTCTATTAAGAGGACCTTACTCAGCTACATAAACACATTTTGTTCATGATTTTGAGTCTAAAAATGATTTATAGTGTTTATTGTATATATTTGGATAGGAGTTTCCCCTACATTTATTTCAGTGCGTTCAGTGTAATTTATGAGCAGACAGTTGTTTCTAGTGCTGGTGATGGCAGTGAAGTGTAGCCTATTAGGTGTCCTGCCTTCTGCCCAAATCTAAACTCTGCTTTCAGTACGGCAAGCCAGAGAGGTCAAACTATGCTGGCACACAATAGTACTGACATAATTAATTATCATCAAACGGTATTGTGACATATCACAGCACCACCGTAAGCCACCTAGAATAAACTCATATAGCCTAAAAACAGTGTATAAAACACATCACAGAGATTTTACAGATCCACTGAGCGATGTTGTGCATTGTCATCACTTTTTAACACTCTAAATTGTTTTCCACATGTGTGTGTGTGTGTTTAGGGTGGTGGGACTGTTTGCTGCTCACCATGTTTGTTAGAGTCTATGTGTCAATAGGTATTTTTAGCTTGAGCTCTCACTGCATTGCAATGGCACTCATACCCAAAATCCCAGTAACCCCCCACTCACTCTCACTGTGAAGCCAGACAGAGCAGGAACAGACAGGAAGAGAGCGAGCGGGACAGTTGTGTCATCACACACACAGTCAATGCAGAATTAGACCCTCCCTGCTCTTGTTTCCATGGAGACAGTTTGAAATAACCCCCTATGATGGGCTGTAATAAAGGCGGACCTACCTGATCACCACACCCTGACTCAACCGTCATTAACATTGTTAAGCACTCATACACTCAGCGCAGAGACAGAAAATAACAGTCATTTGAGGAGAATCAAATTCTGCCTTAAAGGGATAGCTGACCCAAAAATGACATTTCTATCATCTTGTATTCACCCTGCTGTGGAACATGATTTTTTTATAAAAATTTTTACTAGTTGCTCTTTTCAAGTAAATTACAATAAATGGATACTAGAAGCATCATGAACAAAATCATACAAGTGGCCCAAATGACCCATTTTAGTATATTTCAAGATGCCTGACATCATGTGACATCTTTTAGTAACTATAATATTTATTTATTATTATTATTTTTTTTTTAATTGGCGTAACTACTAATGTTTTTGTAATTTTCTTTTGTGCTTGAAATGAAGTTATATTTGTATTTTATTCCAGTTTTAGTACATTTAGATACTTTTTTCATTTAGTTGCAAAGATTCATTGAAGGTATCTCACTCAAAACAATCATTTACTCTCATGAATGCACCATTGACAGATAGACCAGATTTCAAAATTTTCGTCCACTTGTGGCATTTATTTTTGATTGATTTATCTCCTTCCCTAATACAATTTCTTATTTGTAATTATTGTATATTCTACTTTACTCTTATGAAATCATAAATCACTTTGGTATACTCCAAACTTTAGTTGTGAAGGTGCTTTATAAATACATTTAGTTTTGATTAAACTTGATCTAAAAATACTTACATTTTTATCTGTTCCTCAAATATTTTATATTTAAAACTTGAGACTTTTATGGTGACTTTGTGTCCTTTTCTGAAAGTTCATCTTTGATGTATGGCCTACATGACACAGAGAGGCTAGAACATTCTTCACAATGTCTTCTTTCATGTTCCACAGAAGAAAAAAAGTCATACAGGTTTGGTAAATTACTTAAGAGTAAACAATGATATCATTTTAATTTGGGGGTGAACTTTCTGCAAATCCTGAGTCTTGCCGTATATAATGTAAGCGGTCAGCAGAGGGAAAACATCTAACCACATGACACAAAAACACAGACAGACACAAACACAATTACCGTCTGCTAAAGAACACCTGCGGTCACACTAACCCATCTGTTTTAATCTTTCAAGGAGATTTTCCTTAGAGAGAGAAAACAAAAAATCAGACACAACATAACTATTTATGAATGAATTAATATTCAGGCCCACAAAAGAAAGATATAGATATATAGATTCTCAATTGGGGTAAACATGATTAATGACTATGCAAATACATCTTAGAAAACTACACAACATAGAAAAGAATAGGCTCAACAAATAATAAGTGGGATTACTGTTCAGGAAATGACTATGGGTCTGGAAATAACCTCATCACACTGAAGCTAAGCCTCTTTTCCAGCAGTTGTGCTTCTCTGCTGTCAGTTTCTGATTGAAAGGACGGTTATAACAGAAGTCGGTCAGCATGATTTGACAGACTTTAGATCCATGAAAACATTGAAGCAGACTCAAACAGAACATCCTCCAGCTATGTGAGGTGACTGATATCAGTGATGAAGCAGCAGAGGTTGTGCCTTGTGCAGTTTTACTTCCCAGTACCCCCCCAAAAAAAGAGAGATCAGAGAACTGACACCCTTTTGACCCCCACCCAGACTCCCACCCGCGGCTGCAACCTGACCCTGTGACCTCTGACACCTTCACCTTTCGGAAAAGCTTCAAGAGAGTAACCTAAAATGGTCAGTATCTTCGATTGTGCAAACTAATATGTTTAACACAGAATAGGTAAATGCTAACCATAATCAATGCAATATAAAAAGCCTAAAGAAACTCAATGCGATTGTTGATGACACAAACTAAGAGATGGTTCACGCCTGATATGTTCTTGGGTCAATTTGCTCTGTTTTGTTTAATTGTTGGTCTGGGTAAACCAGCTCTAGATGGAACTCTTTGACCTGCAATGCTCCTCACTGTTGTTTTTAGCATCTTGCACTATGATCAGTATGTTCAGTGGTTTTAATTTTGTATTTTATTACTTAATATTTAGCATCTGAATTTTAGGGAAACTTTTACTTCACTCTTTCTGAGTGCATAATTTATTAATAATTAATATTTTTATTTAACAGTATTTCAGAAAAAAATATGTGTCTGGAACATTAGACTAGCAATTTTTAAAATAATAATTCGTTTTTTTTTTCATAATAACATTATAAATATATTTTTTTATAATTATAATATTAATTTCTAAATGTTTAAATTAATAATAATAGTGTTATTATTGGTAAATGTTTTTAGAATTAATAATAATAATAATAATAATTTGTGCTGTCAAACAATTAATCATTATTAATCGCTTTCAAAATAAGTTTTTTTACATAACATATGTATATGCACTGTATTTATTTATTATGTATATATAAATACACACAAATACAGTATATATTTAGAAAATATTTACATGTATATATATTTATATTAATATATTTTATATTACTTTTAAATATATTTAATATATAAACATAACATATTTACCTTAAATACTGTATATATGTGTTTCTATTTATATATACATAATAAATATACACAGTATACACACATATTTTATATAAACAAAAACTTTTATATAGGATGCGATTAATCGTTTGACAGCACTAATATTAATATAAATAAAATAATATTATTATAGATTAGCATACATTTAATACATTCAAAGGAAAGTACTTTTAGTCATTATGATTAAAACAAGTGCTTATATTTTCAAGTAAGAAGTGATATTTCATCAGGGTATGTATACTTTAAACAAGGATCTGTGTACATCATCCTTCATCCAACTTTTAAAAACATGTCTGACTTGCATACAGTGTCTAATATTTCATCAGTAATGTGATGTGATGATAACATAACACCAGGAGGAATCTCCCTCTGTCACTGTCATTGTCTTGCGACATCACACACACATGCAAACAGGACAAAGTCAAAAGCCATACATTCCTTTGAGCCTCAGACACCAAATGTGACTGATCTCATTTCACAAAATACACACACACCCTCCTTCTATACTGCCTCCCTGGATCATCCGTGTCTTTTTACGCTCTTATGACACTTTAGAGAAGCTCTCGAACCTCTGGGCCCCTGAGACAACCAGCCATTATGAAACGGGACACCGGAGAGGACAGAACAGAGAGTGTCCTACTATTCTTCAAGTGTGTGTGAAGATGGGGGAGGATTTATGTGTGTCACATTGGTAACTGATGTAGCGGGAGGGATCCATAGCGAGTAAGGGGGAGAGAAGGATAGATTATGTGCTTTGGTAAGGGAATGAGTGGAATGCCAGTTTGTGACGCTTCCCCACATTCTGCAAGCCTGACATTGTGAGAGTGATCAAGCCGCTCTGCCCCTCAACAGCTGTGTGTGTGTTGATGGGGAGGGGTGCATACATGTGGACTCATGGGTGTACATATGATCTGTGCTTTCTCACTTTAATCAGCATTTAATTACATAAATCGTAGAGATGACACCGTTGAAAGTGAACTGTTAAAATATGGAATGCTTTATATGCAAACTATTATGTTGGTATTCATGCTCTTTCTCTCTCATCATTGACCTTGTACATTTATGCAACTTGGCAGCTTTTTAAAGTAATTTATGGCATTTAATTTCACTATTTGACCATAAACTGCATTTGTACCTTTCTGTGTTGTCTGTCCATGTGTCTAGAACAAATGCAAATTATTTATTCCAAATTATAATGCAAGTGAGCTATCAATAGGATTTCGGTGCAATAAAGAGTTTTTGTTTGAGTTGTTTTTCATATCATTTCAGGTAACTGGTATCAATCTCAGACTGGTTTGGTCAATAGTTTGCCAGGTCTTCTTAGGTAAATGGAAACCCTACTTAAAGAGGTTGTTCCACATTATTAAGAAAGTTACAGTTCTCATGAAATATGGTGAGGAAGAAAGATCTTTCTGAAAATGAAAAGTATGAAACGTCTAATGTCTTGCAAAAGGCATCAAAACAAAAAATATATATATTTTGCAAAAAGCAAATAGAGATTATTGAACCGTTACAATATTTGTGAGTGATTTAGAGCACATAAGATCTTGGTCAGATGAAGATTTATTAAGGAAAGTTTCTGTCAAACAAATGAACTGTATTGTAATGGCAGCTGTAAAAAAGCCGACAGGTGTTTGAAGCTCCTGGACTCTCAAGATCCTCTCCATGCACACTGGCAGTTGTGTGTTAAGATGCATTTCAGTCACTGCTAACCAAACCTCACAAAGAGAAACCTGGACAGGTTTGAAATATGGATATTTATCTTACAAAAACACAATGATTTGCTACAGGAGGCCTTTATTCACACCCTGGATCCGTGTGAGGGACATTTTATAACAGATGTGTGCACTTTATTTCACGTCTTCTGAACTGTCTTTTAATTGAATTCATTATTCACATTTTGTGAAACTGTTATTGTTCGCTGATTCTACATGCCTTACATAACCTCCGTTTTTCAATTTCATTAAAATGTATTAAAATGTCATGCATTACTGGCTTCTCAGGGGGGTAAAACTCTTTAACTATCAGGCTCTTTCAAATGCGTCGCGCTTCCCTGACTTTCTCTTTTTCACTCTAACCAGCTTCACTTTTCACTCGGATTAGATTTACCTCCTTCTCCTTTCAGCCACACTTCACTCTTCCCTCTCCATCCTTCACAGTGAATTCCACACAGGATCAGGCCTGTTTAGCTGAACCTATATGAAGTTATTTTTGATTCAAAACAACTGAACACCTGTGGCAGTGTGATTTGTAGTTGTAGAGAAAAGCCACACATGTGTATCAGTAAATTTGAAGTCACAGAGAGAAATGTTTTAAGAGTTGCAAACCTGTAGACTTTTTTTCTCTCTCACAAACACAACACAACAGTTACACCTTCTCAAATTCTTCATTGCAGATGCACAAATCCTATTCTACAAATCACACATTTAGAAACTCGTACGCTCGCTTTTTTGAAACAATTGCTGCAGTGAATGTGGAGCAAAACGCATTTACACACCCGCTTCAAGAAATGTGAAGTCGTGGAGAAATGTTGAACATCCGCAAATCAGTACGTGAATTGATCAAATGAGAGTTGCACACTTGTAGAATATTTTCTCAGAAATGTCTTGTATATTTTTCTAACACCAACACAAAGTACATAACTACAGCTGCTTGAATCAGCTGCGATGAATCTCAAACACCGTCTTTCGCTTTCAAGTGACAAGTTTCGCGCTCTCCCTTTTGCACCGAGATATTTGGTTCAAAAGTGATTTGTGCATCTGTAGAGGTAGTGGGCGGGACTATTTAGAAATTACAGAATTTCAGCCAATCAGAAGAGCTACTTTGGCTCGTTGCTGAGCATAGACTCATGGTGTCATATTCACATTGTTTTTCATGTCAAATAGTTTATCCATAATGTTAGACCATTGCTATAAAATAATAGTTTTGTGCTTAATACAGAAAAGGCACTTTTGATTTTGTTGTAAAAAAATAAAAAATAAAAATGCTAAATGATGCTTGGCTTATTTGGGCTCTGATAAATCTTTCTCTGGTAGTCCATCATCTGTGCTCTTGCTGTTGTGAAACATGTGTCCATCTTGGAGGCTGAGGAGAAATTACTGCGAGGACCTGTCATTGACGCAAGCTACTGTAAGGATCCTATAAAGGACAAAATGTTGAAACATGACATCCTGCCATAATATATAAATAACCATTGTTTATACCACTATGCAACTTTTGCTTTTTTATTATTTTTATCAGTGAGTGGTATCACTTTGACAGCAGGATAAAGAAACAATTAAAGAATAGTGGCAAGCCATAGGAGAGTCATCTACAGGAGTCATGCTGTTAAGAAATAACCAAGTCATGGTGTTAATAAATAATTCTTTTTGAACAACAATGTTGTCTCTTTCTTTTAAATGACCCTTGGAACTTTAGAAAAGGGTTAAATTGTGTTTTTCTTCTTAAAAAGCTATGTAGGACATGTTTTGTTGCTGTATGATGAGCAATTGTGAATTGTACAGCAAATATTTCATTTAGGATCCATATGATTACACAGTGCTGTATATCTAATGGCCTGAATATGGTTAATATCTAAATATAACTTAATATAAATTCACAACATCATATATCAGTCAGTCTATACAAAACAGTTTATAAATAAATATAAAAACAGTTTATAAATAAATATAAATAATACAGTTTACAGTAGGTCATAGGTCTGCAGCCTCCTCCTACTGGACGCATGCGGAACAACAGGGGCGTAAAACTGCTTGGGGCGTATATCTACCGGCTCAGTAGCTCTTCTGATTGGCTGAAATTCTGTAATTTCTAAATAGTCCCGCCCACTACCTCTACAGATGCACAAATCACTTTTGAACCAAATATCTCGGTGCAAAAGGGAGAGTGCGAAACTTGTCACTTGAAAGCGAAAGACGGTGTTTGAGATTCATCGCAGCAGATTCAAGCAGATGTAGTTATGTACTTTGTGTTGGTGTTAGAAAAATATACAAGACATTTCTGAGAAAATATTCTGCAAGTGCGCAACTCTCATTTGATGAATTCACGTACTGATTTGCGGATGTTCAACATTTCTCCACGACTTCACATTTCTTGATGCGGGTGTGTAAATGTGTTTTGCACCACATTCACTGCAGCAATTGTTTCAAAAAAGCGAGCGTACGAGTTTCTAAATGTGTGATTTGTAGAATAGGATTTGTGCATCTGCAATGAAGAATTTGAGAAGGTGTAACTGTTGTGTTGTGTTTGTGAGAGAGAAAAAAAGTCTACAGGTTTGCAACTCTTAAAACATTTCTCTCTGTGGCTTCAAATTTACTGATACACATGTGTGGCTTTTCTCTACAACTACAAATCGCACTGCCACAGGTGTTCAGTTGTTTTGAATCAAAAATAACTTCATAAACCTAAGAGAGAAAGAGAGAGAGAGAGAGAGAGAGAGAGGGTGGGGGGTGGGGGTGGAAAGCGTAACACAGAGGACCTTTTTTCAGGAAGAGAAGGAATCAGAGAGTGAGACAAAGCTAGTCCAAGTAGTGGAAACCAAAGAAACAATGTGCAAAGGTCATTGCAACATTACAGGGGGATCGCAGATTGCCAGAGCAACACATAAAACTAGGGTAGCTGGGGAGAGATAAAAAAAGGAGGGAGTGTAAAACAGAGAGGGAAGTGGGGAAAAGAAGAAGGAGTGGAAGAAGTAATCAGGTTATATCACAAGTTAAGCCTTTGGAGGAGGCATTCCATTTTCTAACTCAGTCGAAAAGTTATAGTTCCTGTCTTTTCTTCTGGCACCCTGTAAACTGAGATCTGTTCATGGGATGCACCCTCAGCTTTATTGCAATGTGGTGAAATACCTTTCACAGTATTGATTTTCATTATAAAACCTGAAGATTAGTTGAATCACTTGGAACATAAAATTCAGCATTGAAACCTCTCCCAACTTTTTTAACTACAGAAGAGCACCCACTGAACCAGTCAGTAATTTAAAGTCATGATGTAATGGAAACAGCGACAGATCATTTCTTTGTATTGTAATTTGTATCCAAGGAAAATGATAGGAAAAGTCTGGCATATGTCACCACAGAAAAGTCTGCCTTATCATTGAAGAGTGAAATTTTGGTTAAAAATGACAAAAAAGTGTTAAAATATATCAAAATAAATCAAATAATAATAATAATATATGCATGCATAAAATGTTAAAAATAAAACCATTAAGATGCATTTAGAAAAGAGGAGTGAATTACCATTTCATGTCAACTTTAAAGTTGCGTGAAGTTGCATCAGATCTCTTTTTCTGTATTGTGATACGTATACAGTTTAAGTGGACTAAATGATTGTAGACGTTCTCTGTAAGCCACCAAAGAGATGTTTGCAATTTACACTGAAAGCTCCAGTTTGCATTTTGATCAAACATTTTTTTTTTTTTTATATAAAAATAAACATGCATTAAAAAAATACATTTAACATGCATTTAGAAATGAAATAGGGTGAATTTTTTAAAGGACAACTTTACTAAGCAAAGTGTGAGGAAAGAATAAAACAACCAGGGGATGTGGGTCAGAATCTTGAACCATTAAAACTGTGTGTGAGTTAAAGTTAATCATATTCAAAGTCAAACCAGGTCATGCACAATTGTTCTTTCAGCGCGAACAGGACAAAAGAACAAGCTGCTTTCAAAATAATGTTTGAACTGGAACTCCTTCAATTCTTCTCTGTTTCTCTTTAAACACATTCTCTCCTTAAACAAACTTTTGTAACAGTTTTAAACCTGATGTTAAATGATATCTCTCACTGTTTTTCTCGAATATGCTTCACTTCTCTGTGCAAATTCTTTCCATGCCATAAAAAGCAATACCTTCACACGTGCTCATGCTCATACACGATGCCTGCGGTCAGTAGGCTTTGAGAAACAATATTGACTTGGTAGGCTGCTGTTTCTCTCTGTCCACTATTTATCTCAGTGTTACTGAATGACTGCCAACAAGTTTCCAATTCCCATCTCCTTCCAGTGGATGGGCAAGTAGCAACACATAGCTGTGGAATAGCTTTTTCACTCACTCACCACCCTTCTCTAGCCTTCTTATTTACCTTTAATATAATTTTTCACTGAGATTAAAGCACCACACCCGTTCATTCTCCTTTATTTGTACATCTGCAGAATCTAGTGTCTGAACCTTTTAATCTAACGAGGTTTCTTTTACTTTTCCTCCTTATTGCCTCTGAGCTCAGGTTTTAGTCTGTTAACACTATCTTTACTGTCTTGCCTCAGGACATAATGGTATATTGCTGTAGTTTTACTCTGTAATAATGCCATCTTTTAACACCACAAAGGCTTGTTTATTGACGCTAACATCAAACTCTGAAGGGAAAAAGCCATCCATGTTTAGTTATTAGAAATGTAGCGAGTACTATATTTACGGTGGACACCGGAAAGGGTTAACAAGGTAAATCCTGTTGTTTCCTTACCAGCAATATTAAATTTCATATTCCCAAAATCTATCCGTTAATGTTACACTTTTTAAGCCTCTCAGAGGTAAGCGCTGAGTATCATTTACAGCGGAGCAGCCAGGTCACGGGTTCCTTGCTTTACTCGCTCCGGATTGGTCAGTTGCCTCATGAAATATTCAAAGAAGCACCTGATTGAGGGCTGCCATTGGACGCAGCTAGTGCAGCTATGTAAATGAGCACCTGGTCGTGTTTGCAAGCCCTGAGGGGAAGAGGAAGAGGTCTAAAAGCTAAGCGCTTGTGAGCGCGCGGAGAGAGAAGCACTGATTGAGAAATAAATAAGGACGCCAGAGTCGGATCTTACAGAATATTCATCCTTACAAACCTTTCCGAGCGTTGGACGTACAGCTTGCCTCCTTTCAGAAACTTTTTGCCTTTGCTTTCTTGACTCGGTTTATTTATTGGTGCTTTTGTGGCTTTAAGCACAAACTCATAAGACTGTGCCAGACTATATTTACCTATTATATAAACAACCTGCCAAAGTGAACAACTCGGATTAAACAGATCAGGCGACACATTTGGAAACGTTTTCGCGGTCTGACAGACTTCTAGGTAAGTAATAAGAAAATAAATTAAATAACATAAGTGTAGTTTGTCTATGGTCAGCAAACTGTCAGACGTTACTTTTACTATGTCGTTTTTAGCAAATGCACTGTAGATATTCGGAAATGAGTGTTGTTTCGACCACCGCGTGGAAACGCATTTGGCTTTCCATTAACCTCCTAACGTTAGTTGTTTTAGACTGCGCTCAAATGTGTTAACTCGTCGCGCGAGTGAATTTAACTGTCTCGTGCGTGGCGTCCAAGAGTCTCGGTGTGTGTGTGTGTGTGTGTGTGTGTGTGTGAGGAGTTTGGACGTCTGCCACGGTACCGTGAATGCGCTCGGTCTGGTGTGGAGTCGTGCTGTTTTGTTTGTGAAGTTGTTATTCGCACCCGCCCGGGGAACTGAAATGGTCCCTAGTTATGGTTATGATACCTGGAACCAGGGTTCAATGGGATCATTTATTAGAACAATACGTAAAATGACTTGAAAACTGCTGTGGGTCATACTGGTGGTATATTTACCCACCTGTGGCCCCGGCATTACGCGTAAGTTAGTATTTATTAGATACCGCAATCTTGCTGTAAACTGTTATTGCAGAGCAGTCTCAAAAGCACGCTAGACTGCCGAGTCATGGTGTTAAACCTGTAAGAGTTATGCAGAATACTTATCAGACCTTATCCACTGATTTACCATTGCTCTTGGTGTATGAAATTATTTACAGCTTGTAAATGATGGTTTACCACGTTAACCGATTCAATCATAATTGTTGAGCACATGTGTTTTTAACTTCTTGAATGGAGAAATTACATAAACAATGTACACTTTTTAATCAGATATTATCTTTCAGAGGAACAAATCGAATTAAAACTGATCTAGTGACCGCTATCACTAAACATGTATAAATGAAACTAATAAAGTATGCACTTATGTTGTTTACAGCTCCATGTAAATTCATCAACTCAAACCATTCAAAGTGAAAGGTACTTTTTTGTCCCAGATGTTACTAGTAGGATTAAATGGGTAAAATAGTAGTTATGTTTGTCCAAAATCATGGTGATTTGTAAGTATTTTACATCTTGGCAAATTTGTGGCTAAATCGAATTTGTACCAATTCATTTGTATGTTATGTATAGCTCTCCACTGATAGTTAGGTAAGAGGTGGACCTCCATGTTTACCTTTTTTTTTTTTAAATGTATGTTTCTAGACAAATGTGTATGAAATTCCACCTCGTGAAGTAAAGTTTTGTTATGAGATCTAGTTGTTTTGTTGTGACCCTGTGGCAGAGATGATCTCAGACCACCACAAGACCCTGTGGATGGATCGGTGTCAAGAGAGAAACTTCAAACTGGTTTCAAAGCACCTAAATCACCAACCATACAAAAAATGCACACATAAGGGGACTTTTGCATTAAAAAAGAGAGTTAATTTTCTGAAAAAGCAGACAGGGAAAATCACCATGGTAACCATAGTAATAGAGCTATGGGATTCCATTCAGACGATGTCAGATTATTCCCATCTAATTTTCATTCTAGTAAATATATTATAAAGATAGTATTTTATGGGGTTTATAAGTATTTCAGCAGGTTTTTGTGTCTTCTGAACAGGCAAAAGAAAATGCAGTGTATGCGCAAAAGCAATGAAGAGATGCTAATGAATGCACCATGAAGCTGAAAATTCACCCTCCCCCCTTTTCTATCTTCTTTTTCTCCTCTCTCTCTCTCTCTCTCTGCTTATAATGGGTTTCAGAGGCTTGTGAATAAAGACACAATGAATGAAAAGTGCACTGAATTGTGCTGTGTCACCGAGGGAGGGGACCAAATGCAAAGAGGGGTACAGAGGAATGTCTGCGCGTGTGTGTGTCTGCAAACAGACACACCGCAAACATCTCTGAGGAGGTCAGAAACATTGATCTGTGCAGTCAGGGTTTTATTATGAGTTTGTTTGTCGAAAAAATTGCCCAAGAACTCTCCGCTGGGTCATTATCCAAAGGAGGTTTGATTTGACTTGAATACAAAGAACTATAAATTGTTTTTCTTTTCTTTTCTTTTTTTTGCTTTTCACTTCATTCTGTGTGTGTGTTTAAGCTCCCAATGAATAGATTTTCATGCATCTCTTAAATCGTTTTGCCTCCACACTCATATGTGTGTGAACAGCAAGGTAATCTCTGACTAGCATATGGTGGGTAATGATAGAGGGATTGGAAAAGAAACGCATGGCATAGCGAGTGGAAATGTCCTTTCAGTTGGATCTAACATCACACGGTCTTATTACCTCTATTAAATTCTTTTGACACACCCTATACTTCTCTTTCTCTCTCTCTCTCTCTCTCTCTCTCTCTCTCATTTTTTCCCCTTCAGCCCACATACTTTCAATACTGTGATTTATCTTCCGGAGTAATCTGTTTTACTTCATATCACATTCTGTTCACCTTCTGTCTTCCATCACTGTTTTTCTTCATGCTGTCCTGTCTTGATGTTGAGCTAGCTGTAAATCGTTCATCCATCCAATCCATCTTTTCATTTCATTTCAGTTACATGTCTCTGTCTTCTATCTATCTTCAGTCTCTCTTGTCAGCTCCTATAGAGTGCTGCGAGTGTTTGTGTGTACATACACATTTATTAAGGTCATAGAGGTTAAATGGTCTATATATAACGGAAGAAGTTATGTAGTTTGAACGGTGAGGAAACACTCATTAGCATGTCCTCTAGGTATATTTGCAGGTGTATAAACCTGAATGTAATATGAAAATATGTTTGAACAGGTAGGACAGTTTTGATTTGCATATGGCTAACAATCACAACTGCTGCCAGGCTTGCTTATTTATTTCTTATTTATTTAGACATCAGACAGATATTGCACCTACACTTCTGTATGTGCTGAGAACTTCTTTCTGCTTTTGCGATATGTGAACGCATCAAATCAGTCAAGATACATCTTTTGCAATCTAATGCTAAGCTTCTGAAGGAGATTTTGCACTCAGGTTAATGATTTTTTGGGGCATAAAACGCTGCTTTGACCTGTTCTCTCTATTTTCTTTTACTTTCTTTTTTTTCTAGGGCCTGAGCACCAATGGTGCAAGGACTCTCTTGGAATTGTTCTGTTGATTATTACTTTTGGCTTGTCTACTTTTTGAAAATGCCATCCTTTCTTGCCTTTTCACACATTTTGAATGACTAATAACCCTCAATCTAAAGACTGTACTCCTCTTTTATTCTCTTTTTCGTTGTACTTCAAAATGCTCAAATTCAGTTGCAAAAAAAAGAGTAATATCACACTTCTCTCTTTGTTTTTACTCATTGTAGAACCTGCCTTCATGTATGTCGATGGGCTGTTTTGTTCATCTCGGAGCTCTTTTTACTATGACAAAGCTACATTTACAATCATAAAGTGATGCAGACCGAGGAAGATTTTTAGGGGTGGTATTTCACAACACAAGCCTGCAACTTATTTTCTAACCAGCAACAATAGTTTAACCAGTCTCTTTGTTTAGAAGCAATGTGCTGTTGGTAGTCTCGGTCCACTGAAAAACATTTGGTCCAAGCACCAATAAAAGGAACTCTGGTTTCAGCCAAAATGGTTTTGGAGGGTTGACCGAAACATTTAGTGATTTCCACTATGATGAGTTTGATTTTGTCTGCTTTCTGCAGGTAAACATATCAATAGTCTGGATGCACATCTCACAAATGATTTGCCAGTTGCAAATGGTTACTGTCGTTTTTGCCTTGATGACTTATCTTAAAGACAGCTAAGAGAAGATCGTGAATCAAGTTTTTACATGATTTTTTTTGCCTGTAGATTGGATTATTCCAGGTCTGCACCACCCCTTTTATTTCAATCGAAAGTCCATTTGGATCAATTGAGGTGTTTAAATGAAGGTCATCAATGTGAAAACTAATGGATGGTTTGGGTGCATGTACTGTATAGTTACTGCTGCCATTTATCTTCCCTTTCTATGTAAATTATGTTTGCATATTTTAAATCATCTTTGGGAATTATACATGTAGATTTGAAATAATGTCACTTGGAGATGAATTAATTAAGATGAAATAATAAAGGCAGAGTTGAAGTGGTGGAGCGGTGCTGCTGGAAAAGTTGTCCCGGGAATGAGGTAAAGCCTCATTGTCTTTTTATGACAAGATGAGATGGACATGTTTCTCCCAAACTTGAATGTAAAAGAGCTCAGACTCAATTCATAGAACATTTCAGACTTCATAAACTGTTAATGGTGCAAGTTCTGCCATTTCATGGAATATCTGACCTCACAGTTGACTTTTCTTGATAATTGGCAGGTCAACACAGTAACAAGAAAACACATTTCTTGTTTTATTAGCTCAAATAAACTTCTCTGGATATCAGTGCATGGGAAAGTGGATTTGGTCAGCTGTGAGTATTTTTGAGACAGTGACTAGGTGAATGTGGCAAGTGCATAAATGTGCCTGGCGGGTCAAGGCCAAATAATGTCTGCTGGGTGAGGTTTTTATGTAGATAAGGCTTTAAATAACATCAGTTTTAATAATTGGGCCCATCCCGGATAATTCCAGGAAAATTTTCTTGTCTGGTAAAGTGACTAAACCTTCCTGTCATTTTTGTTCTCTCTCATGCTAATTTCTCTGTTGCTTGCTCTTTCATCTATCCTCTCTCAGACTCTTTTCCTGTTCATTGAGTAAGTAATTCAGATTTCCTCTTCCTGTCAGCCACAAATTCAGAGGCTAATGGTCATCTTGGCTGGACTGCCAAAGGAACAGCTCATACGTGCAACTGATTTAGTGTGGGGACTGACTCACACCTGAGTCATGATTTAACATGACCCTTCATTCTTCAAAACACTGCTGCTGTTGGAGAGCTAACTTCAGAGGGGATGTGTTTCAGAGATTGTGTGGTCGGTCTCTTTGAGATAAAGAATTCCATTTTATCTGATGTTTAAAGGGAAACATCAAAACAATAGAGCTGAGGAGACTGAGTCTCCTCAGTATGAGCTTTACTCTCTGATTCTTTCTCATGCCAGCGTGAGAACACATTGATTCAGTCATTCTTCACAGACTTGGATGGAGTGGTTGGAAAGCTTTCTACTGCCTGGCGGAGTCAGCGGGACTCGCATATTCACAATCAGCTTTGTAATTTAAACAGTTTGGACACTGTTTTACTCAATCAGTGTTGTATAACAACACTATGACATTGTTATGGTGATGAAATGAAAGCAATGGCATACTCTGTATGATTTATTGAAAATTAAAAAGAAGATTTGTAAGAGATGGCCTTGCAGTTAGCACTCAGGGCATGTTGAACTGTGGTCCACATACAGGAGATCCAGGTTTGAATCCAAATCCCTTTCCTCCTTTCTCCCAGAGAATTTCCTTTCTTTTTCTCTGTTATCTTTGTCTGTTAAAAGTAGCAAAAAAAAAAAAAATTAGTAAATAGCTAGTTATTTTTGTATAATTTCTATAAAATAAGTTGACATTTGACTTTTTTTGTGTGTGTGTGTACGGTGGTCTAGTAGTGCACAACAAAATAAAAACAAGAAAAGTTTAACTATCTTCTATAGCCTCTAAAGGGCAGTACTAAATGAAAAAAAAAAAACATGATATTTAGGCAAAATAAGAAAAACTCTTCATTCTGTTCAAAAGTTTTCACCCCCAGTTCTTAATGCATGGTTTTTCCTTCTGGAGCATCATTGAGTGTTTGAACCTTCTGTAATAGCTGCATACGAGTCCCTCAGTTGTTCTCAGTGTGAAAAGATGGATCTTGAAGTCAATAGGTCATTGTTGGAAAGGGTTTAAATACAAAAAAATAGTGGAAAACCAAAGAATTTGTGTGTCCTGAAGGATTTTTCTGAAGAGCAGCAGGCAGTTTTAGAGTAAAGAATAAACACTGTAAAAACGAATAATTAAAAAAACTAAAAGCATAAAAGCACCAATGTGAGGGGAACTTCTGTGGCTGATCTAAACATTCAGTGTGCACATCAAAGAACACAGACGCAACTGGATCATATACATAATGACCAACACAATCTACGAAGAGCAGCGCAAATCACCATCTGGTTTAAAACATCCTTTTTTGGGGTAGCAAATAAATGGCATAAATACCAGTAAATTGACCACTGCAGTGCAAACCTTGGTAAATCACCTTGTGTGATTCATTTAAACACTCTTCTCCCATACATTTTGTGCCTGAAAGGGAAACTCCTACAAATGCATACGCAATAAGGTCAGCCGAAAAAAATTACTGTATGTCCACGCCTTTTTAGCACAAATTTTTCAATGACTCTTTTTGTAAATCTTAACAGTAGCTTTTTTTTATGCCAAGAGATTGTTTGCACTGACACAAGCTGTTAGCAAATATAGCCTTATATAGTTGGTCAAAAATTTACACCCCCCTTTCAGAATCTGCAAAATGTAAATTATTTTACCAATAATCACCCAAATTTTAATTATGTATTTTTTTTTTTCTTCAAGTTTGTCTCTGTGATTATGCAGATTGAGGTCAGCAGTGATGATGCGTCATGTGTATTGATGATGTGATATGTTGTTTGCCCAGCCGTTGTGTCCTTAGGGTTATACAGTAGACTCAAAAACACCCACACTGTAAGCATTTATGAGATTTGCTTTTTCAGCAGGTCTTATACTGACAGTTCATGATGTGCTTGTGTGTGTGTGAACTTGCTTAAGGCAAGTCAGTTAAAACTTTCTCAAAAAGGGTTTTGTTAAATGGAGCTGAACTGACGAATTTGCTGTGAGAAATTCCCTAGGGCAGAATCACACCCAGAGTGACCTCAGTGGTGTCAACCTGAGTTATGAACCACATTGTTACCATATATGTATAGGGGTACTGATTGACTTTAGATGTATGCAGTGAGTCATTTGAGTGTTTAAGATCTTCATCTGTTTGAACGCAGTACATAGGGGCGTTCTTTCCAGCCTGGTTCCTATATGGCTCCCGCAGGACTATCAGCATACTTATAACCTCTGGGGAGGTTTAGTTCATTCACCCGCTCCAGCAAAGAGCCATGAAGGCAATGCTGCTATATAGAAATATCTTTCTTAGTAGAACATGAAATGGACATTTATAGGGGAAATGAAAGATCAGATCAAACTTAGCATATAAACTTAGCATATAAATTTGTGTTACCTTTGAATTTACAGCAGAACTCCTTTCCTGAGTTTTATATTTTTTGATGTTTTTTTCCCCTTCTCCTTTGTGCTCAGGGTCCAAGGTTATACAACTGCAAGCCAGAATATTCTTACAGGCAGTGAAACCGTGCACACACACATTTGTGTACTAATGAAGATTTAGCCTATTTGTTTACTTTCCTGTGAGTGAAAAACAGTGCAGGTCATTATGTCAGTCTCTACATAAATCTTTGATTTGATAAGTTCATACTATTGTTTTTAAGAATTGACTTAGATGAGGTAATGTTGCAGTGCATAATAAAGTTACCAGCCAACTGGCAATTATCTCTTACTTGCCAAAGTCAATTTTTGCTTTCATTGGTGCTTGGCGAGTATTCATTTTGGACCATGGTCTCAGTTCTCCCTCTCAATCATTTTGATTCGCTTAATTGAAATTGTTCATAGGTTGTTAAGGTTACACAACAGCGATTGCACTTATTGTCAACAGACGTGATAAGATTCGTAATGCAAACTGTAATAAACTCCAACTTGCGTTACAATAGCAAATAATTTGACATACAGAGTGATATTTCTCTCTCTCCCGTACTGTCTGTTTTCTCTGGGTTTTGGAAACACTTGCAGCCTGTGTGTGTTGGCCACCGCCTGTCTCGAGCTCAGGACAGCTGCACTGGCTGCTGCACACACACACACACACACACACACACAGAGAGTATGTTGAATATGACAAGCACACACTAACACACAGTCCATTAAGCTGGGTCTATTACATGCATGCCTCGTCTACACCTCTTCCACACCTCCTTTCAGATTCTACTATCTTCAACGCTCTTTGTCCTTGTGTCTGCACAGCTGTGCATCAGTTGTCTGTCTCTCTCAGAGAGCCCAGAACCAGCGCTGTCACTCCACACGGGACAGCTGCCATCTCACACACACACACACACACACACACACACACAGACCCCCATTCCATATACAAACACAAATCACATATTCACAGAGATCTTGTTTTAACGGGGATGGAATAACAGCAATGCCAGACGATGCTGGAATAACTGCATGTGTGTGTGATTTAAAAAAAAAAAAAACTGTAACTTATCAACAAGTACAACAAGTGTATAGCATGTGCATTTAACACTACCAGTCAAACATCTGAGACAGATGTTTTTCATGTTTTTGAAAGTAGTCTTTTATGCTCACATTTATTTAATTAGTATTGCAGGAAAAACAGTAATATTGTGAAATATTATTGCAGTTTATGTTTAATTTTCTGTTTTATTTCAAATGTTTTTGTATTCCAGTGATGGCGAATCTGAATTTCCAGCAGCCATTACTCCACTCTTCAGTGTCAATTGATCCTTCAGAAATCATTTGGTGTTCAAAAAACATTTTGTATTTTTATAAATGTATCAGTTAAAAAAGAAACCTAATGTACAAACACAAATCCCATGTTCACAGAGACAAAGGGTTGGTGTTAATGGAAAACATGACACGCTGTGTCATTTCTTTTTCTAATGCGTTTAGATATGTGTGTTTATTGGCTTGCAGTATATTGAGTTTAGGAGAATTTCTAAGCTTGATGGACCACCAGCGTAAATGAAGTGATCTCAAGTGTTTATATAAAACCTGAATGCACTGGAAGTTGCTTTTGATAAAAGCGACTGCTAAATGCATAAATATTGACTACATATATATTTTAGAAACTGTAATATCAGACTACCACCGATACCATACCAATGTTTTGTGCACCCTTAAAGGGATACTCCACCCCAAAAAGAAAGTTTTGTGATTAATCACTTACCCCCCTGTCGTTCCAAACCTGTAAAAGCTTTGTTCGTCTGTGGAACACAATTTAAGATATTTTGGATGAAAACCGGTGTGTAAAAACAACACAGGTGTAAGTGATTAATGATCAAATTTTCATTTTGGGGTGGAGTAGCTCTTTAATAAAGTATGTGGCAACTCTTTAATTGGTCAGACTTTATATTAAGATTCAAATCTCGCTATTAACAAACCATTATCTTCGACTTTTGCCTCAAACTCCTAATGGGCTGCTTATTAATACTTAGAAAGGTAGTGGTTAGAGGTATAGGTAATAGTGAGAATTGGTCCCTATAATGACGTGTTATACTTAAAAAAATATTATAATTATTATATATATTTTTAATTATTATATGTAGTGAACTTTAACAGTAAAACATAAGAGAACTAAGGAAAAACTACAGCTCAGAATTACACAAACTATAGCCAGGTATACGTAAGGAATAATTGACGACGGGCAATTGTGTAATTTAGTTTGTGATAGCATTGTAATGAAGTTATTAATTAAGTTATTAGAGATCGAGAGCGACAGAGACACAGAGCGAGAGAGAGAGCTTGTGTGAATTAGGCTAAAGTATATATTAAGAATTGCACACCTCAGAACTTTTGTCAGCCAATCAGATTCAGGCATTCAACGGCCCAGTAGTATAACTACTAATAAATAAATAGGCTCAAATCAAAAAAAAGAAAGAAAAAAGGGTATGAGTATTGGAACGTATAGATTCTATTTATTGCTAAAATGAATGATTAATTTACATGAATTCACTTCAGTACATGTAACTGATTCTCTTTCTCTCTCTTCCTCAGGTATGTCTGTAGAAGATAGCTCAACTCTGGACAGGTAACCAGGTGTCACTGTTGCTATGTCAACACAGATGCTGCCGTTGTTGCCTGCCCTTTTCACTGTCCTCCTCATTTCCTGGACGGGGGCCGAGGACGTGGATTGGCATTTTGACACTGGTAAGAATGTCAGGTGTTCTGATGGTGTTCTGCTCCTGTCATACATCATAGTTAGTGTGCAGTGGTGGACAGTAACGGAGTAGCTTTACTTCGTTACTGTACTTAAGTACATTTTTCAAGTATCTGTACTTTACTTGAGTAATTTTATTTTGAGTAACTTTTACTTTTACTTCACTACATTCCGAAGCATAAAATCGTACTTTTTACTTCACTACATTTCATAAAACATATCGTTACTCCCTATAATATATCACGTGCTCCGAGACGCAGAAGCGGTGTCTGATTCATCATGAATGAACTGAGTCTTTTCAAAATAAACCTTTTAATCGGATCGCGAATCGCACCAAACGATTCGTTTAGGAATTAGAATGATCCGATTGCAGCTGTTCTGGAGTCGACCACTCACTGATTCAAATGAACCGTTTAGTGCGAGTCACCAGAAGTAAGAACCGGGAGATCTTGTGAGCGCGCGTGCGTCTGATGTTGCTAAAAGTAAGGTCAAAATTTTCAGTTGTTTGGGAACTAAATCCGTTGTAAAGAGTGATCTATTTAAGCCCACTGAAATGCTCGAGTGCAGACACATCAATTTTAGGTAAAAAAAAACAAAACAAAACAAAAAAAAACAACTTTAAATAACACAGATTAAATACAATAACTCATGCACGTTCAAATTCCCCGCTGCCATAATGTTAACAGTTTTATTAAAATGTCCTATGTGACGTCTGTTTTTATATTGTTTATCAACAGTAACGTTATACATATGTATATTGTTTGGATTAACTAGACAAGTAGACAGACATGAATGTTTATTCATAACCGTACTGAAAATAAGTAAATATTGTTAGCTGATGATAACTGTCTAGCTAACAAGCTTGTTGGTGCTAAGTTGAGGTAATTTTTATAAATAATGTCCAAATATTTTTATTCAACCACCTATATATATATATATATATATATATATATATATATATATATATATATATATATATATATATATTTATAGAGAGAGAGAGAGAGAGAGAGAGATTACATCTGGGTAGAAAAGAAAGGATGTGATGTTCAGAACATGGTAACTACAGTAATTATTAAACTGGGAAGAGATGCACCCCGTTTGGCCAGGGTAGTTTTTAAACCATAGACAAGGTTTGAGAAGGAAAGAATCATTATGAAAATATAATTATATTTTCCTTAATGTTCTTCATAACTTCAGGCCTTATTATCATGTCATATATAAAGTTACAGTACAGACCAAAAGTTTGGACACACTTTCTCATTCAAAGAGTTTTCTTTATTTTTATGACTAAGAAAATTGTAGATTCACACTGAAGGCATCAAACCTATGAATTAACACATGTGGAATTATATATGGAATTATATTAATAACAAAAAAGCTTGAAACAACTGAAAATATGTCATATTCTAGGTTCTTCAAAGTAGCCACCTTTTGCTTTGATTACTGCTTTGCACACTCTTGTCATTCTCTTGATGAGCTTCAAGAGGTAGTCACCTGAAATGGTCTTCCAACAGTCTTGAAGGAGTTCCCCGAGAGATGCTTAGCACTTGTTGGCCCTTTTGCCTTCTGTCTGAGGTCCAGCTCACCCCTAAACCATCTGGATTGGGTTCAGGTCCGGTGACTGTGGAGGCCAGGTCATCTGGCGCGGCACCCCATCACTCTCCTTCTTGCTCAAATAGCCCTTGATGCCTTCAGTGTGACTCTACAATCTTCATAGTCATGAAAATAAAGAAAACTCTTTCAATGAGGAGGTGTGTCCAAACTTTTGGTCTGTACTGTAACTTTGATGTTCTGTAAAACAAACTTTTAATTACTTTGTTCTTATTGGTGAAAAACAGATGGTCAACTCTGTTTTCTCTCAGGTACATCACAGTGTAAGCTTCACAGTGAACATTACTCTCATCAACGTAGTCCATATCAACAACAAAAATATATCTTGACTCCATATAGTGGTTATTTTGGAAAAAATCCCAGGTATTTTGAGCAGTAGGATTATAAAAAAATATGTGCTAATATAACATTAAATTAAGTAGCCTATATAAAATTGCAAACATCTATCTTTCAGTACTTTTGTACTTAAGTACATAAAAAATTGAGTACTTTTGTACTTTCACTTGAGTAAGATTGAAAAAGGAGTACTTTTACTTTTACTGGAGTAATATTTTACTATACGTATCTGTACTTTTACTCAAGTACTTGATTTGTGTACTTCGTCCACCACTGTTAGTGTGAGAAACACTTTCTCAGTTTATTTATCTGTGGTTTTGTGGTCCGACCCTGAGGATGTGTGGGTCCTCCTAAAGTCAGATTTCCTTTAATCAGTCTTCTCTCCTGTCTTTAAACTCTTCGAGGCCACTTTTGTGTGTTTGTTGAGGTTTCTAATGTGTTTTTAATGCCTGTGAAATGTTTCTGTGGTCATTAGAAGTCATTATATTCAGCCCCAGTCAGAATAAAGGCTTATGATCCATGCGTATGAGCTGCAGTGTTTTTCTCCATGACCGGTTACTGATAGTTAATCATGTAAGAAGCTGGAACGTCTGCACGTGTGGCTTGCCAGAGACTGAAAATGAGAGGACCGATAGTGATTCACAAAAAAATTAATTGAAATGCTACTCTGATAGAGAATTTTCTAGCATGCCAAATGTGCATTTATGTGGAGTTATAACTAAGGTAAAGCATATTTTTGTCTGAGAATACTTGGCACAATGCTCATATAAATGTAATGCTCACATAGTGCCGAATGTAAATAATTACAGTACTATTTCTGATCATTTAGCATCTGGTTAAGCTGGATTGCAGGTGGCTAATGAATAAGATTTTTTTTTTTTTTTTTGATTTAGTGAGGACAATGTGTTTCCTAAGGAGAGAGAGAGATGAGCGGGGAGATGCAAATAGATCAGGAGCAGAAAATAACTGCATTCGTGTCACAGAGACTGTTTATTGTTGAAACGAGAAGATATCTGCCTTTAATCCAGAAAGACTGTAAAGCACAGCTCTTTTCTGCTCTCTATTAGCTGGAGATGTGTGAGATAGACAGATTACACGTGATGGAGAGAGAAAGAGAGAGTATGAAAGAGAGAAAGCATTTTATTGGCAGCAGAGGTATGATGTAATGAAACAGGCACCTGTCCACAGTGTGACTCTCTTTGTGTGTGTGTGTGTGTGTGTGTGTGTGTGCGGGTCTCGTTGGCTGGGCAGGGTTTGTTTTCCAGCCTTCGCATTCTTATCTCATGACTCACTTTACAGCAACTGAGCACGTCCCCCCCCCAAAACGTCCCCCATCAGCCCCAGCTTCAGCTCACACTGACAGGCACACCCTCTGGACTGACACACAGGCTGGACTGACACGTGATCCGTGTGGATGATTTAAGCACTGTTTGTGCCAAGATTTTTCTCTACTCTCCTCATTTCATCTCTTCCTCATTTTTCCTGCTCCCTGCGCTATACATCTGTAAGACATTGCTGAAGCAATTCCAACAATGCAACGTTGCATGTGTGGGACTTTATTTACTTATATTTTACTTATCAGGACAAAAACACGCCAAGAAGTCTGGTAAAACATTGCTCCAGGGATTAGTTTTGATTAGATTTGAATTGTCTTTTATTTTCAGTTTTCATTTTAGTTTTAACCTTTTTTTTTACGTTTTAATTTGGTTGTAATACTTTCAGTTTTGGGTATTTTCTCAGCCTTTTTTCAGTTAAACAAGCAAATTTTGGTATCACTTTAGTATATGGAGCAGTTCTCACTATTAACTAGTTTACATACCCAATACCTATACCTAACAGCTACCTTACTAACTATTGATACGCAGAAAATTAGGAGTTTATTGAGGCAAAAGTCATAGTTAATGGTTTGTTAATAGCTTAAAATAAAGTGTTTTAGTTTCAGTTCTGTCAGTCCTGATTCTTCATTGTGTGTGTATGTCTGAAGTGTTTTCTTCTGTAACCCACAGCTAAGTGTCGCTATGCTCTGGGGATGGAGGATGGCACCATTCGCGACTCTGACATCACTGCATCCAGCGCCTGGTCCGACTCGACCGAGGCCAAACACGGCAGGTAAGTGTGAACACATGCTTTCAATTCACACGTTGCTCCCTAGTTGCGTGGATAATTCAGTATTCTCACACTGATTTTGTGTTTGTGATTTGTGGTTGGTTGTTTGTGTTTGTGGGCTCTGTGAGGCTCATGAGGGGACGTGATTAGGTTACATGAGATGTCAGTAATGGAGCGTATCCTGATATAGAGCATTAGGTAATGACATTACAGCACTGTCTGTCTGGACTAGACTCTCATACTGCTGAATACAGGCCAATACCACACACACACACACACACACACGGTAGCAGACGTAAGACACACACACACAACTAACACAAAAACAGACACAAAACCACATTGACTAATAAGTTTTGAGGTTAGCGTCAACTGTCCCTGCCTGAAACAGATAGAAGCATGGGTGCACGCGAAGGGTTTTCTGTTTTTTGGCAGCACACAGATCATGTGGTTGTTATTAAGTCCACATTCTGTTTAAGACAGCAGGGGGATTTTGAACAGAGAGGAGATTTACAGGAAAAATGGACCGAGGGAGAGGAGCAATAGCCTTAAATGGAGAAGGGGAATAAAGAAGAAAGAGGGTGGAGGTTAAGAGGAATGATGGGGTGCTGAGAGGTGCTGAAGATGGGATTTATGGTGGGGATACAGTGCTTTAGGGGTGTGTGTGATGTTTGTATGTAAGGGAGGGTTCTCACACGTGATCTCTCAAAAGAACAGCTGTTTGACAATATGCAGAAGACCAACAGATGCAGTGAGAGAAAGACCAAATGAAGAAGAGCTGCAACTAACTGCTATTTTGATAATCTGTTCAACATGTATTCCACATCTGGCACATTGGTGTCCTTCAAACAATGTGCAAAGACTTCTGTATAATAAATGTATACTATTCATTGTGTGCAAAAATGGTATTAAAAGTATATGGTAACAATTCACCATTCTTTTTCTCCTACAGAGATTTTGAAAATGTCTTTGAAAAGTTATAAGCTATGAACAAAACCAACCAGCTACGAGGTGAATCACAAACATGTCCAAATTTGATTTGAAGCTAAAAAGTATGTAAATATCCAATGCAAAAAGAATGTGTGTTTATTGGGTTTGTTGAAGGGGGAAACAAATCTTATGAAGTATCACAAAAGATATTGATGTAAAGATTTTGATTTGACATATTTTACATTGTTTATGCACACACACACACACACACGTTAGGTTTCTCTGAATCGTGGGGACTTTCCATAGATTTCTATTACTATCCTTCACTATCTATAAAAGCATATCACCATCGATAAACAAACAATGTACTTTAGGTCTGTCTTTAAGAGTTTAGAAGTTAATGTCAAACATCAGTTCCCCTGCGGAGGAAATTAATAGGATTTTTACTTCAACAACACAATTGCTGAACTCTGTGTATAAAGTAAAAAAATAAGCCAACACTCTTCACAAAGGAAAAGCAGCAACATAGATTAAATTACCAAGGAATAAACAATATTACAGCGACACAAACGTTGTTAACTGGTTAGAAGTGGAATGTTCTGCAGGAGCAAACCTTGTTTGTAGTTTTGTTGCACTTACAATTTCTAAATTGGATCTGGACCAACACTGATCTTTTTACTTGACTGAACTGTGATGGTGTAAGTGTCCTAGATCATTTCAAAGTGGACTAAATCTCATTTTGATTATGAAAAGGTCTGCAAGACTCTGTGAGGACTTTGTGACTCTGAGGTCATGGTGAAGATTCAAGGGTGAATCTGAAATGTCTCAGACTGGTCTCAGTTTCTTGTTCTCAGCTGTGTCACAGTGAGGTCTCAGTGAGGTGACAGTACCCTCACCTCACTGGGATGTCTTATTTCAGGCACATCTCTCTTATCGTTTGAGTGTTTGTGGTCTCCACTGTGTGTCATCTGTGTCTCGTCACCTATGTGATATCAGTAGCTGAATGCGGAGACATTCAGTGTTGTTCTTTCTTCTGTGAGTGAGGAACGTTTAGTACCGATACTGAGCCAGCCAACAGCTCGGGCTATTACTTGTGTTAAAGAGTGAAGTGTGTTAGTGTTAGGGAGTTTAAAAGAGGAAATGGCCTAAATGTCATACAGGTGGTTGTGTGTTATGTTTTAGAGGCATGCGAGAAAGTGTGACCAGGTAATGATGTTTATACACAGACCTCACCTTACACATATCACCTCATTAGCCTGTAGGGTTTTATTTTTATTTCGGGTCATTGTGTGTTGTTGTATTTTATATTTTTTTTTTTTTTTGTTGTTGTTTTTTTTTTTGTGGTGTTTTTTGTTCTTGTTTTTGTTTATCTTGTTTTGTATTTTGCTTGTGTGGTGTGTTGCTTATTTATTTTTATTGTTTTAATTTGTTGTTTGGTTGTATTTTGCTTTTTGTGTTGTGTTTTTTAATTAGCTTGTTTAGATTTGTTGTGTGTTGTATTTTGCTTTTTGTTATGTGCTGATTTGTTTTGCTTTTGTTTTATCTGAGATTTGTTTGAGAATGTTTGCATTGTGGTGTTATTTTCAGGATAATTAATTGTACCTTTGTAATTGTGTATATATAGTTGAGCATGTACATAATGCTTATGTTTGTGTCCTGTCTTAGGTTGAGTACTGGAGAAGGGGATGGAGCATGGTGTCCAGCTGGTCCAGTGTTTCCCAGCGGCGCAGAGTACTTGCAGGTGGATCTGCGCAAGCTTCATTTCCTGTCTCTGGTGGGCACACAGGGTCGCCATGCAGACGGGCTCGGGCGGGAGTTTGCACGCAGTTACCGGCTGCAATACTCTCGTGATGGACGACACTGGATAACGTGGAAGGACCGCTGGGGACAGGAGGTTTGTAACCCACCCCCCTTTGAATTTTTGAAGTTTTGTTAGCAGAATTTGGATCTTAGATATTTTATGTTTTTGGCTCAGGTGGTGTCAGGGAACAAGAACACGTATGATGTGGTCCTGAAGGACCTGGGTCCGCCCATCATAGCACGCATGATCCGCTTCTACCCGCTGGCGGACCGCGTAATGAGCGTCTGTCTGAGAGTTGAACTCTACGGTTGTGTTTGGAAGGGTGAGTCCAACACGCGACAAGCAATCCATCATCCTGGTCACAAACACTCTCAACTCCATTACATGCACACCAGGAACATTTTGCAATGGATAGATGTTTACCTTTGAGTTATGTGCTGCTTTTCTGTTAGACGGACTAAAGGCATACACCGCTCCTGTGGGCCATGTGATGGACCTGTCAGGCACTCCTGTTTACCTTAATGACTCCATCTATGATGGCAGTAAAGAGGAAGGGTAATGTACACACACTGTTTTTTTTAAGAATGTAATTTCATACTTCCTAAAAGTGTTTCATATCTGCATGAAAATTGTATGTGTGTGCTATCAAGTTAGTAACTAAAATCATGTAGAAACCACCAAATATAATTTAAAATCATCAACTTCTTGTCTCCCAACAAACAAGTAGGCCGAAGTGAATAATTGCATTAAAAAGAAACAAGTAAATAAATAAATACATTTTCTAATAACTTTCTCAAATCAATTATAAAAAATATAAGCTGGGTGTGTTTGATTCACTTAATTGACCTTTAAGAGTCATTAGTTTGGAAAGTGTATTTTAAGTCATTCACTTGTATGTTTTTGATATGCTAAAAAGAACTAGCTCAGAGTACATTTGAAATCATGCTTAAAAAGTCTTTTAGAATTGTAGAAGAATGCACATTCTAGAACCATATATATATATAAAAAAAAAGCAGAAAAACAACAGTTCCTTGGATCACAACCCTAGGTTCATGCTGTGTGTCAGAAACAAGCAGTTGAGAACTTGCTGAGGTAAACTTCTCAAATCTCACCTGCTCCTGTCAGGCTTAATTTTCTGTGATGTATGTAAAGTCCAGAGCCCTCTCTCATGTATGTATGTGTATCTGTCAGGTGGGGTTGACGAATATTGTGTAGAAACATTCCCAGATGTGTTTTAATGGACCAGAAATGTTTGCAATAGCTAAGCTAACGTTTGACACTTGCCAGATGTGGGTATGCATGGGAAAGTCCAACATGTATGTGAGCACATGCATCTGTGTGTATGTGAGCACATGCATCTGTGTGTATGTGAGCACATGCATCTGGGTGTATGTGTGTGCACATGCCTAATGACTTATGTCTCTCTCTTCTCCGTAGGGTGATGTTCGGAGGATTGGGCCAGTTGTGTGATGGTGTTTTAGGTGGGAATGATTTCATGGAGAGTAAAGAGCTGAGAGTGTGGCCAGGATATGATTACGTCGGCTGGAATCGAGAAATCTTGGGCCAGCCCACTGTTGACATTGAGTTTCACTTTGAGAAAACACGGGTCTTTCACACCATGCAGGTCAGTACGTGTACAAGCAGCCTGAAATATGTTTGGAAACTTATAGGGAAAGTTCACCTACAAATAAAAATTGCCCCATGATTTCTTCTTTGAGATGAATACAGTCAGAGTAATGTTAAAAATGTCCTGTCAGTGAATGGACGATGAGATTTTGAAGCCCAAAAAAGTTAATCGATCCATCATAAAAAGTACTCCACACATCTCCAGGGGTTTCAGAAAGGCCTTGTGAAGTGAAGCATTGTGTTCGTGTAAGAAAAATATAAATGTTTAAAACTTAAGCTTAATCTCTAGCTTCAGCTAACTGACGTAACATTAATGGATAGTTCACCAAAAAACTGAACATTCTGTCATTTACTCATCTTACTCATCTCTTTCTTCTGCAGAGCACAAAATAACAGTTTTTTTCCATAAAATGAAAGTCATTGGAGTCCAAAATATTAAAATAATTCCATTAACATAAAAAATATATTTTCGAAATATTTTATTTTGTGTTCTGCAGATGAAAAAAAAAGCAAAAGTCATATAGGTTTGGAACGACTTGAGGATGAATAAATGATCTGCTGTTCAACTTTCCACTGTGCCAGACGGCAGGCACTATCCCAGAATTCATCTCAGTCAGTTAGTAGGGCAGTAATGAAGCTCCGCCTCAGTAAATCTGCCCTCAGGAGTCTGTCATTATCCTTCAACCCTTTAATGAACATTTGATTTGTTTTTGTTCGTCTTTCTGCCTGCGGCTTTGCATTTGTGGTCGTGTGTGATTCTGAGAGGCATCCGAGTGTTTTGAATCCAATTTGTTGCACCATAATTATTTCTTTAGTTTGTTATTTGCATGTATGTGTGTTTGTGTGAGTGCATTGTAATTTTTAAGCGTCTTTCTGACCAGGAATGAGAATTAGTTTGTACCACTTCTAGCTCTCTCCGGTCTCCAGAGCCAGTGTTCTCGTCATTCATTTCTCCCTGACATAACATAATTCAGAAACGCCATCATCCTCCCATGTCGCCCTGTTTTTCCTGCAGCTTCCCACTGTTTTGAACACTTCGTCTAATACTTGCTTCCTGCAAGTCTTGCAGCAGATTCCCAAAAGATACTAAGAAAAAGGACCAGAGGTTTAATTTCCCATGACAACAAGCGCTTGTTCACGTGCCTTTGTGCGATGATTTATGTTGCTTCTCTGTGCTCACTCTCCCAGACCATTGTTTAGATCTGCAGTTTCAGAATACAGCCAGCCTCACTGGCACTTTTCCTCTACAAATCAACCCCCCATTGCTTCAGGAACTCCACTGCAAAGTTTGCCACACACAGAGAATAAATCATTGTTGGATTTACTTTAAAACAGTTCTCACTCAGAAACTGCCAGTAAATTTCACAAATAATAGATTTGTAAGTACAAATCTGAAAATGGAATTTTCCTGTAGAATATACTCGAACAATGTTTACAAAATATTTTTTACACTGCAGCCCAACAAGGCATATATGTGTGTGTGTGTGTGTGTGTTTGAGAGAGAGAGAGAGAGAGAGAGAGACTTATGAGATGTCACCATGATAGCTTTTGCTACGTGTTAACCTCCTGCACTGTTGTAACAGTTTATGTATCAATAAGCGTTTGCACACATGTGCGCAGCAGTTACACGTTGACCTAACAACACCATTAATGTCTAACCTGTCACATTATTTATGTTCTTGCCCTCCACCTTTCATTCGCTCGCTGGTTCTTTTTTTCTTTTTCTTCGTTTGTGTAGTAAATACTTTTCTTCTGATTTCTCTATTGTTTCCACTGCTCCTTATTTTTGTTCCCTGCAGTCTCGATGTGTCTGATTGCAGTTTTTGTTTTTAAATCTCTGTGTTTCAGGTGCACAGCAATCACAGACACACTCAGCATGTGCGGGTGTTTAACGAAGTGGTGTGTGAGTTTAAGGCCAGTCTGTTGAGCCCGTGGGCGGAGCCTGCGTTCAGGCTTGAAGTGCCGCTGTCTGACCTGCACGACCCTTCGTCCCGCACCATCTCACTGCCGCTCGGAGGACGACCGGCGCAAATTCTGCGCTGCCGTTTTTCTTTCAGTGACCGCTGGCTCCTCATCAGCGAGATAAGCTTCTACTCGAGTATGAACACACACACACACACCTGACCTCTCACAGCAAAGTACTCTGGCTCATTAGCATTACAGTGCTGCAGCCACTTTCAAGTGTTAGTAGCAGTTTATTATGTATCAGACTTATTACATACACCGGATTTGTTTTCCTGTTTCATGCAGTTTGATGGTTGAGCTGGTTGAGTTTTTTATTAGAGAGTTGTAAACCAGCCTAATGTTATGATATAAAATAAAATTACCCTAACTAAATAATGTTCAAAGTGGGTTCAAAGTAAGATTTTGTGTCACATTCACTTTGAGACCGGTTCTTGATCGGTCTGTAGATAAGACAGAGAGCCAGAATGATCAATATTCATGCTGTACTCGAAATAAAGCCTGCTTATCTAATTCTTTCTATCTCCATTACCTTTTCTCTGTCTTGTCTCCAGTGCCATTTGAGGATGGATCCATCCTTCCTCCCCTGCCTTCCTCCAGCACTCGTCCTCTCAATGCTACTTCTCCTCACACCCCCAGCCCCACAAACGGAACCAGCAGCCCCACCGGTGAGTCGGACACACGTCAACCCATCCACAAAGTCTGTGTGGCATACACAGCCCTGCCATGTTTGCATTAGCGCTGATTGATAGTATTGGAATCGCAAAGATTCTCATGATTTTGGTTTCGTAATGATTTTTTATGATACTTTTAGTATTTTTGGATGTTGCCCATCCCGATAATTGTTTTAAAATACTTGGTAAAAGTACAATACCGCATCACATATAAGCACACACTTGTGTGTGTGTGTGTGTGTGTGTGTGTGTATTGTTTTTGTAGAATGTATTTTGCTATGGACAAGCCAAAAACAAAACTACTTATTTTAATATAGTAATGTATAACATATTGTGTGTAAATATACTTTATATGAATAATAAAAATAATACTACACTTAATTACAACAAATACTCTATAAAAAATTTAATAAAAAAACTTTAAACCAATGATACTAAATATGTAAAAATCAATAATAAAATTGTAATTATTTCATTTTTTCTGATGGAACCATTTCTTGATTTACAACCCTATTTATGAGGTTTATCTGGAGAATTATTGAGAAAATGCATCCTTACAAACTGAAAAGGCCTAGCTTCATCCCATCCTCATAGTCTGCCCTCCCTCATCTTTCAGCACTCATAGGTCACCATTACCTCTATCTCTCTAATTCGCCCTCTTCTGACTTGTACACCCTCATTTTTCCAGACCTCCTCATGACCATTACTTCACTACTGCCCAGCAGCATACCAACAGGTGAGAGAGAGAAAGAGAGGAGGACAAGGGGAACAAAAGAGTACCGTCTCCAATACTTGTTCTTACGTCTTAGATTTTTATGGCATGTTTACCAGTACAGAGGCCTTTTATAATGCTCCCCTCTAAACCTCTTTACAACTGAAAACCCTGCCCTCATAAAATCCCCTGAGAATGTGGTTGCTTGTCGTGTGAGTGCATGCATTTCAATCTCGATGCCTGGAGAGAATGTTTTTTATGCATGATTCTGATGTTCTTTTTTTTCTTAACTTTAACAATGCTCTATTGTTTTGAGTGTTTCATATAGCCAAACTCATAAATGATCTTTGTGGAATTGTTCCAGCTGTCCTTGCGCTTGTCCCTCTTTGATTTAACTTCAGTTCCCTCAGCTTTAGGACTGTGCCCACTCTCACAGCTCATTTACTCCCTTCAAAGCTTATTACAGTCCCCCAAAACAACAGCTGCCTCCTAAATTTACCAACATAAGAACACACACACACACACACAAACAAACAAACAGTGTATAAGAACGCTTTGAAAGCAAGTCAAATCACACAAAGTGTGTCACTGACCATGAAGGCATTAACTTATTACTGCTCCACCCAGCACTAAGATAAGAAGGTGGCTGTAATGGACAGATAAGCTTTGGCTGTATTCTCTAAACACTCTGTATGTCTTGAAATGCCTCATTTATGGTGTTTGTAATCATTTGTAATATCAGACTAGCATTACACTAACATACACACTTAATCATAAAACTTTCCTGTGTTTGGTTTTAACAGAGTTTCCTGCTGTCACTCTGAGGGCAGGCTTACCTGTGGCCAAATATGACAGCAGCAACACGGCCATCCTGATTGGCTGCCTTGTTGGAATTATCCTGCTCCTATTGGCTGTCATAGCTGTCATACTTTGGAGGCAGTACTGGAAGAAACTACTTGGCAAGGTGTTTTTCCTTACTGTGTTTTTATACAGTTTAATAGCACTGGGACTTTTCAGTATTTGTATCATTGTCTTTGAGAGTGAGTCATGAACTCATTTGTTCTACTGATTCATTCAAAAGCACTGATTCAAGTAGAAATAAAATAAGTGATCTGTCTTCATTAGTAAGTCATTGAATCATTCACTTATCACCTAATCAAGTAAAATCTTCATTAGCGAGTCATTAAATTAATCCGTCAAGTAGACCGATAACCTATAATTTGCACTGGTATATTAATGGTAATTTACATGATTATCTAAATTTATAATAACAAGGGCTCTGAGAAAAATGTTGCATTAAAACTATTATTATTATAGGCAAATCGGTTTTGAAAATGACCCATACAGATAACCATGAAAATGCTAAATATCGGCCAGGCCTGTTTTTAAGCTGTTGTATGAAAATAATAATAATAATACAATTGTAGTTTATCTGTTTGATTTATTTTCTCATAATAGAAAACTGCATTTTATTTGCATTTATCTGTTATAGAGTTTTAGGAGTATACTAGCACACAGATGGCTAACAGACATGGACGAAATGCCAAATTAGATTTCATGGCTTTAATCTCCTTATATCCAGGCCCAAGGGAGCCTCTCCAACGACGAGCTGCGGGTTCATCTTTCGGTTCCATTGGACAACGTGGTGATCAACAACACTAACACCCACACATACTCCAGCCGCTACCAGCGCATACACACCTTCCCCGACGACCGGGGCCGTGAGGGAGAATACCAGGAGCCCAGCACTGTACTGCGGCCCCGGGAGCAACGTGACAGCACAGGTGACACACACACACACACACACACTCAGCATTCACATACCTAACTCAGTAAGTGCACAGAAGCCCGGGTCACCAAGGAGAGTGAACAGCACTGCCAAAACCACATCAGAAAAAGTACTTTAAGACAATCCACAACCCAAACACAAAGAGCCACTGTACTATCTGACAGAGAGAGGAGGGAGGGAGATTTTATTTCACTCATACCCCACTTGTACTCAAAGGTTCCTGTTTTTCCTTCCATAGTTGCTTTCATGATACTTCATTTTTTAATGATTGTGTGATTGTTTTTGTATATTAATTAACATAAATGAATCTCTCATAATGGACTGACCAATGAAGAGATGATTAACAGCCTGGGTCATTATCAATGATAACACTGCCTGCTGTGTTTGTGCATCTCACATGTAACTGGTTTGCTCTGTCACCCCTTAACGGCCCTGTTGTTTGTGTTTTGTTGTTGTGTCGTCTCGTGTTGTGTCGTGTTGTGTTGTGGTTTGATTGTGATTGTGCCGTTTCGTGTCATTTTTTGTCGTCTGGTGACCGCTCACACTGTCGTGCCCTTCGTGGACTCGTGTGTCCGTGGGATTTGTGTGTGTGTGTGTCCTCCTAGCACTGCTGTTAAACAACCCAGCATATCATCTCCTCCTGTCTGACCTGACACACGGCCCCAACAGGCTGACAAACTGCCACAGCCAGCAAGAAAAGCCCCAAAACCTGTCCCAGGGTAAGAGAGAGGGGGTTTATTTTGCCCTAAGAAAGGGGCAAGGGGTGGTGTCCTCCCCAGTGAACAGTTAAAGTCCCCTGAAGTCCTAAAGGTAATGGTTAGAGTGATATAATGGCCCCAGAACAGCACAGATGATATTAAACATTCATAAAAGGTGTTTTTTAAGTGTGTTTCTGTGACTTTTATGTCTCTGGGGTTGATTTTTATTAAAACAAAAAGATTTTAAATGGAATATTTTGTTATTTAAAGGGCACGTTTAAAATAGTCTTGGAAACTTGTAGTGGTTTACTCTTGTTCCAGATGTAATCCTTCAATATTGCAATATGAAAATCCACCACAAAAATGAATCGGCATGTTTAAAACTAGTATGATGAATGGAATAAACATTAATTATTAAGTAAGAAAAACCTCTCAAACTCAACTTTTCAGAAACATTTTTGCAAATAACATTTACCCAGGAGGCACAGCCAGTGAAATGCTTAAAGTGGTGTATGAAGAAAACAAAATGACAAACTCATTTTTGTCTAATTTCTAATAAAACTGTAATTGTATTAAATTATCTTTTATGATGAAAAAAATTTGGGAAAATATTAAGCCTATTTAGATATTGACTTCTATTTTTTAGGGTTGAATAATTTCCACCACAAAATGGTATTAAACACAATCCATAATATACTTTGTCTAATGCTTATCTCAAAAATACATTAAAACAGAAATATTTTGCAACATTATTACAATTTAAAATAGCTATATTTTAAATGTGATTTATTCCAGTCATGACAAAGCTGAAATCATTCTAATATGATGATTTGGTTCTTAAGCTGCAGTTTTATTCACAGCACTGAATCAGTTGTGTTGCTTAAAGAGATTGTTCACCCAAAAAAATATGTTTGAAATTCACTCCCACTTAGCCCATCCAATATGTAGTTGTTGTTGTGTTTTTATTCAGTAAAACAGTAAGGAACATTTACTAGAAAGAAAGTCAGCTATCTTGGATGGCATGAGGGTGAGTAAATTAAGATCAGATTGTAATTTTGGGGTGAACTATTCCTTTAACATAGACATGGCAACCAGATTGTTTGATGAACAGGATATTCTAAAGAAGAGCATTTATTTAACAGATTTTTTTAATATCACTATTTCAGAATCCCACCATCAATCAAATGTTTGTGCTTGCTGAACCAGAATTATTCATTTCTTTCAAAAGAAAATTTTACTGAACCCAAACAGTAGTATATCGGCTGTTTCATACTGTCAGTGGACATATTAGCGAGAGCAAAAGTAAGAGTTTGTTTTCTAAGTCTACAGGGCCAAAAAAAAAAAAAAACCTTAAAGGTAGTTAATCATTTTGTCAGGAAAGAGGTAGCATGAGCCCACAGCAGTATGTTAGTGTTTTCACAGTATGCGTGTACATGATGTGTCCTCTCCAGTGTATGTGAGTGTTTTAGAGCATGTGTGTGGTTCATAATTACTCATTAGTATTATGTCATAAGGCTGATTAGCTCTCTATTCTAAGGTTTTCCTCTCTCCATTTTTTCTCTCTCAGCATGTACTATTGATATGGTTGATAAAGGCCAACCAATTCAGGAGGGACCGCCTCCTTACCCTGGAGCTCCACCTCCTGGCCTGTCAGCAGCTCATTATGGAGAAGCTTCCGGAGGCGGGGGAAGTGTTCCTCATTATGCAGAAGCTGACATCATCAGTCTGCAAGGGGTTAGTGGTAACAATACATATGCAGTCCCCGCCCTCTCAGCCACGCCCACTGATTGTCCACCGCTGCCCGAGTTGCCACGGGAACGACTTGTATTCAAAGAAAAGCTGGGAGAAGGACAATTTGGAGAGGTATAATTTAGTATTACAAAAATATTACAAATAAAAACACCTATTTTTGCTTTAAGGAAATATTTATTCCAAAAACCTTAATTTGTGGCCAAAAGCAGTCTTTTTTTAATAATAGTGTTTCCTGTATAACAAGCTATTTATTGTATGCTTCCTGATAGGTTCATCTGTGTGAGATTGAAAACCCTCAGGACCTCGCAAACCTGGAGTTCCCATTTAATGTCAGGAAAGGGCGCCCTCTGCTGGTGGCCGTGAAGATTTTAAGACCAGATGCCTCTAAAAATGCCAGGTAACTGAATTATTATTGATAAAATGTATTATTATTATTATTATAATTATAATTATTATAGTTTATAAATATTGTGTAATAAATATTGTGATGTTTTTGAAATGTTACTCCATCTACAATGCAAGTCAAGTTTTAACAAGACAAATGTTACTTCGAATGAATGAAAAAGGATTTATTAATTTGTATTCATTTTGTTTTTATTTTACATTTTTGTTACCTTTTAAAAAAATATTTTGATGCAATTTTGAATGCCCCAATGAACTGCCATTTGAGCAATTAAAAAGTTTAATCGTGCAAATAATAAAAACCCTGATATATTATTATAGAGGGACATACGATGTTGTATTATCTTGTTGCATATGTTTTGTAAAGAATTTTAAGATTTGGTTGGAAAAGTTTGTCACCTGTAAAACAATGCCTGCTGTGTATTTTATAAAACTATAGCAAGCTCAAATTCTTCATACACTTTATATCCTAAAGGGATAGTTCACAAAAAAAATGAAAATGGTCATCATTGTCATTTCTTTCATATGTTAATCATAAAAGAAGATATTTTGAAGAATGCTGGAAATCAAACTGTTGATGACCCCCATTGACTTCCATTGTATTTCTTTCCCTACTATGGAGTCAGTGGGTGCCAACAACTCTTTGGTTCTTTAGAATTCTTCAAAACAGCGTCTTTTGTGTTTAAAAAAAACTTATACATGTTTGGAACAACATGAGGGTGAGTAAATGAAATTTTCGGTGAACTTTCCCTTTTAATGTTCTGTCCTTTCACTTTCCATTTCCTCTTCTCTTTTCACTCTCTAATTCTTTTCATGCTTTTCTTTCAACAGGAATGATTTTCTGAAGGAGGTGAAGATTTTATCTCGCCTGAAGGATCTGAACATAATCCGCCTGCTGGGTGTGTGTGTAAGCAGCGACCCGTTGTGTATGGTCACAGAGTACATGGAGAGCGGCGACCTCAATCAGTACCTCTCCCACAGAGTGCTGCTGGACAAGACCGGCCCTTCACATAACACTCCAACCATCAGGTACACAAACACACAGAGCAGTGATACTATGTAATAGAAATACATACATGGAAGGGTAAATGTCTTTCTCTGTCTCAGCTACCCAGCTTTGATCTCCATGGCGAGTCAGATCGCGTCAGGAATGAAGTTCTTGTCGTCTCTGAACTTTGTGCACCGAGACCTGGCGACGAGGAACTGCCTGGTGGGTGGAGAGAGGGGGGAGGGGGAGGACCGCGGCGGGGAGCGCCAGATAAAGATCGCTGATTTTGGCATGAGCAGGAACCTCTATGCTGGCGATTACTACAGGATACAGGGACGAGCTGTGCTGCCTATTCGCTGGATGGCATGGGAGTGCATCCTCATGGTGAGAACTAGAGCTTTGCTATAATAAATGAAAATATACAGGAATATTAGTGCCAAACTTTTTTTATTTATTAGCTTGATTCATAGATGTATAGGTTTGTATGTGTGGGTGTGGGTGTATATAATATCTATCGTCAGGGTTAATATTTTATAGCTTATATTAAAGAAATACAATTAAATAAAGTAAAAGTTATAGTATAACTTATTAATAGGCATAAATACAGTATATAATGGGGTCCAAAAAGTGTGAAAATCCTTAATATTTTTCTTTATTTTATAATGAAGAGACCTTTACTTAATTAATATTTATTCATTAATATTTTTTATAATCTTAGAATAAGTAAATATTATAATTTAACTTTGAATTACTTTTTTATTTATCAATGAAAAATAAATATGTATATAGTTTTATTTTTATGCGTTAGTATAATTATGTATATAATTTATTCTTGTTTATTATAACTTATAATATATATATATATATATATATATATATATATATATATAATATTATTTTACTAATTTTATAAAAATAAAAAAAACTAGTGAATATGTCTTTATTATGGTTAAAATGGGGAAGCAAATTTAATAAGTTAATTTATATTTATTCATTAATGTTTATTTACAGACATAATATTTATCACCTTTTAGTAAATAAATATATTACAACATATTTAAAAAAAAATTTTTTTATTTATTAATAATTACAAATACAATATATACGTAATGGGTCCCAAATGTTTACAATCACCTAGTAAAAATGCTTAATTTTTTTTCTGCATAAGTATAATTGAAACTTAATTACGTATTTTATATTTAGTAGCATTTACATTTATTATAAAAAATCTTTGAAACATTTCTATCTGAAGAAAGGATCTCACATGCATAGTGTCACAAATCGTTAATATAATTTTATCATGTTTCTTTCTTTTTGAACCCCACTGAATATAATAAAGTCAAATAAACAACATGCCATATGCATATACAGATTTAATAACTCACAATGTACATAAAACTGGTGTTCTGCATGCGTGTGTGTGTGTGTGTGTGTAGGGGAAGTTCACTACGGCGAGTGACGTGTGGGCATTCGGCGTGACACTATGGGAGATGCTGAGTGTGTGTCAGGAGCAGCCGTACAGTCACATGACCGATGAACAGGTCATTGACAACGCAGGGGAGTTTTTCAGAGACCAGGGCAGACAGGTATGTTGCTGACACTTATTAAACCTCATAAGAGAAACACAGACACAGTCTCACTCCCTCTCTCTCTCTGTTGATCAGGTGTACCTGTCTCGCCCGGCTGTGTGCCCACAGGGTCTGTATGAGCTGATGCTTAGCTGCTGGAACAGAGACTGTAAACTACGGCCTTCCTTTGCGTACATTCACTCCTTCCTCACCGAAGACGCCATGAACATGGTTTAGAAAGTGACAGAGAGATGAAAAGCAGTTGAATATAAGAAAGTGTGTATGGACCACAGACTGGTGGTGTGTTTTCAAGCACTCTTATGTAAATTAGTGCATTTTTTTGATGGGTGCGTTGGGGCAAATAAAAGCCGCAGGTTCGGTGCCCCACAAATGACCCGCTTCTCACCCCTTATCCTGAAATCCTGAACTCCTCAAGCAACATTTCATCCCCAAATCGTTTTAGCCTCGCCGTTTTCCCTCTATCAATCACTATTCCACAGTATTTAGTTTCACAGAGACACAAATCTCCCAGAATGCACCACAAATATGGTTCCTTTTTTTTCCTGAAACATAATTCTGCCTCTTATATTTTCTGTGTGAACTTTAAAAATGAAACCTCTCTGTAAATGTTTCCTGCTGTAAAACTAAAGTTTTTTGTGTTCTGTGAGGTCCAATAATGTGACGATGGTCTGATGGGAATAATGTGGGATTGATTTGGGGATAAAATGTTGCTTGGCATCTGAACCTTAAATCCGGGTTCTCTAACCTTTATCAAAGCTCTCTCTTCATTCCCTGAACACTGAATAGATCTCGAAACATAATCATCTGAACTGGTGGAGGGTTTCATAGCAGCACAAAAGCACACAGCTCTACAAACTGTCCGTTTAGGGAAACATTTGACAGTTATGCATATTAAACACACAATAGCAGAAATACAGAAATAGTTTTTTCTACTTGCATAATAAGGGAAAATAGTGAATAACATTTTTAGCAGTAAATTGAGTCTAACTTTGCTAGCATTCGTAGTCATGTAGACAATCTGAGGATTGAGAATCAGCCAGTTTTTCATGTCTTTTCTGTGGTGGAGGGTAATTCATCATGAAATTATTTACGATATGTAAATAATTACATTCATCAATAGCTGATATGTGAAACACATGATATTGTCAAATTCAGCCGAAATAGAAAATGGATTTTTGTGACTCCACCCCTGTATGTCTGCACATAAATGGTCCCTTAAGGTCTGTTCACAACATGGACAAAAACTACAATTATAAAGTTTTAATAATCGTTATAATTCTGTAAGAACAAGGAAACACACTCAACAGAGAAACAATATGCTGGGAATTGCTTTCAGAATGAGTTATTTTTTTCCAACTGATGACATTGAAAGCCAGTCAAAATCTTACTTTAAGGGGTTAAGCATTTAAAGTTGCAGCCTGTGCTTGTAACAAACAGGTTTGAGCGCGCCTTTCCTCAGTTCTCTCAACATTTATTCACTCCATCCTTCATTGACTAAAAAGGCCTGTTCAGACCAAAAACGACCAATGACCATAATAATAATTATATAGCATTCACACCAATAGACGATAATGTTTGTTTATTATAAGCACTTGCTGCAGTTGTATTGTCGTCCACATTAAATACTCAATAAAAGCTATTGGCTAGAAAAACAACAACAACATAATTTTAAAGTAATTCCAATGAAATTGTTATTTAAGGCCCATTCTCACTAAGGATGCAAAAAGGAACAATGTCATTGGAATCACTTTAAAAAAAAAAAAATCCCCAGCTGATTGACAGCCAATCAGAATCCACCTGATTTTAAAGTGGCAGAATGTCTGCATAACATGCTTATGATTAATTTGAAAATATTGGACACCAATATAGTTATTGTTCTTGGAGTGAATGGGTGTTGTGTGAATGTGATTTATTTGATGACTCTGAAAATGATTGCATATGGTTTTTGAAATGAACTGCCAGTGTGTGCACTGACTTGAGTAAGCTGAATGCACATCAAATTTCTGTGCATCAGTTTATTTTGTGTGGAATTTAAAGAGGCTTTTGGATGGAATGTGTGGAATTGGCTATCAATGCACTATTAACAAAATCTGAATATGAGCCCGGACCTGCAAGAATTTAGAGAGAGAAAGAGAGGGAAAAAAAACAAGCAGAATGGCCACAGACGTACATTTATACTAATAAATTTGACAAAGTCAAGTGTCTATATAATGAGAAATGAACTGGATGAACAGAAAAATAAGCAAAGCATCTGTCCTGAATTTACTATGTAAACCTGTAGGACATTTGCAGGAAACTCTCTTAAAGCGACGACTGTAGATTTAACTTGAACCTGGTGTGGTGACGCCACCTCTTCCTCATTTAAGAGTAAGACTGTGTGTGTAGGGGTGGAGAGCAACATGTATACTGTAAAATACACAGAAAAATGTGATTCCCAAATGGTTATATAACCATGCTGATTATGCTTATTGAATGACCTTTAACCTTTTTTGGTACACTGAGGCCCTGAACCGTTATTGTATTTTTATAAATATAGTTTTGGGCATGTTCTGTCCTCAGCTATTCGTGTTTCATAAATAATGAAAAATGTAAATACTTCATGGGACATAATTTTCTTCATTAATATTGCTATCTGTTATTAATCGGGTCTGTCTGTCTCTGTTGTAGACTCGCTGCTTGTGTTGTCTATTTTTGTAGGTGTTTTAATAAAGTAACCTTTTCAAATAAAGTGAAACCGGCCGCTTGTTTTCATTCACTCTCAATCACCATTTGTTCGTTTGAAATAGCATGTCATTGTCACATTCATACTCAACAGCATTAAAAACACACACCGAGCCATAAATGGAAAAGTTATAAAGTACAGCGCACACTAATAGTTTATTGTTGTTTATAATAAACAGTACATAGTTAATATGTATAAATCTCAGCCTGGTTATGTAAATCTTCAGTTTACATCACCACTGAACAAACAGTAATGGAAAAACTGACAAACAAATTGGATATTCTGAATGAACATAGTCATTAAGGCCAGGAAGTTTTACATGACAGATCACAGTACCTGTTGCTGAAACAAAATCAGGGCAGGTTGATTTAATGAGGAAGTCAAAAAAAAAAAAAAAGCTTTGAGGCACAAACTGGAGATGCATAGGTTTACTTTTGGTAATGTTAAGTTGATTTTAGTGTGAAGTACACAGCAGCATGGTTAAACTAAAACAGTAAGCCGATATGAGAAATGAAACCACTAACAGCCTTCACTGGAGTTTGTGTGGCCACAGAGACATGTTTACAGCCTTTGTTGAAAACCAGTTTCCTCTTCTTCTTTTTTCCTGTTTGTTCATCAGCTTCAAAAAATCAAAGGGTTTCTTTTCTTGACCCACTTTCCAACTACTCATACTTTTCAACTTGCTGTATAAATCACTCTACTGAGCACACAGACAGTAACAAAAAATATTCAATATGTGTCTGCAAACTCTAGTGCCACTCTTAACAGACCATTAAATGATAAAACCTTAAAATGGCAAGAATAATCATCACATTTCAGTGTCTGCAGAGGTAAGGCATCATGCATGTGGACTATGGCTTCAGCAAGGCACCTCAGGTGAATTTACACGGATTTGACTTGAATGCAATTTGTTTTGAAAGAAACTGAACCAGACTCAACAGGCGTGTGGCTCTGACAGAGAGAAATACAGAAACTATTCAATAAAGAAAGAAAGAAAGAAAGAAAGAGCAGCCCTGCTTCCCTGAATATTCACCTTCAACAGAGGCTCTAGAGCAGATAATGTAGTTCACCTAACTTACAAATGTATCATATAATGTGATGCAATAATTCACAAAGCATATTAAAACTGAATATTACAAATGGTGGATTACAAAAACAAAAAGGACCTCAATGTTCCAGGCTCAGTACAAACACGAGCATGCACAAAGACAGGAAGAGCTGAGATCCACGATCAGAGCGGATTCCTTCTTCATGAACTCCATTAGCCCATGCGGGATGCAAGAGCCTGGCCAAGAAAAGAGAAGTTAACATTTAGTGTGGCTGGAGCAGAAACAGGTGTTTCTCTAAAACCATTTTTACGCAATCTCTAAAGTATTCAAATGTAATCTTAAGGGGCATAAATCATGAAACTTCATTTATGAAGATTTTGCCAATTACAATTTGGCAACAATAAAAGTCACAAGGATTTAAATGTGCTTTTCATTTGGCCATTAAGTTTTAAGATGCCTTTATTATTTTAAACTAGACTAGTGTGTGTGTGTCTGTTTGTCTGTGTGTGTGTATATTAGCATGCCATTATTAAGATATTGGCTGTTTATTTGTACTTATAAAGCACATATTCTGCATGAGCATACTACCAAATATCTAAACTTAGCAACTGCCTTACTACTAATAAGTAGCAAATGATTAGTTTATTGAGACAAAAGTCATAGCTATTGGTTTATTAATATTGAGAATTGGACCTTAAATGATGTGTGACCAATATTTTTCTTAGTTCCTTTTTGGTGACAGGTGGTGACTTGTGAAAGAGACAAATGATGATGCAACAAGAACAAACTGAGGAAACTAGTCACGGGAATGCAGACGTCGCAGCTCATGTGATCTCCAGCCTGATACCAGCACTGAAGTGTGAGCGTGGCTCACCTGTGAGATGTTGACTCCAGTCAGTTTCTCCACTGCGCTCGGCAGGCGGCTCATGATGTCCAGAACTTCTCCTGTCAGTTTAGCTGCGCCCACTTCTGACCCACCGCTGGACACCATGGTCACCTTCTGGGCTGAACAGAGTGGCTTGCTGATCTCTTCTGCTATCTAGAAGAGTGGAGGCCATTATTGAGTAATCTTCATTGAACTTATTTATTGACTTGCAGAAGTTTAGATTCACTGACCAGTGGGAGTTTCTCCAGCAGCATGTCCACCATGGCTCCCTCTTTGTACTGCTTAAAAGCCTCTGCTTTTTTGGCCATCTGCTCGGCTTCAGCCCGACCCTTTGCCTCCATCGCAAAGGCCTCCGCTTCTCCCCTCATCTGAAAGAGAGGCAGGAACAGATGAATGCTGAGTGGGATCTAATGTGAAAAGTGTGTGGAGAGCTTCATGAACTCACTCTGATGGCCTCTGCCTCAGCTTCGGCCTCCATTATCAGCTTCTGCCTGTTAGATGAAAGAACATTAAACGGCTTATCATACCAAGTTCTGTCCTTCTGATTTGCTTCCACTAAAGCACAGATGTGTGTTAAATCAGACAAAACGGCAAAACTTCTGGACCCTCAGTTCTCACTTTTCTGCCTCGGCGATCTTCTCGATGCGGTATCTCTCGGCCTCGGCTGGTTTCCAGACTTTGGCCTCCAGTTCCTTTTCCCTGCGGGTGATCTCCTGCTCCTGTAGAGTGATCTGCTGCGTACGCTCCACAACCTGGACCTGCATCTTCTCCTCCTCGATACACTGCTTTGTCTTGGCCACCTAATACAGATGACGGTGAGTAAATATGTCAGACATTTGCAGTGAAACGGGCAACCCTCATACTACCAGCTGAAAACCAAGTTAAATATCATTAGCTACCTGAAGCTGATAGGCCATTTCAGACTCCGCCTTCTTGGTGTTGACCTCAATATCATAGGCGGCTTTCTTCAGCTCATAGTCTCTCTGGGCTTTAGCCATCTCAATCTCATTCTTATACTGAGCAGAGATCTTCTCCTGCATGGCATGAGCCTCCTACATACACAAACAAGGACAGTTACAGTTTTACCATAGTTTTATCCAGCACACCAATGTTCATACAACCAAAATGACAGAAATGTGTCAAACTTCACCTTGATGACGGCATCCCTCTTGAACTGAGCTTCACCGATACGAGCGTCTCTTTGCACCTGAGCAGTTCGAGCTTTACCCAGCGAGCTTAGATAATTCTGAAAGGAAGTCCGGGTGAGTGATATACATATACACATTTTATTACGATTATCCACCTTTTTCTTCTGTTTTTTTTTCTATTTTTAGCTGTACCAATTTTTTTTTGCTGCTTTGTATGAATACCACGTTATTTTAATGTATTATCTCAAATATGAACACACTGGTGTGTAGTTCAAACAGTTTTACCGTTGTTATACTTCTTGTTATTTCCCTATAGCAGCTTATGAAGAGGAAGTCTCACCTATGGTCTTACTTCCACGTTGAAGATAAAGGTGGATATGCTACCTTTTAAAAAGTTTGAGGTCATGAATTTATTTTTTAGTATATTCATTTAGAAAGGACTCATTAAACACATAAAAAGTGACATAAAAGATGCTTATAATGTTACAAAAGATCTATTTCAGATAAAAGCTGTGAGTTCAAACGGTCTATGCATTACTAGACTGGAGCTTCAGAGCGGCCGATAATTCAGCATTGCCTTCACACATATAAATTACATTAAAATATTAAAATATTTAAATTAAAACAGTTCTTTAAATTGTAATAAAACTTCACAATACTATTGTTTTATTATTCTGTTGTCAAACGACCATGAAAGCCTTCTTTCAAAAACAAACCAAAAACACTCACAATGACTGCAAGCATTTGAATGGTAGTGTATGTTAGTGTGTGTGGCGCGTGACTAAAGTCACCTGATCATCGTGCACATCTTTGAGCGTGTAGCTGACCACACCGATCCCCATGTTGACCAGGTCAGAGGAAGCCACCTTAAAGACCTGATCAGAGAACTTTTTACGGTCCTGATAGATCTCCTACAGAGAGAAAGAGAGAGAGATTGTATAGAGAATAAATAACAAATAATCAACTAACAGCACTAAAACCCTTGTAAAAGCTTGCTTCTTTCATCTCTTTGAAACAGCAGTACCTCCACAGTCAGGTGGGCGATGATGGCTCTCTGATGTCCCTCAAGGGTCTCTAGGGCAATATTAGCAATCTCACCCTCGGACTTCCCCATGAACATCTGACAGGCTGCGGCCAGCATTTCTTTATTCTGACCCTGGATCTTCACCTGCAGAACACATGAGCAGCGGCGCTTACAGAATGTACTATGTTATGTTCTACAGATGAGTGTAAAATGTGTCTCTCTCTAACCTGGGCAATGCCTGTCACTGAGATCGGTACTCCATGTCTGGTGTAGACCTTGTCACTCTTCACATTCAGAGTCAGAGTATTGAGAGAGATCCTGGGAGCAAACAAAAAACGAGAGGGAAAGTAGTCATAAAGCTTTTTTTTTTTTTTTTTTTTTTTTATATATATATATATATGCAAAAAATGTGATCACCCAAACAGGTTTCACGAATATGGAAGCCTGTTTCCAACACGGATAAAAAAAAAAAAAAAAAAAAAAAGATTTTGACTTTTTATCTTTTAGTTAAATTTTTTTTTTGTCCTGGCAATTCCTACTTTTTGCTGTGAATTCTCAGAATTCTCTGCCACAAAATAAAAAACAAAAAAAGATTTGTTTTATTTTTATTTCTCATAATCCCGACTTTTCTTTCTCAGAACTGAGTGAACAACATTTTTTTGACTTTTTCTTGGAATTACCCTTAAAACAAGCCTCCATAACCAAACATATCTATTGTCCCCCATTATGTGGGCATCTGGGCAAATTAGATAGCCACGCCCACAAATTAAGCCACACCCACACCTAGTTCTGCACATGGATGGCTGACATGACCTCACAGATGTGTCTGCTGATGTACAGTAATCAAATCATCAGCAGACTTTGTGGAGCTAAGGCAAATACATCCGCAGTAATCTACAAACTACTACAGTGATCCGCAGTGAAGAAAGTATTCTTTGAGGACTAAGTGATGCATTAATATTTGTGAAGAGGAATGTAAACACAAGTGGAGTTTCTATTGCTCACAGAGGCCACCTCTTGTTCTTATTCCCATCATTCATGAGGGCTGAGACTCCCGGTCTTTACTGGAATTACATTAGTGACTCGCACTGCAGCATCTGATTAAACAGAATGGTTTCTATGCACGTGTGTTCTTGCACTAACATGTTCTAATAATCCGTCTTCTGTTGTAATTCTATACGTACCGCTGGATTTGCTGAACGCAGGGAAAAACAAACACTCTTCCACCAGCAATCAATAGAGGAGGAGAGCGGCCACATCCTGAAAGAGACAACATAAAGAGATTCTGTCTGCTGGTATAAAGTGTCAAGACTTGATTGAAAACATACTTAGTGGAAATTCACTGGGTAGGGGTTGGAGCTAGATCCAAAATGAAGAATCTTTATGCATCAGTAATTTAATTTACTGTAACAATAATACAGACACTCTTATATTACAATTCTGACAGAGACAGCTAAATTAGGATAAAATCTATCATTATTTTTACGTTATGGCTGGTAAATGATAAATGGTCAATAATACAGTTTAATACTATTTTGTCTAAATAAATTATTAGAAAATTTAATCATTATAATTAATTAAAGTGTTATTAAAAATTATGCGATCATCGCCTGAAGGTAATATAGGGGGACGCATGATTAAATAACCAATATCTACCAGTAGAAATATACAGATTAACAATATACTTAATATTTATCACTGGTCATGAAACTATATTTTTGTTTAATATTTATTTTATTTGTTTTATATTTATTAAATAAAAGGTTGAGTCTGTAGGATCTTTTAAAAATAAATTATAATATATTTAAATAAATTAAAATACATTTAATCAGCAATAATACAAAAAGAATGAGTAGCACAAAAATAGTAAGTAGCACATCAGCATTTTAGGATTGTGACAGAAGACTGACGTGAAAATTAAAAAATTCAGCTGCGTCATCACAGTAGACTTTTTACTTTTACTAATTTTATAACATAAAAAAGGACAATTCCTATTAAAATAACTGGCAACCACTGTACAAATGATCACTTCTACTATCAGTCCACACTTCTAGTTTTAACAGCAGAGGAACCTGTGTCATGATAACATTACATTGCTGGAAATCCACACAAATCCACCCACACACATTTCAGAAATTACAGCACAAAATGTTTCTCCATTTAAAAAGCGTGGTCAATCCCGTGCAGGATTTCCAACATTAGTAAAGACACTGGTTAACACACTTCCTGCCATCGCGTGTCTGTCGACTGATTTCAGAGAGAAGGAGGGCGACAGAGACATAATGGAGCTATTGACTTATTTCTGCCCCTCTGTACAGTGTGGTTTGACTGCATTAACCTTCTTGTAGTAAATGTGAGCCATCTGGGGTTTTTTTCCCCTGAGCATTAAAGTAATCTTAATGTGTAACCACTGACATTTATCTACACAGAAAAATCACAACCATTACAATGAACTTTGTGTCTGTTTTGACCCGTGAATGAAAGTCACATGAATAGCTGAAACCAGTTCTGCATTGGACATTGTATAAGAAAAGAATGTAGCACAATAGCAATGCTCTGTATGATCATTACAGAACTTCACAGTTTCTTGTAAAAGTCTCATACAAGCTATCTGGTTCAATCAACAGCTGCTTTAATCTGAAATTCTCTCTTATCATATCTAACCCGAAAGAGGAGTTTTAAGTGTGTATTTATATGAATAACTGACATAGCTCTGTAATAAAGTCCAACAGATGCAGCATACCTGAGACCACCATCGCCTCATTGGGACCACAGGTGTAAAACATCACGAATTAGATCTGAAGAAAGAAAGCAGCAGTATAAGGCATCAGTCACTGGATCAACCCATGTTTGGAATATTTTAGATACGACATCTGAATAAACACAGACTGCACTAAAGAGTTCAGTGAAATATGTTCTAATTCATGTCAGTATGTTCTTTAAATCAACTACAGATTTGTTTACTTTCAAATCAAGGACCTATTCACCAATCGAAAACTATTAAAAATCACTTTACGGTAGAAGAGATCATGCTACGCAGTAGATTAGTTTATATCGAATATGTAAAACTTCAAAAATATAAAATATTAAACAATACGCATTGAAATAAAAAAAAAAGTTACAAATCTTTATATAAAACTATTCCCATATAAGCGACACAATTATAAAGTACTGAATCTAAATATTAAAAAACTAATATTTAAAGTTACTGTAAACGCTAAACGATAAAATCCAACATGCATCTTATGACATAATGAACAATAACCCTCGACGATAAATAAAATTGTCTCTCGCGATAAAACAGGACTGAAAACACAAGCAATAACAAACCGTGAGATAGTAACTTACAATCCGTGTTTAGAGGCACGAACGGTAATGTAGCTTGCGACAGAACAGGAAATGCTTAGCTGCTACTTAGCAGCGGCTATGCTGTTTTTAAAGCGACTAAAGTTTACTTTGGTGTTGAGAATTACAATTTTAGAAACTTGGTGTTATTTAGAATAAGCCCATATGTTCTTACCGATAGCTGATGTTTCGTTAAAAACGAAGTAAATACGGCTCAGATTATCTCACTTTGTGTCAACGGCAAAAGCTCGCAAGAATGCTCGTCGTAATCAGGGCACACGAACTCGGCCACGCCCATTCACAACACTCTCAGGCGGTGTCTCAAAACTAGTGAGCTCCCGGTCACTACACCTCGAGATACGCAAAATGCAGCCTAGGTAGGTTTTACGAAGGTCATAGTAGTAGGAAGAATGATCTTTGCTGTAAACTCAGGAATAAGAGACTTCCATTAGTTTGCTCTTAGACATCTAAACAAATACGTCCAACTGTCTCTGGTCCAATTCATCCTTCCAAAATCATGCTTAAATGTGTGTGACTTAGAAAGTCATATCGTAATTATGAGATTCTAAATCATAATTATGTAAATATTATGGCATAGCTACTATAATAGAAAGTAATACTTATCTAAAGTCGATTTTTTTATGTGTCATAAGTATGTCGTAGCTATGACTTTATATTTAATAATTTTCACATAAGTTTAATAAGTTTTGACTTAGTATCTCATCATTTCGTCTTGTTGACAATGATTGATCATAATGATTGATCATTATGTCTGATCGGATGATTTTTCTTATTATGTTTTGCAAACTAGTGGGTAGAAAATGAATCTCTATTTACGACATAAAACGAGAAAATTATTATTAATTTGTAAATGAGAGAAGTCCATAGTGGGCTACTAAGGAAGGAACATATGTTTACCACATAACAGGTTATTTTTCTTATATATTTTAGTTACTTAATGAAGTCTGCAGTCTCTCTTTCACTGTCTCTGTTCTTTTATCAGCTCATATTGTTTTGTCAGTGCAGCGAGCTTAAGACAATTCCCTTCTGTTATGCTGTATACTAGTCAATGTATATTAATCATTGTCCCCATTTGTATCCATAAAGAAAATAGTGGTTCAACTTTATTAATTAATATCAAACAAAAAGCTAAACAATAATGCACAACATATTTATACACAATAATTTTGACTATCATAAGCGTATTGCTTCTATTGTCCTCATTTGTAAGCCGCTTGGATAAAGGCTTCTGTTAAATTACTAGATTGAAATGTAAATGAAGCTAAATGTTTTACCGTATTTTCATAGAAAAGCAATTGTTCAATGGCACATTTTGTCTAGTAAAGATACAAATCAAACGGAAGTAAAAGCATTGGTCAGTAAAGAGATTTGCTTTAAAAGTGTGACTAGAAAATCTTAGAAAGACACAACCAGCAGACTTTTCTCATTTTTTTTCTACAATCCTTGTTGGCACTCCCTATATACTTCCGGTCTGCGCTCCAATCCCCGCCTCAACATCCAGTAGTGCCCCGCCCACCACTACTCCAGCCTCGTTCTGGAGACAGTCCAGGAATATAAAGCCTTTGTCCGGCTTCTCCAAATGATTGTTGAGACTCGCCGTTAGTTTCCAGATTTATTGGAGAACTTCTCACACAATATCTAACAATGAGGGAGATTGTTCACATCCAGGCCGGTCAGTGCGGAAACCAAATCGGTGCCAAGGTAAGAACAGAGTATAAAGTCATTTAATAAAGTCATCGAAGAGTCATTTATATTAAGCATCTAACAGTAACGTTACAAGAGTCTCAGAATGCAACAATGAATCCACTATTTGTACAGAATTCCAGTGTTATTCTAGTTCAAAGTCTTTACCTAATCTAAAATTTAACTATTTGATCTTCTTACTGTTTCCTTAAAGCATATATTGCAGAACATGTCTTTTTTATTCTGCTTTGCAACCAGAAGTTATTAATAATAGCTACATCAGACTATAACAACACTTTGAGCAGTTTTGTAGACAATAATCTTTTTTCCATTGCACTGCTTTGTCTTTTTCCCCTCATCAGAACCCCCTTTTATTCACGCCCAAAATATGCGGACCCCACTCCTCATTCATTCCCACTGTTTCTTGAACACGGTCTGTATTGCTATTTCTCTAAAACAAACGATGCTCTAATTCCGCAGACTCCAACTATACATCTCTTTGTCTGTATATTAGAGCAGTGTTGGGGAACGGGGGTCTGTCCTCTTTCTTTCTCTCATTCTTCACAATGCACCGGGTGTGGCGGATCCGATGTGAACAGCAGCGCTCTCAGTAATGACCATGACTACCCCGTTATCAGTGTCACGAGCCCTTTAAACAGCTGTCAGGACCAGTGCGCGAGCCATGACACGTGGCACTTATATTACAACCGCATTCCTTAACGTCATTTTCATACGAAATGATTTTAGCAAGTATTTGTCTGCGTTTAACCTAAATGCTTTTTTTCTTTTATCAATGTGCGGATAATGCCCGCTGTGATTCAGTGGTCCAGCGGTGGATGATGGGAAGGGTGGGGCGCTGGAAAATGACAATGACCATTTTTTTCATAGTGATAATAATAAAAGTAGACTAATTATGAAGTTAAATTACGTTATTTTAGTGTGATTCATTGTTTAATTTTGCTCTAAAATTAGCTCTCTTTTTACTTTAACTGTTCTAACAAAAGTATTATCCATCAATCAATTAAATCAGATTTTCTGTCACTAAAAACACAAAAATGAAAGCCGGCAACATTAAAGATGCACATTTTTTAAAGACTGCCCAGGAGATGTTGCACGTCCTCTATGGCGTCAGAAATGAGGTTAAATCGTCTTCATCCTTTATAAGTCTTCAACATGCCTTTTAAATGATTTCGAGAGTGTCTGTTGAACTCATCTGAGGTCAGGGTGGGGATGAGGAGGCATTCACAAATAGACTTAATGGCTCTAACAGCTGCAGCCCATCCCCGCCATGGTACAGATATAAATGAATTATGATTAATTAATGAGTTAATTATATATTTATGAAACCTTTGATTTTGTAGCTTAAATAATTGGCAAAATTTTGCGTATTCAAGAAAGATGGGGTAATCGTTTTAATTCTAAAAAGATCAAATTGGTGAAGACGGATGATTTCATATGTGTCCGCATGGAATATGTTTTGAGGATATGATGTGATGACACAGCAGAAATGTAGGCTGCCTGGAGTAACAGGTTTGGACGGGCGAGAGTGTCAGAAGAACAGGGTCACAGTAGGGCTTTGTCAGTCAGCGCCTTCCAGTTTATTGGCCTCATTCTTTCAAAACAATTATTTTCAATATATCCCAAGAACAATCTTTTCCTTCTCCATTCGCTCGAAGCCTTGTGAAGTCCATCTCGACCCCTCTCTCCCTCCGCTTCTCTCTCAGATTAAGGTCACTTGGACAGTAACATAGAATTAATGATTTAAACATCCATAAAGCCTCTTGCTAAAACTCACTGAACGGATTCCAGTCATTGCAGATTACAGATTAGCGATAGATTAGTTTACACTTTTTCAAATGTTATTTTCGGGATGGAAGATTTTATGTAGCCTTGCATAAAAGAATTGCTGAAATGAATACTGAGTGCTATTAAATTGCAATTGGGGAGATGCTTTAAGTTGCTGTGTGATGTTTGCAGTTCTGGGAGGTGATCAGTGATGAACATGGGATCGACCCAACAGGAACCTACCACGGAGATAGTGACCTGCAGTTGGACAGAATCAGCGTCTACTACAACGAAGCTACTGGTACTTTACTGAGACACACATTCGGGGCAAGATGGGGAAGATGTGCCCTTTGAGAAAAGTTTGCATTTACTGCTAAAGTGAAACAGACACATTTAGCATGTACAGGATGAATATACATCAACTTATATATTATAAAAGTCACCAAGAAATCAAAAGTTCATATATTATGATAAATGATTTATCTGAAAAATAATCAAAATGAAAAACATTTCTGCACCCCCCCCCCCGCCCCATAACATCCCCCCCCCCCATAACATCTCTTCTCTGATGATCCTGTACTGGCATCAGGGTGGGACCAAAATCCCTCCTCTCCAGCAACCTGTCACTCACATGAAACAAACGCAGCACTTAGCAAGCAACAACAATCCAACCAAGTGGGGCCACTTTAAAACATTTTTTTATTGGAAAATAATATTTGTACACTACAAGTATAAATACTGTATACTGCTGTAATTAAGTCAACATTAAAGCATAATAACCATTCAGTAAATGTGTTAAGATAAGACTTGGTGACATCTAGAGGTCACTGAAAAATAAACATACCCAACATCATTTTTTTTTCAAAACCCATACCTACATGTAGATACATTAAAATACATTATTTTATAGATGTACTTATATGTACTGAGCCAGTATGCTTTTCCCCTTATTTCTGTGTCTCTCTCTTTCTCTCGTGGAGGAGGTAAATATGTGCCAAGAGCTATTCTAGTTGATCTGGAGCCTGGCACCATGGACTCCGTGCGTTCAGGACCCTTCGGACAGATCTTCAGACCAGACAACTTTGTATTTGGTGAGCGACTGGCAAAAGAGTTCAAAATATATTCAAAATATCAAAGAAGAATGTGAAATGCCTCACCTTCTAATGTGTGTCACATTACAGGACAGAGCGGTGCTGGCAACAACTGGGCCAAGGGCCACTACACAGAGGGGGCGGAGCTTGTAGATTCTGTTCTGGATGTGGTCCGTAAGGAGTCTGAGAGCTGCGACTGCCTGCAGGGCTTCCAGCTCACTCACTCCCTGGGCGGTGGTACCGGATCTGGCATGGGTACCCTGCTGATCAGCAAAATCCGTGAAGAGTACCCAGACCGCATCATGAACACCTTCAGCGTGGTGCCTTCCCCAAAAGTCTCTGACACCGTAGTGGAGCCTTACAACGCCACACTGTCTGTCCATCAGCTGGTGGAGAACACAGACGAAACCTACTGCATAGACAATGAAGCCTTATACGATATCTGCTTCCGCACCCTCAAACTCACCACTCCCACGTACGGCGACCTCAACCATCTGGTCTCAGCCACCATGAGTGGCGTCACCACCTGCCTGCGCTTCCCCGGCCAGCTGAATGCTGACCTGCGCAAATTAGCCGTCAACATGGTGCCCTTCCCCCGTCTGCACTTCTTCATGCCCGGCTTCGCCCCTCTGACCAGCCGAGGCAGCCAGCAGTACCGCGCCCTCACCGTGCCTGAGCTCACGCAGCAAGTGTTCGACGCCAAGAACATGATGGCGGCCTGCGATCCAAGACACGGACGCTACCTGACCGTGGCCGCCGTGTTCCGTGGCCGCATGTCCATGAAGGAAGTCGACGAGCAGATGCTGAACGTCCAGAACAAGAACAGCAGCTACTTCGTGGAGTGGATCCCCAACAACGTCAAAACCGCCGTCTGCGACATTCCACCTAGGGGCCTCAAAATGGCCGTCACCTTCATCGGCAACAGCACGGCCATCCAAGAGCTGTTCAAGCGCATCTCCGAGCAGTTCACGGCCATGTTTAGGCGTAAGGCTTTCCTTCACTGGTACACTGGAGAGGGGATGGACGAGATGGAGTTCACCGAGGCAGAGAGCAACATGAATGATCTGGTGTCCGAGTACCAGCAGTACCAAGACGCCACCGCCGAGGAAGAGGGCGAGTTTGACGAAGAGGCCGAGGACGATGCCTAAGTAGAAAGAAAAGGTGTTTGGGGGTGGGTGGGGGGTGGTAGTGTTTTCAAGTTTGAGTACATGTAGCAAAACGCATAGGGAACAACTTTTAGTGTCTCAATCAAATCAAGTAGAAATTAGCACTAGACAAACAGGGCCAAAAACAACCAGAGGAAGGCAGAAAGAATGTTCTTAAACACGGAATGGGTGGATAGCAGTGTTTACGATTAGAAATCGCTCACTTTTTGTGTATTTCTTCACCATTCTAATGGTCAGCTCCTGTCTGTATAGGACAGTGAAGAATAAAGTGGCAAACATCAAGTTAAGTTATAAATGGAAAGATGGTGGGGTCTGGAGGACAGTAACATCTCATTTTTTCTTTCATTGTAACAATTACTTGTTGTCTGCAAAGAATTCAAGTAAAAATTATTATTATAGTGTGTTTTAAAGTTTTCTTTTGTTATTTTTGCACTAGAACAGGGCAACTCTGTGACATAATGGCACTTCAATGTGACCTCAGCGGGTCTGACTGCAGTATTTAGAGAATTGTTTGGTACAGTATGTTGAGTGAAAGATGAAGGAAAAAAAACGGACTGAAAGAAAGATAGGGTTCAGAATAACAGGGTTATTATCTGACTCTTAACCTCGCTTGGACGTCAGCCAGCGTCTACAGGAGGATGACTATGACTGTTGGATGAAACATGAAAGTATTTAAGATTATGCAGATGGAAAGATGAGAGTTTTAGCATGTTGAAAGGATTGTTGGTGCAAATTTTTTATTATGTCTCATATCTGAGCCCATACTTTTAAGTGTTACTGCATATTCTTTATTACATATTTTAAATGTTTTGATGTTTCTTGATTGTCCCAGTGTGGCAAAAAACTGAGCCTCTGGAGAAAACCAAAATAAAAATTAAAACAATTTCGTTAAAAATCATGGTTTGCTTTGGTTTTTGGTGTGTTTTTGTTGCATTTTACACCACACACACACATCACTGAAGATGCTCAGGTTGTACCAGTAAAGTGACATTTAGGTTTGCACTTATATAAACTCTGCCTTAATGAAAACATTAAACATATGATATAGTACAGTACAATATACATATGATAGTAGTATGTTTATGTATCTAAAATGTTAAATATTATAATATATAATAAATATTAATTGTTTCATATATATATATATATATATATATATATATATATATATATATATATATATATATATATATATATATATATATATATGAATGCAAAACTTGAATGCAAAAAAAAGTAAAAAATGACTAAATTATTGGTTCAATTCCAAAAGGATAAATAATAATAATAAAAAAAAAAATTAAAACACGCCCCCTCTGTAGAAAGCGCGGAAAACATGGACAAAGGCGCCATCTATTCTTCAGATGTCCAATCAAGCCGCAGTGACGCATTATCAGCCAATCAGTGCAGACTCAGTTTCTGATAGACAGTTTTGACTAGCGAATCAGTAGTGCTCCTTTTAAGGGCGGGTCTTAATGTTCAGGAAATGGTGTCCAAGTCTTCTGCATGATAAGGTAAGCGTACATAGTTTTTATAAAATAAAGTAATTCACGAAAGATATGTCAGTAAAAATGTAATAAAAAATATCATCGTGCATGTTTACGTTTGCATTTTAAAAGGAAACATTATTTCTGATTAAACATTCCTGAAAATTACTACATATTTATTTTAGCCACATAGGCACCGTTGCCAGTGTGGAACTTATGAAAACTTATTAGTTTACGAAATGATTAGGAAGTCAATAGCAATGTTTTTATTTCATAAAAAGTGTGTCAAAGTAAACTGTTTGTAACACATGCTTCCCCATTCACCAGAGAATGCTGGTAATATTGTATAATATGTTGCTTGTGTGCTTAGAGCGTAAAACATCCAGATTTACTTTGTAGTGGTATTTATGACAACCATATTTTAGATGTAACAACGCTTTTGATCTTTTAGCTAGAGAGGAGGATGGATGCCACTCAGCAGATCGAAGATCCCTTCTCTGAAGAAGAAGAAGAAGAAGAACAGGAAGAGGAGGAGAAAGGAGCACCAGAAAGAGAGCAATTAGCAACACTAAAGGTGTTCAAAAATGACCACATACCAGAGACAGGTGAATACTCTTATTGACTACCTTACATGTTAACTAATATTAGAAACTAATATTATCTGTGCATTATTTAAGACATTGCCTTCTCTTTTTCTCTCTTAACATGTTCAATCAGAATTCCCTCTCTACATTGGAGAGAATGTCATCGGTCGCGATCCTGCTGCCTGTTCTGTTCTGCTTCCGACCCGATCTGTTTCCAATCGGCATGCTGTCATCTCCATCTCAGTATTCCGCTCTAGCAGCGATCGTTTCGGTAACGGTGATGATGTAGAAGCACTTTTATGGGACATGGGCAGTTTGAATGGAACCAGGAAAGGCAGATTCAAGCTGACGCCTCAGGTCCGATACGCTTTGACCGAGGGTGAGAGTGTGGTGCTCGCTGATGTGCCATGTCAATACACTGGCCTGAAGATCTCAAAGAAAGATACACGCATAACTCCAGAGAAAGAAGGTGTGTCCAAAATGGAGAAAAAAATAAGTCCAGCTTTATCAAGTAGTGACTCGGAAGGTGTGCAAAACAGGTTGAAGGTGAAAGAGAGGATCATTTTGCCTCCTGTGCCTTTATGGAGCCCTGAAGATGAACAACCCAAAATGAGTTCACCACAGTCTGAGATCACCCTGGTGCCTGAATCGGACTCAGATGGAGAGAGTGCGCCAGATGAGAGGAAAGATTTTGGTAGGTCAATTGGGATGCAAATAATATTACTGGAAGATTTAATAACACACTATTTTCATGTTTGCTTTCTTTTTTCTTTATTGCTGTAGTCTCAGACTCGGCGTCTTCCTCTCATCTGTGTAGCTCCACAAATTCATCATTCCTGACCCCTGCAAAAAAAGTCATTCCAGAGAGGTAAGTCAAATATGTTTTTTTTAATGTTCCCTTCCAATCTTCCCTGAACTAGTCAACAAAAACACGTATTGTTGATGTTAACTGATATAACTTCATTGAAATTGTATTTTGTCATTATAAATACTTAAAATTCATCCAAATGTGATCATTTGATGTGATACTCTCCATCATGTGTTTAAAATTTATTGGAAGTCAGTCTTGTAATAGTTTTCAATGAATTACACCTAGTCGCTTATTAAAAATTCATGGCCATTATTAAAGGAAATATTTTATGTGATAAATAAATCACTTTATACATATAAAAATGGAATTGGTCAGTTTGAAAGTTCATTGCATGCCTGCTGTTGCATGGCTGAAGGTTTAGTAGGTTAGTTATATACTGTCCTAAAAATCCAGCCATTTCACTAGAAATCCATGCAATCAAAAAATAGGGTTCAACTTGTTCACACAAACTTACCATGTAGTCCTACAGAAAGCTGTGTGGTTTAAAGTAACTTTAATGTAAGCTGCACTTCATATATTGTTAAACCATTAACAGTAGACATTTTTGCCCTTGTGTGATCACACATTAATGCTTTAAACTGTGCAGATCACAGTATATTATCTCCCAAAATATTAGCTTCACCATGTTTTTTTTTTTACTTATCAGTGAGGATGAAAGTTTCATCACTCCGTCTTTAGCCTCAATAGAGCGGTTCAGACTGAGGCAAAACCCTGATGAGCCTTGTTCAGTGTCATCTAAGCCTGGCCCTCTAGTCCTAAATCTGGACGGTGACGTTGATTCTGAAGAAAAGAACCTGGAGAAAAGCAAGCCTGAAGAAGAGGCTCAGCCTGAATTAGCTGCAAAGGTGGAACCAGTATCTTCATCTGAATTTCATATGGACAGTGATACTGATGTTGAGGAAGAGGAACTGGAGACAAGTAAGGCCGGACCAGAGGCGCAAGAAGCAGAAACTCTCGAGAAATCTATATCTTCAGTTGGGCTTCATATGGACAGTGATACTGATGTTGAAGAAGAGGAAGAGAAAAATAAAACTAAAACAGAGGCTCAGATTGAACAAGCACCAAAGGTGGGACCAGCATCTTCAGCTGACCTTCACATGGACAGTGATACTGATGTTGAGGAAGAGGAACCAGAAGCAAGTAAGACTGAACCACAGGCTCAAGAAGCAGAAACTCTTGATAAATCTGTCTCTTCAGTTGGACTTCATATGGACAGTGATACTGATGCTGAAGAAGATGAGGAAGAGAAAAGCAAGACTAAACCCAAGTCTCACACTGAAGAAGCTCCAAAGGTGACATCAGATCTTCATATGGACAGTGATACTGATGTTGAGGAGAATGAGGGCTCTGTAACTGAAAAGGTCTCCAAAAAGGAAGCCGTTACAGAAAGTCCTCCATCAGCAGCAGCACCACATACAGAATTTCACATGGACAGTGACACTGATGTTGAAGATGATAATCCCAAGAAGGTGTCAGTTGCAACAGAGGTCTCGCATGCCATTGGAGAGGGAAGTGATGTCAGGCCTACATCAGCTCCAGAGACAGAGCTCCACATGGACAGTGACACAGATGTAGATGAAGAGAATGAGGGCAAGGAAAAGGTGAAGGCCAGAAGTCTGTCAAACAGTGAAACGGATGATGAGGATCCTTTTAAACTTTTACCAGGCAAACCTGTGAAGGCCGCACAGAGTCACAAGCTTTCTCTAGGTAGCAAAGCAGAGCAATCAGAAGAGAGCACCTGTAAAAAGCAAGACCATCATTCTCAAGCAAAACCTAATCTTGAGGAACCAACCCAAGCTTTTGGCCACTTAGAAGAAGAGTGGGATTTACTGGCCACGCAAGCATACGGTAACCATCCCACTCACTTCCTTCTCATAATCTCATTCTTTTTTTTTTTTATTAATTATAATATTCATTCATGTAGTTAGTACAGTTTAGTAAACAGTAAATCCTTAAAACATTTTATATTTTCTATGAAAGGGGTTTCAGACTTGGTTGCCAGAGTATGTTAATGGACCCATGATACGAATTGGCAAAAGTATTTTTAATTTTTCTTTAAAATAATAATTATAATTGGTTACAGTGAGGCATTTACAATAGAAGTCAATAGGGCTAATATGTGAGCTGCAAAACTATAGCCACAATCAATCAATATTAAACTACTAATGCTATCTACTACTAGCTACTACTACTTATTAATATATACAGAATCAATTAAATTCCTTGTATGGTATTGTGTTATATGCCAATTTTAGGACCTGCTGGAACCAGTGCTAGGCTCAAGCCAAAGCAGCTTGATCTTGAGGCTACACAGGCATATGGAACAGAGACAGACTGGGAGCCTCTGAACCATACCCAACCCTACTCCAACTTCTCAACTGCTGAAACTCAGCTCATTCCAGTAGCAAAGCCTGATGATGACAAGGAGGAAGATAAAGAGACACAAAATGACTCTCACCTTTCCACAGCAGATACTCTGATCATAGCCAGCACCCCAAAACGGGAGGAACAGACGCAGCCGTTTTCTCTCTTCACAGCCCAAACACAACTTGTCTGGGAGGGAGAAGACAAAGAGGTTTATCAGAATGAGCCCACCCAGCTCATGACCGACACCATTGAAGAAACTGAAGAGGGTGAGGAGGAGAACATGGAACGAGGTAGGAGAAACTGTGGTGGAGAGACAGTACACAAAGGCAAAAACACCAGCTCCAGTTTTATAATTGCTGAAACTCAGCCCATGTGTGAGGAAGAAGAGGCAACAGATGCAGATCTGAGTGGGGATGGCTTTCAGAAACCAAGTACAAGACAACAGGCTGAGAAATATGATTCTGTACATCTTGCTGAAAACAACTTCAGCTCCCATCTCGCTATAGCTGAAACGCAACCGATGTGTGAGGAGGACGATGCACCAGATCAGGATAAAGTGGTCAGCAGTAGTTTTATAGAGAAACCTTCCAGTTACCATGTCACCATCGCAGAAACGCAGCCAATGTTTGTGGACGACGAAGCACCAGAGGATGATGTGAACAATGACGTCAGGAAACGACAAACTGAGGGTGAGCCTGAACATCATATTGAGAAAGCCTCTACCTCCAATCGTACCATCCCTGAAACACAGTCTGTCGGTGGAAATGATGAAGAACAAGAGGAAGAGCTCAGCAGAAAGATGTCCATCAGAAAATCACACAGGTTTAGACCAAAAAAAGAGAAGGAAGTCCCACTACCTATAACAGAAACACAACCAAAGTGTGAGGAAGAACAAGCTGAGGATCTGAAAAGTGAGGTTAGCTCTGGGAGACAACAAGCAACAAGATCTCCAGAACATGCTAAATCGGACTTGACAGCATGTATCACTGTTGCTGAAACGCAACCTATGTGTGAAGAAGAGGTACCATGTGAAGATCTGATTAATGCAGTTAGCACCAGACAGATAGATGCAGACAAATCCACAGAACCCCCAATACCCTCAAGCTCCCATATCAGCGTGGATGAAACCGAGTCTGTGCATAAGGAAGATGAAGGACAGGAAAAAGACCTCAGCAGCAAGATGGCAAACAGACGTTCACGCAGGGGAAGACCAAAGAAAGACGATGAGGTAACACAAACTGCTGAGGCTGTTCATCAGACTATCACAGAAACCCAACCAATTCCTCAAGAAGTGATTGAAAGGGATGAAGATATGAACAGCGGAGTGAAAGCCAGGAGGTCCCGCAGAGGAAGGCAGATAAAAGAAGACTGCATTCCAAATCCTGCTGAAGCTGCCGTCAGCTCCATTTCTATTAACACGGAAATGCAGCCTGTTCATGAGGACAGAACTGAAAGGGATGAAGATCTGAGTGGCAGCAGATCCAAAAGACCCCGCAGAGGAAGACAAAAAGATGAAGGTGAACCTGCACAGTCTGCTGAACCAAACTCTGATCTCAGTGTGGTTGAAACACAGCCAATGGTTGAGGAGAACGTCCAAGAAGAACCTACTGTCAGAAGCAGCAGAAGACAGAGGAAAGACAAGACAGAAGTAAAGGAGAACACCCAAGAAGAACCTAGTGTCAGAAGCAGCAGAAGACAGAGGAAAGACAAGACCGAGGTGGACAGTGAGACAACTCTATCTAACAAAGTCCAAGGTAAAACTAGAAAAGGGCAGGAAGGAAAAAGAAAGAGAGGGAAAGTGTTGTCTGAGGACGAGGAAGAGAGTGTAGAAGAAAAAACCACAAGGAGAGGAACCAGACGGACAGGTATAAAACTGAAGTGTAGTGAAAAGGAAGAAGAGGAAAAATTGGAGGAGAGGAATGCCCAAGAAGAGGAGAGGATGGAGAAAGAGCTTAAAGAACGAGAGGAGACAGAGAGGTTAGAGACGGAAGAAAAGGAGATACTGGAGTACGGGAGAAAGGAACAAGAAGAACCTGAACAGAGAAAGAGGGCTGAATCTGAAATGAGACAAAAACTAGAAAGGGAGCAGAAGGAACTAGAGGAAAAAGAACGACTGAAAAGGGAAGAAGAGGAAAAAATTAGAATTCAGCGGGAAAAAGATAATTTAGAAAAAGAAGAGAGGGAGAGGTTGGAAAGGGAGAGGAGAGAACTAGAAGAACAAAGACGAAAAGAAGAAGAGGAAAGGATTCAGAGGGAAAAAGAGGAAAATGAACGATTAGAAAAAAAAGAGAAAGAGAGGTTGGAGAGGGAGAGGAAAGAAGAAGAAAGAATTCAGAGGGAGAAAGAAGAGAAGGAAAGGTTGGAGAGGGAGAAGAGAGAACTAGAAGAACAAAGACAAAAGGAAGAAGAGGAAAGAATTCAAAAGGAGAAGGAAAGATTAGAGGCGGAAAGAGAACAATTAGAAAAGAAAAGACAAGAAAATGAGGAAATTCAGATGAGAGAAAAAGAGCCAAAAAAGACGAAGGAGAGAAACCATAAGAAACTAAAGAATGAGGAGGACAAGACAGAACTAGAAGCTCCTCAAGTTGCTCTATCCAGACAAACACGCCGCTGCTCAAGTTCCTCTATGAACTCGGAGCAGTCTGTATCCTCACAACAAGAGGTGTCCAGCCAGAGGGGACGAGGGCGAGGCAGGGGACGAGGCCGAGGGAAACAGACCGCTGATGAGCAACCCATCAGTGCTAGACAGTCTAGCAGGAGAGGACCAGCTAGTGCAGTTGAAGACACAGAGCAGGACTCCAATTCAACAACCCGTTCCCGATCCCGCTCCAGTTCTAGAAGTTCTGAAAGATCTGCTCAGAGTATCGGACCTTCGAACCAAGGGGCGAGAGGAAGAGGCAGAGGTAGGAAGAGTACAAAACTACCAGAACCGGAAGAAGTTTCCCAAGCAAAAACTTCTGGGAAAGGCAGGGGAAGAGGAGGAAGGCGTTCTGGTGTGGAGAATTTAAATGTCGGAATGGACAATCAGCGTGAGCAAGATGCTGAGATGGTGGAAACCAACACTGCTGTACCCCAAACCAACAGCAGAGGTCGTAAGAGAACAGCCAACGCTAGCACGTCCCCTGAAGAGGCTCCTTCACCCACACCCAAGACTCCAAGGCGATCCGTGACTAGTCAGGCGCACAAGGTCACACGCAGCCTCAAATACGGACATTTACTAGCAGGTTTTATCACTTTGTGGCTGACACCAATCTGTCATCTTCTCTTTTAGGTGTTATTCACTGGGCTGACAGATGAGGACGGAGAAAGAGTGGTCTCCCGGTTAGGTGGATGTTTGGCAAAGGGAGTGAACGATATGACTCACCTGGTAACTGATAAAGCGAGACGCACTGTGAAGTTTTTGTGTGCTGTTGCCAGAGGGGTGCCAATCGTGACTCCTGAATGGCTAAAGAAGGTGAGGGAGTGCATATTAAAGGAATGCTCCTTGTACAACCTTGCCAAACCCAAAATCCAATATTCAAATCTGACTTTGAGCCTATAAAATGTTTGTTTGTCTAATGTGTCAAATGTTATTTATTCTTTATTGAACTGCAACTGTAACTAGTACTTTATTTTGAGCTCAACTCAAGCATGACAACATCCTCTTGTTCTCTTTCAGTGTGGAAAAGCTGGCCATTTCCTTTCTACTGATGAATATATATTGAAAGATACCGAGCAGGAGAAAAAGTTTAGTTTCAGCCTACAGACGTCACTGCAAACTGCTCAAACTCAACCCCTTTTAAAGGTATTAGACCCTCACAAGCACATTAGCATATCAAGCCCTAGCCTCAAGTTGTACCATTCGCATCGTATATTTTCTCCCCTAATTTTGCTTTCATAGGGTTATGAGATTCACGTAACCCCTTCTGTGATGCCGGAACCGTCTCAAATGAAAGAAATCATCACCTGTTGTGGAGCACGCTTCCTCCCCAAAATGCCCTCTGCTCACAAGGTACCCAGAACAAATGCATACATTCTTCTATTTCAATGCACATATTACATATTCTCATATTTTATTGCAATTTCTCCCTCTGTTAATTTAGGGACACACTGTGGTGGTGTCATGTGAGCAGGACAGGGCGCTTTGTGTTAAGGCAGTGAGTATGTCATTGCCCGTGGTCAGCACAGAGTTCCTATTGACTGGCATTCTGCAGCAGAGAGTTGACCTGCAGGCCTATTCTCTCACTTCCTCTCTCAACACGTCCAATCAGCCTGCAGACCCCAAAGCTGCTGCCAGGGGCCGAAGGAAGTAGTGTCAATGACATATGAAATGACTTCTTGTGTAATACAATTTTTCTGGTCTGTGATATCACTTGATAAATGCATGTTTCAGTACAGATTGCTTAAGATGAATATGTGACACATTATATATTAGTTTTATGAAGACAGTAATGGGTTAGATGAGATGCTGCTACACTTGTAACCACACACCCACTGATTGCTGTGAATGTGAGAGCTGGAGAGAGTGTGAGGTGGATGTTAATGAATGATGAGTCCTAGTGATGGGAGAATGAGCTCCTTTCATTTTTTAACGTATAACTTCAATAAACGCTTTCAGAGCCAAAATAAAGAAATATTGTGTGCTTTGCCCTCTTTTGCATTCAAAAACTGTACATGAAAAATGTAAGATAAAAACGGTAAAATGGTCTAGTGCCCCATTTATATTCACATGGGCGTTGGTCTCAGTGATGAATCGATCTGAAGAACACCTTAAAGACCTTCACGTCGGTTCTGCGAAGGTTGGCTGTGTGTGTTCAGATCCGCTGACACGCCCATAAGGGGTTGAAGCGCCGGGCTTTACCGACCGCACTCGAGACGCCGCAAGATAGCAGACAGATTCCTGAGGTGCTTCTTAGTCCTTAAGTGATCTTCGAGATAGATAGCAAGCTAAAAAGGAACGAATAACGGAATTTCCTCCTATTGCAGACTGTCAGCTGAGGAGGGTATTGGAGGCGAGCGGTGAACACGGTAAGGGAGAATGTCATTTTTGCGGCAGAGATGTCATAAATGGGCATCTGGCTTTTGCTTGCAGGAATTGAAGGGTTAAATTCTGCAGTTTCTGCTTCGTCTGGTACTTTTCCGATTTGATAAAGTTGCTGTTGGAACGCGAATAAAATCAAGTGTAAGATGCATAATTTGGTCATTTGGAAGAGCATTTCGGCTTGTTGAGGAATTGATTTGCGCTCGTTTCTGCATAGCATCACATTAAATGCCCCGTTAGAATCCTGCATTAACATAAAATGTTGCTATTAAAATACGCTTTGACATTAAATTACAGGAAAATTATCGATGAGAGGAAAAATATAATTATATAAATATTTATCAAGAAAAGCTATAACTATAATTTCAATAATAACATAATGAATTGGGCTAGATTTGATATTTTCAGGGAGTGCACAGCTAATTTTGCCGGCACTGCGGCTCAACTGGTCTGGATCATTTGGTCGTCTGTGCACCATCATAACCCCTACATGTGTAGGCGATCTTTCCCAGCTTGTGACCGACAGAAAATTTGTTTGACTGGCAAATAGTTTTATGATTGGGAGGGGAAAAAGATCGTAACACAAGGTTTTCGTCAGGGATAGAGGGGGAGATGTGAGCTTCCGCCCCCGCCGCTTCTAACACATACGGACTGTGTCTCAAAACCCATTCAGATGCTGAACTATACGCCATATTCTCAACCATAATGACGCCTAAAAATGGAGCCTAGGTAGTCAGCTCACTATGTAGTGAGACACAACCATGATCTCATCGCCTTTCATATATCAGACCCTTTTAACTAAAGTATAGCCTCGAACTGATCTAATTCAAGGCTTTAAAATAGATTATGATCCAGGAGATAGTGTAGTCAATTAGGTCTGAATGGAATGATGTGGAAGTAATTTCCAGATGCCCCATCCTAGTCTCTTAGGAGATGAACTGCTTCCAACATCAATAACCATGTATGAATTTGGTACAGCACCTTTCCAAAGGTTGAGGTTGATTTCCCCGAGCTCCCATTCATCTCTTTTTATTTCCCTGGTTTACACAGCTTGCTTCTGGCATAATATACCAATATGTAATATTGCAGGTCATATATCTTCAGCAGGTTGATTTGAGCTCCTATTCATCTTTTGTATTGTGCACAGGAGAAAAGCACTTTGTATGTGAGCATCCTGTCGCCCGATCTGCATTTCTACCTTCATGTTGCCCATGTTTTATGCATGCTGCGTCTTATAGGAGAGGAACTGTGATCTTGCTGTAAGAGGTGTCATACTGAGAGAAAGAGAGAGAGTGAAAGCATGTAAGTGGACCAGATGGCACTTTGTCCATATTAAACTAAAATAGTGCTGATGCATTTACACATCAGCACATGCGTTTTATTGTCTGAGAGAGAGAGATGCTAATTTGCTGGGTTTCTAAATTTTTATTTTAAAAATAATAATTTTTTTTTTGCAACTGAATGGGAATAAAAAGGCAATAGTTGAGCGTCTGGGGAGAAGTCTGTTGTGAAAAAACTGAATGGCCTAAATGCATGTCTGCTACTCTGGATGCTTTCTTCGCTCTCTAATATGTCTGGCCTGGCAACAGTGTTGCCAAATTGGGCTACTTTAACACTGTTGCTGTGGGTTGTTTTTCATGTCTGTTGGTTGAAGCAACCTCAATAACATGATATTTAGCCCCTGGAATGTGAATTTTACTAGGGGGACCCTGCCAAAAACATGTACTTTTAACAGGGGACCCCCCTTGAAATGAGATTGGGAAGGATTTTTGTCTAGAAAATCTGGCAACCCTGCCTGGCAAAGGTTTTCTTAGGATTCTTTCTATGTCATTATGTTTGAAGTGTTGGCTTCTTTCAGACTGTGAATTAATGTGTTTGTTCTAATATTTCCACACTGCAGATTACCATACATCACACTTACCATTATACCACCTATAATCAATTTATACAGCCTATTAGGTTAAGTGTAAGTTTAGCACAAATTATAATTTGTACCTCAAAAGGGTTTCTGTATCTTCATTATCAACATAAGTGTTGTCACAGAAAAAAAAATTTGAAAATATTTTAGGAAATCTTTTTATTATTAAAAAAAAAAATAAGTCACATTTTTTGGGGGAAATTTCCAGTTAAGTAAATGTAAATAAAAAAGTAATAATATATTTTCATTTCTATAGGGAATATATTTATTCAATCTTTTACTCAAAAATGGTTAATTGGCTAAATGTTGTTGTTTTTTCAAAACCCAATAAAAAATAGTAAATAATGGAAGTTATGACTAAGCCCACATGAAATCTGCTCTGGAAGATCTGCCAAATTAAAACACCATGTAGTTTTAAACATCAGAGAGACTTTTTGTTGAACAACCCAGACTAACAGACAAACAGTCGGATTTCATTTTCTCTCAAATGTTTTATGTCTTCGTCATAAACTCTCTTTCTGTTTATGAAGATAATGATCCACCCAGTTGATGTCATATGCTTCTCATTCCATTACAGACAACTCTATATAATTTATGATGACATTTATTTCTGAGATATCTTAACTGGGAATCTGAATAATAAAATAACTGAAACAAAACTGTTGCTTATTATTTATTACAGATCCCTCTGAGAATCCAGATCAATGTTGATTGTGCAATGCACAAGACAAGCCAATAAACCCACTATTACTGACAAGTCCAAATAGCTCTTTAAAGAGGCTCATTTGTCAACAGAGCTCTTTTAGATCCATGGCCAGATGATCTAAGCCAGAGCTTACACATCAGCCATAAAAGCTGAAAAACAGAGCCATTGACATCTGTCTAGCATTAACATAAAGTAAATTGTTATACCCTATTCACTGCTCCACATCAAAGCAATCGTTTTGTGTCCATCTGCCAATAAAACCGCCATTGCTATCGGTTTTATTCTTTTTGTCTGGAATGCGAGAAAACTTTAGCAACACACCAGTGAAACTTACACATTCACAATGTCAGTGTTTATCATTTAAATGCTATTTGAATGTAAATGCATTTCCATGTGTAAATGTTTTCAGAGCCAGTATGCAGAATCTAAGGTTGCTCATCTTAAGCGTGCTGTTTTATTCAGGTAAGAAAGATTCCTTGTGAATCCGTTCAGTGCTTGATGTATATCATTATTAACATTACATAAGTGTTGTTTTTTTTTACTGAGATGTTAAGGTCAGTGGCTCTGACATGTTAATAGCTGTTGTAGATTTTTTTTATTATAGCACTGATGCACAATTCATCATCTCTAAGTGTTAGTGCTGTAATGTTCCCTCAAATGGCACGGGAGTACTGAATTCAGCCACATGCAGGGACTATGGTATATACCAGTGGTTCCCAACCTTTTTTAACTCACGGCCCACACAACCTAACACATATGTTTGCGCGGCCCACTGCACGAAAATTAACTGACCCCGCTATTGTTTGGTTAATAACTTAGTAATTAGAAGATAGATTATTAACTGTCTTTATCAAATGAACTGGCAATGAAAAAAAAAATAACTCAGGCTGGCACCGCTTGGCACAACTGCTGTTGTTCTGTAGCATAAGCAGCAAAAATATCTAAGATAAATTGGTTTATTCTTAAACCAATCAGTGAGCTTGAATAGTGGAAGCATAGTTACAGTTTAATATTTATTTTTTCTAATTTAATTATATATGAAATTATGTTATTATGTTTATATATGAACAATATTATTATTTCTTTTAAGAGTAATTGGCGGCAATACCACCGGCAATACCATCGCGACCCACTAGGGGACCACGGCGCACAGGTTGAAAACCACTGGTTTATACCATATCTACAAAGCTTTTAGTTATGTAATGAATATCTTACTCAGTATGATCGGGGTATTAAAAGTGCCATCTTTAATGAGTATATTAGTCATACTTCTTTTTCTGAAGCAAAGCTCTTTTCATAACATGTAGATTTGAATTTCAATCCAAAACTCAGAGCTGAAATGTGTGGTCATATTTCCAAATAGAAAAAGTTCATTTTTGTACCTTTACCAAATGGAATTTGTTCACTATTATTAAATATTAATTCTTGCATTAGCATTCCTGTGGCTCAGTGGTAGAGCATTGTGTTTGTAGCACAGAAGGTTGTGGGTTCAATTCCCAGGGTGCACACATACTGGTAAACACATAAATGTAGACTCAATGCACTGTAAGTTGCTTTGGATAAAAGCATCTGCTAAATATAAATATTAAGGGTCCTTTACTGTCAATATGAAATGGTGTCAATAGCAGTGGTTAATTTTCATAATTGATTTCTAAATTAATTTAACTAATGTGTCTTGTTAAATCCGGGGCAAAAGATAAAAATTAGCCTGTTGGGCTAACTTTGGCTTATTTACTGTATTTTGATTGATGATAAATGAGCAATGTCCCTTTCAAATAAAAAAATAAAATTGTAAAATTGAATGAATGTAAATGTAGTAATAATTAATATGCAAATATTGCATAAAGTTTAAGGACATGGTCAGTTTCCATATGATTTGACTAGCTGATGTCACATTATGCTGTTAATGAATGGGTGTTAATCTAAACATTGGTGCTTTTCTTTTTGGATTTTTAGCATTCTCTGCAACTCTGAAAGGTAAAACATAAACACAAGTCACTTTTGAATATTTGTTTTTTGTTAAGAACAAAAAGAAGCAGTTTCAACAGTGTGAATAAATATATATATATGTATATATCTTTGTGTTTTTTGTAGCCCAAGAGAATTCGCGGACTCTGTTTTCTAGGGAAGATTTCTCCATCCTTGTGCCAGCCGATGGAGCTGACGTGACGTTCAGGTCTTCGGTTGTCCAAGATCATGAGAAGACTCTGATGATTTCTGGAAAGGTGGTGGATCCCCGTGCCAAACTCAACTCTGCTTCGAGCCACCTGATCCTGGAGAATGTTGGAGAAAGTGATGAAGGAGTCTACACCATCACATCTAACCAAAATCCAGAGGACGTTACACGCATCACACTCTATGTTAGAGGTACTGCATAATTTGCACATTTTGTACAGCATCTTGTACACTGGATTGCATGGGCACACATACGCACTAGAATAGCTCTGAGTGACTTCCATTATTATAGAAAGTCATGTGGTGAACAGTAAGGGAGGTTTAATGACCTGCTGCAGTAATTGTAGCTCTGTCAAGCCACACTGGTTGCCTTCCGTTCTTCTCTACCTAAAGATCCTTCTTTCTCTCTACCCAACTATCTGTTTCTTCCATTATCAGCTGTGCTTACTGACACTTGGCCTTTTTCCCTTCAACAATTAGTCAGATAAAGGAAGTGCTTAGTAAAGTCAAACTGAGCTTGTGTTTTATTTTCTGTTTATTTTCTATGGGGTTTCAATGTCATTCAACATTAAAATTAAACAGATCAAATTGATTAAATGAAAAAGAATATAGCAAAGCTGTCATTCATTATATGCTGGTTTGTAGTTTCTGCTAAATGTATATCTGCCATAATTTAAAGAAAATTTTAATTTGACAGTTTCTCACAAAAACTAGTTTGATGGATCTACTTGACCATCTAACAAAAATGTGAAAAATGGAATTTAATTATAAACTTCTAATAATACTGTAGAAGTATGCGAAAGATGTGGGGTTTTAATTTAATAATTAAATATGAGGCACCGTGTAGGATTTAAATCAAACTTCGCTTATCAATACATACATAAAACACGTGCATATAAACCTATAAATTACTCACATATACACGCATACTACTGGATGTTCAAAAATTCATGTATAAAATACACGTGAACACTAATATGAAATTGATACCAATACATATAATGTTAGCAATGTATGCATACACACTTGTGAATAACTTGCGTATAGATATAAACTTGACGCGTTCATACACCTACAAACACTTGCACATACATATAAACTTAATTCGTGCATATACACCTATTAAACACTCACACATACATATAAACTCGCTGCATACAAACACATCTGCACATACTCGCACATACATATAAACTGGATCCGTGCGTCATAAAACACTCGCTCATACATAAAAAATAACATTTACTAACGTATACAGTTCAGATAAGAAAAACATATGCATTATTTGTGTACACACACAGACACATACACACACACACATACAGTATATATATATATATATATATATATATATATATATATATGTGCAAGTGCTTTCATATGTGGATGTGCGTGAATTTTCAGTGTAAAAGGAAGTCGTTTAAGTGTGAACGGAAGTAAACGCATTTGCAATCATGGACAGGGATCTGTGTCATTCCTTATTGTTTGCTCAATCATTAAAAAAAAAGTTTTAATAACAAAGCGAAAGCTGAAGGTTTTTTTTTTTTTTTAATACACACATGAACTGGAATATAAATATTCTTAATCTCTCTAATTTATTTATTTATTTATTTATTTTTGGCCCAAAATGATACATTTAGTAGATAAAATGTACTATATAGTTATAAAAAGGTTGTAAAATGTCTTTATACACTTTTTTTTTTTGTCTTTAATCATATACTGTATGGTGGTGCATCCCCTGCATCAGATAAAAAACCAAAAGTTAATTCTGATAATGTTTACCCATGTCTGACTTCATGTATGTGTGCAATAGTGGCTCATATATAACTTGAGAAAATGTAAGTCTCCCCCATTAGAAGAGCTTCTGCAAACTAGGAAAAAAATAACAGGCAGAAGTGCAAGTATCAAACTCTGCTGATTTGTAACATATACATTCATTAAAACGAACAGATTCTCCACATAACTGTAGGCTGTCATGCACTTCCATGTGAAACCTTTTTTAAGGAGAAAAAAAGTTAAATAGTTGTTACTGCATAGAGTCTTTATATATAGTTCTTTATTCTCAATGACACCAAATATCTCAGACACTGAACATTTCGGAACACCAGCGAGTTCATGGACCATGATATCACACTCGCCAGCAGTAGGTTAATTGGCTGTTTTGATCTAGAAAAAGGTGAGAATTTAACTTCTATGCAATCTTCATGAAATACCTTCCAAAAAGCTTTACAAATTACAAAGAGAAAGAGAGAGTAAAATGTCCTGCCTAGTTAAAAAATATAAAATGTGTTCTCAACTACCTTATTTTTCGGACAATAAGTCGCACCTCAAGTTGCATCAGTCCAAAAATACATCATGATGAGGAAAAAAACATATATAAGTCGCACCGGACTATAAGTCGCATTTATTTAGAACCAAGAACCAAAAGAAAACATTACCGCAGCAAGAGGGCGCTCTATGTTTCAGTGTAGACTACAAGAGCACTGAGCAGCATTAGACGGTAATGTTTTCTCTTTGTTCATTTATCTTAGTTCATTTCTCTTGGTTCATGTCAAAATAATTTTGATAAATAAGTTGCACCTGACTATAAGTCGCAGGACCAGCCAAACTATGAAAAAATGTGCGACTTATAGTCCGGAAAATACGGTAAGTCCCAGTCCCACTTGAGCTTAGCCATTTTCAGAAATAAAACCCTTTCGCACAAGTTTAAAATATTCTAGCTGAGCCCCAGCGTGAGTTTCTTTAGGCGACCGTTATTTTAGAATGTACCGCCTTATTGTTTCCATGGCGACGCCTCATGCTTGTCTTGTGACACAACACAGCCTCTGTATGACACATAGATTGCTTTTATTTTATTTTTCCTGTTTTATTCAAAATATTTGAAAACATACTCACTATATTATGAAATCTATGATATTCCAATTCGGAAATATGTGCAAGTAGCTTAAACACTTTTATATCGACCGTGTTAGTTGATCTATACCTTAATTCTTAAAATGCCTAAGCTCACTAGTGGGACTGGGACTTAGTTGGGAACACATTTTATATTTTTATTTTTTATCGATTTCATGTTAGTGATGTGAGTAATTTATAGGTGTATATGCACGTGTTTTATGGATGTATTGATAAGCGAAGTCTTCAAGCCTGTGAGCCTACACGGCGCCTCATAATTAAAAGTTGTTTTGAATGACAATTCATTGGAAGGTGTCAAAACATGACGCTGTATTGATTTTATTGGACACAGTCAAGAAGGTCTGGCATCTACATCTGACAAATGTAAAAAAAAAATTTAATAGGGAGTACAGACAACGTATATAGCATTTCAGTGTACATAGTATCTAATAATTCATACAATGTACTTTTCAAATGCAGGGCAAGTACCACATCTCATTTATCTCATGGGTTCATCTCCTTCCTCTCTCTCATTTTTTCAGATTGCTCTAATGAGGAAATCATTAATTACGGCTTAGATTTTCATGTATTGCTGCAAAATATCTCGGAGCTGGTGCGTGTGGGCTTTCGCAATAGCACCGTGGAGGCCAATCAGACGTCATTGCCAGCCATTGAACTGCTGAATGCTGATGGAACGCTCAAGGAGAATTACCAGGAACGCGCTGAGATCACTCCTCAAAAGTTCACTTTGCGTGCCGTTACAGGGGCTGATGAAGGCAGTTACACTATTAGTGATTCCATTGGGAAAGTTCAGAAGAAGATCTGCCTGAACGTGAAAGGTGAGAGTGGGAAGAAGAGAAAAGGGGGAAAACGCACTAATCCTGACCTTCTGACCGAAACAAGCACAGCAATAATTTTAATAATATTTGTAATTGTGATACAATATTACTATACGATTAGCTTTGGAGGACATTTGGAAGGAGAAATAAAATATGTGAAGGATAATAAAATAAATAATCTAAAATTAAACACAAAGGCTGCGAATATCTCATCATTCTGATGAGATATTTATTTTGTACTATTAACCAAATAGCTTTACATTTTCCCGCACATTTCATGTCTATAAATAAATGGAAGTATTGATTTGTGGTAATATTATTTGATTTCATGAGGAGAAAGAGGACGCAGAGTGATTTGAGACATTTGACACTAGTGTAGGAGAAATGTTTCAGGGTCAATGCTCAAATAAACAGTTTAGCGTTCATCGTAGAAAAACTTCTGGTATTCTGAGAGCCAAAGTTAGAAAAAAAGCTGGAGGTTGTCTGTATGTAATATACACTCTTCTAAAAGTGTCGGCCATACAAGAACCATTTTGGGTTCACCAAAAAATCTTTCAGTGAACAGTTCTGAAAAGAACCAGTGTAGAGAATATTTAGGGTAAAGAACAAGAATTATTTTCCTCTATAAAGAACTTCTTGTGCAATGAAAAGCTTTCATTGATTTTTAAAGTTCTCCTTGGAACCACTGATGCCAATAAATAACTTTTATTTGTAAAAGTGTACGGTCAGTGGAAAACTCTTCTGGTACGTTATAAAACATCAGAAGAAAGGATAGTAGGGGAAGTACAAAAAGAGGAAGAGAGACAGATGGAATGGAGTCTGTCATTTTCTGCCTGCAGCATTTATTCTCTAAAATATTAATGCTTTCTCCTGCCTGCTGATTATTTTCCTTCTTTCTTAGCTCTCATGACATCATCTCAGCTCTAATAAAAGCTTTCCTTCTTTCTTTCTACCAGCACATCAGATATTTGCGACCCTTTCATCCGGTGGCACTCTAAAAATCGACCTGCACATGAATAGCTCTTTAGCTCGCCTTCTGTACATCCCTCAGTCAGATAAACATAAGTATTTGATTATGGATAACGGAGAGCTCAGCCTGCCTCCTAACGTGGATCTTGAGGGTCGTCTGTCTTTGGAGGATTCTTTGTGTCTTCTGACGGATGTGAGGGCCAGCGATGCTGGAGTTTTCACTGTGACTGACCATCAGGGATTCCTGGTGTCTGATGTCCACCTGGAGATAATACGTGAGGACATGCAATGTGACAAAGGGAAATGAAATGAATAGTTCATTTAACTTTCATGCTTTGGACTTAATGATGTCTATCTTTCTCTCTCAGCGTACAGGCTTCCGAAACTCTACATTGTCATCATTTCTCTGGTTGCGCTGTTGGTGTTGCTGCTGTTGGTGTGCTTGGTGTCATGTTTGGTGAAAATACGCAAACGTGCAGCAAAGGCCAGAGCTATTGAGGAGAAAGCCCAGAATGCAGGCAAAGTGGAGGGAGATGCCTTCAGACAGGTATTTACCACATGTCTTACCACCAAAATATGAATAAATATTCAGTGGCCTTAAACTGTATTTGGACTTAGAAATATACTAATGTCATTGCATTAGATGCAAAATATAAGATTCAAAATAAGTGGCATCTCCAAACAAATAAGGCTCATTTGAGTTTTCATTTTTATTTATCAATCTTTATTATTATGTGTTTGTATGAAAGGTGAAAATGGTCAAAGCCAAAATGGAATGGGATATTTCTGTGAATATTGTATGGCGTCAAAAAAGTTACAATATATTAAATTACTTTATGCTGGAGTGTCATTATGTAAGAAATGTAAAGTACAAACATTTGTCTTATGCTTCACATTTGTATTTCTTGTCTTCTCCAACATGAAAGGAGCACGAAAAAAGGTTTACACACTAAGCACTTTGCTCATATTTTTTGCAGGTTGTCAAAGATGCATGTACCCATCAGAATGAGGAAGCCCCGGCCCTGTCACAGAAAGAAGACATCACTGAGAAATCACAGAGCACAGAGGTCAGCATTAAGGTGAGAACCAGGAAGCTAAAAGACATCTGTATACCTAAACCCCAAGCATTTGTTGCATATAAAATGCTAAATTAGGTTGCGAAAATGCTCTAGGAACACTAAGTTCTGAGTATGTTCCTCAGGGTTTGGAGGTATCTACTAAAGACCCAAGTCTTCAAGAGAGGAACATGGAGACCAGTGACTCTGGAGTGGGATTCAATACCACTGGGCTCCCCCTTGACAGTGACACTGATGCCCCAACAGCTGCCATGGCAGATTCTGATGTCTTGAGTTCCTCTGCTGCCCCTGATGTCAAAGCCGTTCCCAGTCAAGCTCCAGAGTCAAAGACAGCCCCCTCACCTCCAAAACCATCACCAACCACTGATCTGAAACCAGCACCTGTGGCCAAGTCGACTGCTCCTCCACCACCTTCTCCCGAACCCAAACCACCAGTAACGCCTGAACCTGAACCCAAGCCTGCGGTCACACCAACACCTGAACCCAAACCCGCCGCTACACCTGAACCAAAAATGACCATCTCACCACCACCTGAAACAAAACCGACCTTAAGCCCATCACCAGAACCCAAGCACCCTGTGACACCTGAACCGAAACCAACAACTGAAGTTAAACCAATTCCAAGTCCAACCCCTGAACCTCCAAAAGCAGTAACACCAACTCCTGATGCCAAACCAGCAGTTTCACCTTCTCCTGAACCCACTCCAGAGAAAGCTGGCACCCCTGAACAGAAACCCGCTGCGAGCCCAACACCTGATCCCAAGACTCCGGATCCTAAAGTGGTTTCTCCTGAGCCTAAACCAAGTTCACCTACTCCACAGTCTAAACCACCAGTCCAACAGATTCTCGACTCAAAACCAACCACAAATGGTACCCCTGAATCCAAGGCTGACATCATGTCAGAGCCAAGTGCACCCATATCTCCTGGGCTGGATGTGAAGGGCATCACCCCTCCCAAAACCCCTGATACTGGGAAAAGCTCAGTTAAAACTCCTGAGCTCATCTCCAGTGGAGGTCTAGACTCGGCTGCCCCCAACGAAAGTGCACCACCTTCAAGCACTGATGGAGCTGCCACCAACTGAGATTAAAACCATAGCCCTGTTCCTGCCTCCTCCTAGTGTATTAACCACCACAGACAATCCAGACACTAGACTAAACAACAAAGAAGAGCTAAATGACTTTCTAAGGGGGTGGGTTACTCAGTCTTTTGAGTCTCACTTTTAATACCATTAACATGCATCAATAGAAAGATCCACTGTAAACCCACTCAGTTTACTAATATGTAATCACCCTGTAGCAGAGTTCGAGAGAAGAATCATTTCCAAGCTTACACCTCTGGCTAATCTAAAACAGAATGAGGGAGGCTGTCTGGGATATTCCAAGAAAGTGTACAAAGACAAATCTCCCTTCACAGAAATGATACATCACTGCATGAAGATATTGAGAAAATAAATTATATTATCGGTTCCGTAATCCAAGTTATTGTGGTTGAATTTGGGGAAAGGCACACAGGAACATGGGACATTAATCATTTTCATTCTTTATGAGATCATTTCTGCTCCATTTCGACCAGTTGGAGATCCAAATATCTTGACTGATACTGTCAGAGGACTTGAAAAGTGGAAAAATCATGTATCACTTGGACCCATGCAATTCAACGTGTCATTTTGACAAGTGAGACGAATGAGAAAACTACAGAAGTGCAAAGCAGAAGGAAGAAATACCATTTGACCAAAAAAAAGAATAAATCCTTCATAGACTAATCTGTGACTCTGTGCCTGGAGGACATTTTTGAGAATCTTCTTCTATCAATCCAACCTATGGATGTTCTTGTCCAGAGGTGTGACACGTGCACATTTCCTGTTCAGTCAATAACAAAAAAAAAATATTGCTTGAAGTAAAAAAAATAGTTTAAACATTTCTGTAATCTTGGCAACAGTATATGTAAACAGGTTTGCTTCTTTGAGTGAGCTGTGTCTGATTAATCTAAATAGTGAGGCTGTCAACTCTTTCTGGTGCATTGTGATTGGAATGAATTGATCTTTGCACCATTTTGGTGCTTCACAGAAGCAATTATGCAAATCAGGTGAAGTGGAAAATGCGACAAAATATTGAACGAGGGCTCAGTTGTGAAGGCTGCAGCAGACTACTGCAATATGCTGTACTTTTACTGACACGTGACAGAATCTCTCCACCACTGCGATACAAATACCTGAATTGGCTTTCTAAATTGTAAAAAAAAAGTTATCAATTGCACACATTTGATGAATTAATCCCATAATCAAAAATTTACTCAACAACGACAAATTACTGAAAAATTAGGTGCGTTTGGGTTGAAAATGCAGTGATTGCAGGTGGAGCTAGAAGAGAAGTAACCCCAGAATGTCTTCTTTAGTTAAATTTGCTTGAGGAGCAAGTGGACATGGTTTGTAAGAAGATCTAGATTGTTTGTGTTGCTACAATGTTCCACAAATAATTTTGGATTTATAGTCATGGTTGTAAGACAATACAGTCTCACATATCAGTTTACATATATTCCTGGTGCCTCCGGTAGAACCTGAACACCACTGCCTGTTAATGTTGCATGAGACCAGGAACCCGCTCCTACCACACTATCTGTGGGAGCTGATGTTAAATCACAGTGAGTAGTGGGGATGGTAGCTAACTCCATATTTGTAACAACGTCTTAAAGTGTGGGCAGATCTGACAGAGCGGAGGTTTGTGGTTAGATTGTCTAACTGAAGATGATCACTACCTCACATTTAAGCCTGACTAAAGTACTAAACCACTAATTAAACAACATTACAATGTATGTTGACATTAAATAAAGAAGTCGATTTCTGGCAAAGCACAAGGTTTGAAATGCAATCAAAGGTTTATAAAACTCATTCAGATATTTGGCAATGCCTTTCCCACAAACCTCTGAAAATGGCCTTGTTCTTTCTCAGCCTTTAACAGCTGTTTTAATATCAGTGCAAGGAAATGTCACTTGAAACCCATATAGTCTTAGTGTCATATCTCATTATGTAAATATCACAAACCCTAGATGCCATAACCATAGGAGCACTGTAGCATTAAAATGTAAAATTATGATATATCCATGACACAACAAAATGTGATACACATAAAAAAATCTGACTCGGAATGGCTTATGAGCAAACCTGAACCATATTTTGCGATGTCAAAGATGCACTCAGTAATTTTTGTGTGTTGTACTGGTCGATTAGACACTGGTCTCGGACCTTCACTGACACCCAGTGATGTGGAGGTAGAATAATGTTAAACCAATAGTTTTAGGTTAACATTACCATTGTAGAAATGCTCTGCAGTCAGCTGTGATCAGTTTATAATGAATGAAAGTGTCTAATAATAAGAGTGTCTTCGAGATAAAGAGATAACACAGTATTCAGGTATTCATGTGATTTCAACACGGCGGCACCTGTGAGATGACCCACTCCATGTAAAATAACACAGCTGTTTGGGCGGATATTAAAACATATTTCAGAAGTGTTATTAATTTATTTAGCAGTAAAACTAAAATGAAAAAAATACTGAGGCTACCTTTAAAGTTACCCCCTGTATTGTGAGGCTCTGTAGTTTGGTCTTCAAGTTCCAGAATCTTTAGTTTCTCACAATGATTCACAGGCAGGCAGACAGGAGAAGATTTATACAGTACAAAACCTATGAACCTAGAGTAGCATAACTGTTATGCTCCCTTCAGTTAATCCCATTGGCAGTTAAGCATGAGCTTGATTTCACATCCCCTTACATTCATCTCCAGTAAATGATTTCACTCTTAAGTGCGTCCCGGTAATGCACATTACACATGTTTCCAGGCAAAATCAATATTCCTCTGATCACTCCCTGAATCATCACAGTGTCTTATCGTGGTTAAGATATCCGCTTCCCTTCAGGACACTGCCACTGATATAACTCTTGTATCATGACATGATTACGGTCTGTTTTTCTATTTTGTGTGTTGATGCTTGTGTTGTACAGTATGTATGTGGGTGCAATTTGGTATTTATGAAGAGAGATTATAGATGTTATTCATTATTGGCAACATCAGGCCTGTATGTGTTTGTACAAGTGCATGTGAGTATGTTTGTGTGTGTCAGTGTGTTTAGAAAGAAACTCCATTGGATAGCTGTCATTTCAATGCAATTAGCCATGTCCTTTTTCTCCCCGGCTGACTGGTAATTGCTGTTCCTTTTTAAGTAGTATTAAATTCAGATTCAATTTAAGGGAGTACACAGTGCGAGATTTCTATCAGAACGGACTCTGTCTAGTGGTACCCGACTGCTATCTGTTTTGATGCCAAGATAGCTGTGTTACACGTCACTTTGATTTAGTCGGCACTCAAGGCTACACCAATGGAATAGTAAATCAGTTTATATAGCACTTTTCCCTTGCTCAAAGCGCTTTAAAAAGTTCAGACACTGAAGTAACGATGCATCGTCATTCCAGTCTGTCATTGCATGCTTCCATAGTGTCCGTCTGTGCTAGTGTGGTCATGCATATGTAGGAGGTAGTGTGTAGACGTCTAAAAGTACTCAGATTTTCATGTATCGCACGGCTCTGCAAGTCTCTGATTGGATAATTCCTTTGCGTAAAACATTCCTGCTGTGGATGTCACTGAAAATGTTGCATTCTTTGTGTCACCCTATATCTTTCCATTCCATTGGTAAGACCTGATTGGCTGAAAACATTCTAAAGGGCATTAAAGGGGGAGTTCATCCAAAAGAGAAAATTATTAAAAACTAAAACTAATTTTTGCCACTGTCTTTCATAATATGGAGAAAAAAAATTGAAACTGAAAGAAAGTCTTACAGGTTTGAAACAACATGAGGGTGAGTAAATAAAACACTTTTCACTTTTGGATGAACCTTTCCCTTTAATCAAAACTCAGAATTCAGTGGGTGTGGAATTATCTCTCAAGAGTAAGGAAAATGAGCGGCGAGAATGTATAGAGTATGAGAAGCCCAAGTATCCTGTGGTGTTGTGTGTGTTTTGCGTAAACTGGACGTGCAGTTGTGTACCACAGGTGCATGCATGAGAGGTTTCTGCCTCTCTTTTCCTCTCCTTATTCCACCCGAGTGATGCTCTACAGTTTATGAGTCCCTTTTTGCACAAACACAACACATAAACATTTTGTAAAAGTGATACTTCCTTTATTTCATGCCTACAAATGATAATAAATGATTTTAAAATGTGTTGTATTTTTTTCCCTCACACCTGTGACACAGCAGTTATGAAGGCACTCTGACATGGTTCTCCTGTGGCTGTGAGACATTTGCAAAAAAACTAAAAAGATAGGGCTTTCTGCCCTTGTAGTCAATCACATTCAAAGTCAGTCATCTGTCTCTCTAGCTTTTTCTTCCCTCCTCCCCGGCCTGTTGCTGGGAGGGTGCAGAGAGACCCTCCCTCTTTTGTTTTGTCACTCCAACAGCACATAGCTGGGATAATACAACGGACCTGTCTTGCTTATTTATAGACAAGTAATGTTAAACAGTTGCTTTTAATAGTATGTCAACAGGCAGAGAATTGTAATTCATTTTTATTTTTTCATGGCTTTCTATTTTATTGTGCAAGTACACTTCTTATGATACAAAACATGCACAAATGTGACTTTCAAACAGTTTGCATGATGAATTACATGTGTTTTATTTATTTGCATACAAATATATCAAAATAAAAATAAATAGTTCACGCCCAAATTAAAATTCTATTATTATTTTTTCACCCTAATGTCATTCCAGGCTCCATCCTTCCATTTTCCAAACAGTCTGTCCTGTGTAGGGTCACGGAGATGCTAGAGCCCACCCAGCATTTTGGGTTAAAGGAAGGGAAACACCCTGAACAGATGGTCGTCCATTACAGAGCACACGGAAATAAGCCACACAGGCAGAACATTCAAACTCCACACAGTAAGGCCTTGTGATTTAGCTGGGACTCAAACCAGGCACCTTCTTGCTGTGAAAGTTAACACTGAGCCAGCATGCCACCCGAAGATAAAGCACCTGGTATCTACTAACCGAGCCAAACCCTGCTTAGCTTTTGAGATTAGATGAGATCCAGTATTCCAAACTCATCTTCTTTTCAATACACTTTTATTGTTTTTTTGTTTCTATTTATTTTATTTGTACACATCGATAGTTCATTGTGACCACAGCCTGTCAAGTTTCAAAAAGGACAGAAAAGCACTATAAATGTTGTCCGTGTGAGTCATGCACTATCTTCACCTCCTCTGCAGCTCTCAAAACAGATATGGTGCATGCTAGACATCAATAAAATCAAAGCTCACTGGTTTTCAAGAGTGACATCAAACCCGTAAAAGCATACAGTTTTGAAACAAATGAATAATGACAGAATTTTCATTTCTGAGAGTAATATTCCTTATGTGTAAGTAATATTTCTTCTATAAAGAAATACACTGCAAAAATCTAATCTCAACGTTGCTTTTTTAAGTCTTTTCAGATCCTGAACAGAATGGATGACATAAACTGAATAGAGCAAATCTCACTGGTTGTGTATGAAGTCACCCCAACCTTTATATGGTGCATTATTTTAAATTATGTCTAAAAGTGTATAGAGTGTACTCATTTAATCTCATAATGCACCTAAATAACAAATGGACAACCAATGTATACTCAATATCTAGCCGCTAGAGAATATCCTTGCAGAAAATGGCACTTCGAGCTCATTCAGATTTCAAATTTGCCCACTTAAAGGAATAGTTCACCCAAAAATGTTAAATGTTGTCATCATTTACTCACCATCATGTCGTTCCAAACCTCTGTAAGTTTTTTTTCATATGTTCATATTGTCATATTATTTTATACAAAATAATTTTGAAGAACCAAACAGGTCCCCATTGACATGAGAGTAAGTAAATTATGACAAATTGGAAATTGTTGGGTGAACTATCCCTTTAATATTCTTACATTTCTTCAGTTTTTCAGTGAATAGTGAATGATCATATAGGGGGCGATTTGTAATATAGCGACTGTTTAGTGTTACTTAAGTAGATCAGCCAAACACAACTACACAACAAAACAGCTCTCTAGCTTTACAGGCATCCATGCTTCGAGGTGATCAGAATTTAGCGTTTTAAACTGTGTCAGCAGTGGAAGTGCTAAAACCAAACCTCGATATCAATCCCTCAGAGTGATGGATGAAATATGGAAAGCGGAGCGCAGTTCTTTCCTTCATCTGTGTCACATGGGTTGTAGAATGGATAGAGCGGCTCTAGAACAGTCCCTATGTAGAATGAGAAGAGTGGCATCATAGTGACAGCATTGTAGAAAGAAACCTCCTCTTTATCACAGTCCAGGAAGATGCCAATGCGGATGGGGAGGGTGTATGAGAGCACCTTTGTGGGCTTTGGGTGGGTGCAGGCTGTGATCGAGCCATTTCTGAGAGACAGTGTCCACAGTCCGTTTAACGTTGAGGAAGAGTCCATCTCTCCCCGGGGGATGTCTGCTCTGGCCACACCCACTCGCCAGGCGGTCTTGCCTTTCACCTCCACCTCCCAGTAATGACGGCCATGAGTGAAGGCCTCTGAACCCATCACGCAGTAATAGAAGTGGAAGCGCTTCGGGTTCCTTTCATCTGGGTTCTCGTTAGGCAGCACCTTGTCTTCCTCGAAACTCACTGAATTTTTCTCAGCAGAGAGGGTTAGGTAGGGATGCGCTGTTTCAGGGTCAAAAGTCAACGTGGATATGTCTGTGTATGCAGATAAGTTATTCAGAAATTATTTACATCAGACTAATAAGTAATCTGTGTATTTTTAAAGGTGCTGTACGTAGGTTTTTGATTCTAATAAAGCATAAAAATACACATTTTAGCCCTGCCAAAAAACAAACAAACAAAAAAACTATAGAAACCTTTAAAGAAATTTTAATGGTTTTCACTACAGTATTACATACTATCAACTTTTAACTTCAGCTTTTTTGGGACACATTACATTAGGATTTAATGGTTTTAACAAGCCACCAATAGAAGGTGACCAATAGCAGAAACATTACAGTTTCCATTAAAACCAATAAAAGTCCCATTATAACAAGTAAAACCACTTCTGTGATGTGTTTCTATTTTATTTTTTAGCAGGGATTTACAGTACTAAGCTATAGTGGTGGTGTTTTGTTTGTGAAATGAAATATTCTTGTACTCTTTCTGAAATTAACTGAATACTCTACTGAATAAACCATTGATTTGAGTTTGAATGACTTGAATGGAATAAAATAGTTCACAATACTTATAGATCATTTGATAGTAACAACATGGCGGACATGAAACTGAATTATAAAATTGAATTATAAAATTATAAATAGAGTATTCTTTTTTAACAGTTGCAAAGAAAGTTTAAATTAAAAACTGTTGTACCTCCTCAGTATGCAAGTGGTTGGTCGCACTGAATGTTTAAATTACTTCATTTAATATCTCATAGCACAAATCTTCCAACAAGTGGCAATGTAACCTGCAGAAATAGTGACTTGATCATTGATAAAAAGATTTAAAAGGTTTGAGTACCTGGCATGAACCTAACCACCACCTCATAGTGAGAATTAAAATAGTTCAGATTTTTTTTAGTACATAATAAAATGATATAAATTAAAATGTAGTCTTAGTACTTGGGTAGAGGGATGTTTTCATGTGTTTCCAGATCCGATACTGAATGGGCCCCACAAACTGACCAAAGACAATTTCGCTGTCTATTGGGGGAGGACGAATGAAATTCACCTCACATCTAATGAAGATAAACAGAGCCAGAACAGAGGTAGATGGTGAACAGAATGAGAAAAAATAACAACAGTGATTAAGATTATATGAGAATTAGAGACCAAGTGAGAAAGAATCAATAAAAAAGAAACTTGCCTTTTCAGAAGCTCTTTGATTTCCTAAATGGATTGAAAAATATAGTGTTTAGAGCAAGAATGTTCAGATTTCAAACACGTTTCACTGCCTGATTGCAGCAGTCAGCTCTTCAGATTCCTCACTCAGGCACTTGATCTGAACAGTGTCAAATGGCATCTAGCATGTTCTGTGGGTGTCTACTGCATGACTTAGTATTTTACAGTACATATGTGATGCAGTCAGAGTAGATGATTTCATTACAGTGGAATGCACAATAATAAAAAAACGTTATTTTAATTAGACAGCCCATAGAGCATAAGGATTTATTTCTCTCCCAGTGCAGGTCACTACACTACTTAAGGCCTAAATATAAAGATTTCATTGCTTAGTTAAACTGTTAGTTTATACAACTTAAAATGGAAATCCACCTTCAAAAGTTTAGGGCTGTCATCTTCCCGCAGTTTGCAGTTCAGCGTCTCGATGGCTTTCTCTAGATCTCTACTCTGCATGCCAATCTTTTTCTCTCTCTCTTTTAAGATCTTCACTCGTCTGTCCCTTTCCTTCCTTAGCCGCTCCAGATCCGTCTCTTCCTCCTCATCCAGGAAACGATGGAGGTTTTGGAACTCTGCTCGGATTTCACGCTCTATCTCTTCAAATCTGTTCTGTGAAAGAGCGGAAAAGGGGGACATTAATGACTTAATGGGAAACATGAAGGAAGAGAGACTAATAACATAAAAGACAAATAACTTCTGGAAAAAATGGGCAGGCTGAGATTAGCTTTCTAATGAAGTTATTATTCATATTTAATACCAGAAATTGTTCATTAGGAGTTTTAGATACTGTAGATTTGTAGGTTTTGTAGAACCTATGCCAAATGCCACATTAAAGGGAAGATTTACATCAAGAGTTGTTTATATATTAATGTCAACCATTTCTGAACAGGCCATATAAATAAATGTTTTAAAATACCGGGGGTCTGAAGAAAATTTCAGAAAAAAAAAAAAAAAAGAACTTTCTGTATATTTTTGCAAGGGGTGATCACATACCATATGACCTCTATCATATTTTTGTTTTATTTTTCCATTTCATCAAATACCACATCACCTCTGTCATATTTTTTATTTATTTTTCCATTTCAGCCACTTAGTGACATTAAAAGACCATTAAATATTATCAAGGTAAATCAGGCAGTACCTCGACCTCCAGTGCGTCCACAAAAGCCTCTTTCTCAGCCTCATAACATTCATCAATTTCATGTTTGATCTTCTTAATTGCCTGGATAAGCTTCTCCTGAAACACACATGGGCACAAACGGTCTCACTTAAGAATCAGGCTGATTAGATTATGAACAGTTTGCATAGTCCTAAACAACAGATTTTCTTTGTATTCATTAGAAAGAATCCAAACATCACAAACTCTCGTCCCACTTGGAACCTTCTAGAAAATAAAAACCACTCACACTGTGTGTTTCACCTTGCCGTGACATACGAAGGTGACATTTTATTCCTACCTTTTGGGCACCGAGGAGAGAGTTGTTAAAGTTGTTGTTTGTGTCCTTCATGTGATTTGTGTGCATTCCAGTTTATCTTGTCAGAACAAAGCAGGCAGAACTCTGGTATCTCACATGTGAGAGAGAGAGGGGTTAAATCAAACTGACTGATAGGTGTGTATAAACACTCACAGACAGAGAACGAGAGAGAGAGAAAGAGAGATAGAGAGGAGGGAAGGACAAAGGCAATATGAGGGCAATATATCAAAGAAGGGCGACAGACTGATTGGTTCAGAGGCTGGAGGTGACCAACACATTCGACTGATCTAAAACAGTTACATTAAAAATAAATACAATGTTATATGGTTTTGACTTTACATAATAGGATGTCAGCACAGGAGAAGAAAAGCAAAGGGGGGAATTGTGGGGTCCACAGCTGTCTCGCTGCACCACACGAGCGATTTATGGAAGTTAGGGAAGAGATATTCTATTTCTGTCTGCAACAAGAGCTAACGTCAGAGAACACAGGCAGACTATTACAGGCAGCAAGACAGATAGTAGGGCTGGAGAGGGGCTTATATTTCACTCTAAGGGGTCTGATACAAGGATTTTGTCTGTATGTGTGTGTGTGTGTGAGCACAAATGATATATAAGAGCTGATAAAGAGAGACTATGTGCCTGTGTTGTATGTGCAAACAGAGGAAGCTTATGTTTCATAAAGAGCAGTCTGTCAGGCAAAGATTTTTTGAATATTTCTGTGAAATAGTCGAGGGCAGAGTTGTATGCCAAGAAAAAAAAATCCTTTGTGGAATACGTCACCTCTTTCTCTTTCTCTCTCTCTCTCTCTCTGTGTGAGAAACTGCTCAGCCAAGGGAATGTATTATTCATGGACCTGTCCTGAGTGTCTGACTGCTGAGATGCAGATTCGGTAAAAGGGAAAGTGCAATCATATTTAAAACACAGTCATATACAGCACATAAAAATGCACTTTTAAGACACTTCAGAATGGTGGAATCTTTTTTTTTTTTATTCTTTGAGACCCAATATATTTCCCTTTAGGAATTCTACTGAAATGACGACACAGGAGTTTGTTGTTAAATATTTTTATTGGGCTAAAAGAAAGTAGGCCTAAGAGTGTCAGTAATTTATCAGTATTTATCAATATTTTGAATGTCATATTTATAATGAACTATGTGTTCTCCAATTAAATCAACGTTATTGGGGCGTACAGTTAAATAAAAATGATGTGAAGGTTATTGAGGCCCCCTAGTGGATAGTGGACACCGACCCAAATTTTAGTTTGGTTTTAAACTTTCATTTATACAATTCATTACACGTATATAATTTATTTTAATGCCATTATATTTTTTATCTGAATCGTACTTTATATATATATATATATATATATATATATATATATATATATATATATATATATATATATATATATATATATATATATATATATATATATATATATATATACAATTTGTTATTTTTAAATTGCATGTTCTTTGACGATGGATGATCGAAAAAAGAAATAACTCAAGGATACTCACGTAATATGGGTAACTTTGAAATCATCATATATTTAGAAATACATTTCTAGTTGAAAATTGACTGATGATGACTCCAAAATCCGTTTCCTGTGCGTATTTCGTTGAAAGCGGAAGTAAACAAAGAGCACATCGCGGTTCTGCAATGTACCTGACATGTGTGAGGTTATGTGTTTATTGCCTTTGTTAAATGTTCTGTAGTTTTGTTTGAAATATATATATATAGATTATTATATTGTCATTATCTCATTTGTGGATTCTGACTTGTTTGCATTACTCGACAAATACATAATTAGTTTATTCTTTAGCTTGCTGAACATGTAGCTTTAGCATTACTAGCATAGAAGCAGTTCTTTCTTAATCTGTTTGAGTGTCTTATATCATTCTGAACGAACATAGACATTAACATTTGGAGGAAAACAGTACAGTTTCGATCTCAAACCCATATAAACTAACGTTAATAAAAATTATTTAACAAACGACGTTAAATATTCGTTTAAGTATCAGAAATGAACGGGCAAGCTGAAGTAGAGGTGGATTACAAGAGAAAATACAAAAATCTCAAACGCAAATTAAAGTTTCTGGTATATGTGAGTATCTATTTTTTCAATGATAATATGTTATTCATTATTTCAGACTGTTGTTAACCCTCTGGCTTCATTTTCTGTTCAGGAGCAAGAGTGTTTTCAGGAAGAGCTGAGAAGAGCTCAGAGGAAACTATTAAAAGTTTCTAGAGACAAAAGGTAGAACCTGTAGTCTTGTTATCAGAGTTATCAAATGCCTTCCTTCTGCTTGACCTACATGCACATAATGAACAATTTTGTTTGTGTCAGTTTTCTGTTGGACAGACTTTTGCAGTATGAACGGGTGGATGAAGAGTCTTCCGGTAGGTCTCTAATGAAAACGCTCGTCTGCAAACCTCTAGGAATCTTCAAGAAGTTTTCTGTGCTAAGATTGTTTTCGTTTTCAGATTCTGATGCAACTGTTTCCTCCGACAGTGATGGAGAAGGAGCCAGAGAGAGAGACAGGGAAGCAGGGAAGAAGTGAGTTTGCAACAAATAGATGTTTTTGTGGATTTGACCGGTTTTCTTGAGCGCAAAATTAACAAATTAGAATGATTTCTGGATCATGTGACACTGAAGACTAGAGTAATGATGTCGAAAATTCAGTTTTGCCATCACAGGAATATGTAGCATTTTAAAATACATTTAAATTAGGGCTGTCAAATGATTAATCGTGATTAATCACATCCAAAATAAATGTTTTTGTTTACATAATATATGTGTTTATGGTGAATATTTATTACATAAATACACAAACATCCATGTCTATATTTAAGACGAATATGCTATGTTCATGTATTCAATATATTCAAATATAATATAAAAATATGAATGTAAATATATGTAAATATTTTCATGCACATAATAAATATACACAGTACACACATATATATATTATGTAAACGAAAAATTATTGTGGATGTGATTAATCACAAATAATCATTTGACAGCTCTAATTTAAATGGAAAACATTTATTTGAAGTTGTAATAATATTTTATAATGCTACTCTATTTACTGTGTTTTTGGCCAAATAAATGCAGCCTGGGTGAGCATAAGTGGTGTTTTAAAAAAGAAAAATTAATAATAGGTTTTACAGACCAAGTATAGAGACTTTTCATGGGCTGTTGAATAAACATTTTAATGCATGTGTGCCTTTTGAATTTTGACAGTCAGAATTACAAAAAAAAATGCATTATTTTTGTAGTGCAAATTAACTAAAATGGCCAGTTATAAGCTGCTTAAAAGTAATGAGCATCTGACTGGAAAAGATTTGTGAAAGTGAAAAATTGTAAATCCACAAACTTTATAGAACATAGTAACTCATAGGCAGTGACAGATAATGTAATTTTGAAAAGTTCGGAATAAATTAGGAATGCAAAATGTTAATTCACTTAAAAAAAAAAAAGACTCAACTAAAATAACAAATTAGTCTGAAATGTTGCTTGTTGCTGAATTAAATTACATTTGAGACAGGTCTGGCCACTTTCTGTTTTGCTTTTTTCCAAGTTTTATCAAGATAACGTGCTTTGTTTTTTTTTTATTAGTATAGCTCTGTGTCTTCAATACATTTATTTTTTTTTTTCAGAAGGAGGAGTCCTGGGGTTCCTCCCGTCCCGTCGTCCTCATCTCCTCACCTCTCACTCCTGTCCCGCTCTGGTGCGGTTCCTCTCCAGTCATCTGCTCCAGCACAGTATCTCAACACTGTGAGTACACCACACCTCCATTCATACTCGCTCCATACGTCTCATACTGCACTCATGTTTTTCAGTTACTCACATTGTTTTTGTCACCAGTTAATTTGTCATTTTATTCATTTTCTCTCTTTTTGTCTTTGTATCACCTCACCTGGTTTATATGGACTTCACACACATCACTCTGGGTACTGTGTGTGTATGTGTGTGGGAATGACTGTTACTCTTTGGTGGCCCTGTGTGTGTGATTCTGGGTGAGCAGTTACCCTTCCCTCCTGAGTATTTGGCTCCCTCTGCTGAGCGAGTGAAGAAAGAGAGAAAAACAAAACTGGCCAAACACAGGAAAGACGGTTCAGGGAAGGTGAGAGAGGGACAGAGAGGTTGACTATGGAAACACAATGGCCTAGATTCATGCGGCCTTTATTGCTACACTGTTTGTCATGTCTTGTAGTAATCGTACGGTTACAGTAACACACTTCCCTTCATACATTTTAGTTACATGTGTTACTGAAATGTAGTCTAACAGACTTTTCTCTGCTTGTCCCTCGTATTCAGGTGGTTGGCCCACTCACGTCCAGTTACCCTGCAGGCAGTGGTGCAGCTGGGGGTGCGAGTGGGCCGTTCAGCTGGGTACCACAGCAGATGCTGAGTGAGGATGCAGCCGAGGAGGAGGGGGATAGTGAAGGAGAGAGTGACCGCGGAGAGGAGGAGAGGGGAGAGGGGGATGAGGCAGAGCTGGTTATTGACATACCCAATGAGTGAAGGTAATAGACCAATACAGGCAATACTCTGTGAGCATTTAACAGGAGCAAAACAGAAATATTAAAATAACGCTTTTTTTTAAATGTATTATAAAATGTTATTAATTTTTGTGATGCCAAAGCTGAATTTACCCATTTATTACTCAGTCTGAAGTGTCACATGATCCTTCAAAAATTATTCTAATAGGCTGATTTGTTGCTCAATATTTATTTTACATTTTTTAATTGTTTCCAATGTTGAAAACAATTGTGGTGGTTGATATTTTGGTGGAAACTATGATAGATTTGAATAGACAAGTTCAAAAGAAAATGTATTTGAAATAGAAATATTTTATAATAATGTAAAATACATCCTTGCTCAATAAATGTATTATTATTATTGTTATTTTAAATAAAACAATCTTAAACTGTTGAACAGTAGTATATAGTAGTATATAGCTTTGTTAAATGGTAAAGATGACTTTTGTAGTTTTGAAGTTTTAATAAGAATGCATTGAAAACTACAGATGCTTTGCTTTATTCCTTTCTTTATGGAGTTATAATAATAGTTTCCTTTTGAAAAGAAAAAAAAACAGCTTAAAGAAAACTTACCATTTAATAAAAATACTATTTTCTTTCTAGCAAATATAAAAATACATGGCTAATATATGAATTGATAATTTTATTTGTGGTGGGGCTGGTGAAAGTGTTGGCAGGACAACCCAAAATATTTGTTATAGTTGAGCCCTGTTTTGTGAACCTGTTCTGCACACCTTACTTAAACATATTATTAGATCATTCAGACTCTTCCAGATAGGTAGGTGCTCCATTTATCCTGTGTGGGAAATTGGAGATTGACCAAGTGAAAAGGATTTTGTGATTCGTCATTAAGAAAATTAGATCTGCGTTTTGTCGGCGTTTGGGTTTATAACAGATTGGGTTACAAAAAAACTTCTGACTCATCGTAGATATTGGATAGGCTTATTCTTTAAAGACTGCTGAGCTGCAATGTATTACCTGTAAGTGTGCCATAACTGTATAGTTGCGCGACAGGATTTAGACAATAAGAACAGGGGGAAGAGAGTGAGTGAGCAGAACAAATAGAGAAAAACACCCTGAGATTGAGAGAGCCACACCCAGTTTACCCAGGAGCACATCAACACTAGTCCAGGCAAGTTGCTGTGGGATTATAAAACACAAACACACACACACCAGCTAAACATGAACTAGACACGACAATTCCTCTAACAGTTTATAACCAGGAGTATTTATGTCTATAATAAAAGATATGAAATTAATGCAATTAAAGTCTCTGTCTTTCTTTCCACAGGTGCCAAAAGAAACTGCAAGCAAAACACTTTTCAAAATCATTCGTGTTTAATGTATTTTTAATGTCCTTTTTATTAAATATTTAAAATGTTCTCCTGTGTGTCTATCTGTACTTTGTTGAGTAATGTTTGAGTCAAAACACCAACACCTGTTTTTTGATGCACCACCTCTGATTTGAGGAATTCCAAGTTCATGACTGGACCTTTTTTTATGTAGATGATGCCAAAATGTTCTTTTGGCCATAAAAATGACTTTAGCTGCAAAAACAGCATGCTGTAGTGTTGATGCCGGGGAATGCTGACACACTGGTAATCATTAAGGCGTGTAAGAGGTGTGTGTACTGGTTTGTGTGCATTATAGCAATACTAGGACGAGGTGTAGTCAGAAAGTGTGATTTAGAAAGGGAGGGATGGATGAAAGAGAGTGAGGGACTGAAGGGGGAGGGATGGAGAAGGTGAAATTGTGCCCAGGCTCATTCTGCATAGCTGAAGAGAGAGAGAGAGTGTAGCAGGAGCTTGTTTTGTGTAGCCGCTAGTTCAGCACTGTTAGCTGCAGTCTCTGCTTCGTTGTACTGAGGGTTCGGCCATGCTGTTTGCTCTGCCCAGACTCGCTGTGTTCATCTCTGCAGTGCTGTTTAACGGTGGTGTAGTCCGGGCAAGTACCCTCACAGAGCTTGATCCAGGGTTCCTCCAGTGTCAAGAGTGTTTTTTCAGAGGCACACCTCCACATTCACTGTCTGAGCTGGGTTTGGAGCAGAGGTGTCACAGACATCTGACCGGACGGCCTTTTGCATCGCTCTATAATGCCAACTGCCAAGCCACCGTCTATACAGCACTTCACCTCGGCTTGAAAAATGGATGGGGCAGAGGAGATCACAGCACGGTGAGAGACTCTCTTGGAGCTTGAATAGACTTCAGGGGAAGATTTGAGCATATACTGTTTTTCTAAAAATGCATTGTTGTGATGAAGTGTTGGTTGTTTTAATCTTTTACGGGGAGAGCTATCGTACTAAATGAGTGTAAGTACAGGTTATAGATGTCTGAATTTTTGACCACAGAGTATTGCTAAATGACATCCATTACGGTTTCTGCTGACATGCAAATTTAAAAGGCTGTCAAGTGGAAGAGAAAAATCTAACCATTTCATGCATAATTTATAGTAGGATAAACAACATGATTATTATTTTTGTCATTTCTATTAATGGATAACAAAAAAAAAAAAAAAAATGAAAATGCAGTTCTCAAACTGTCACTGATTCAGATGCACCTATGGTAAGCATGTTTTTTCCCTTAGTATCTATTATACATTTAAAGTTAGTGTTTTTAACAACATTATTATTAGTTTGGTTTTCTTTTGTATAATACAGATAAAAACATGCTTATCATGCAAGTGCTGTATTCCACTCCTTGAATGAATTGCATTTTGGTAAACATGTCTGCAAAATCATTCATGCGCAACCAACATGCAGAAAACAAACAGGAAATTGCATCATAGTATCCCTTGAGACCCAGTATATCAAAGCCAAAAGTCTCCTATAAAATCAGACAACTGGACCTTTTTATGACAAGACGAGAGTACATGTAAAATATCACATGGTACAGCTGCCCAGAATCTAGCATCAATTTATAGAGTACATTTTTAAGAACCGTTTATTATGGTCAGTCTTACCAACGAACAATAGATCAATAGATTGGTGTTATCCAGAATGCAAGCTAATCCATTAAGATAATCTGCATTTAATTAACAAGGGTGTTCATGTAACTGACTTGTTACAGGTTTCATTCCGTCACACCTCAAAACAAACATCTCATTCCTGTCCATCAGCTACAAAACTTGCGATTTTAAATTCTTTGTGTAAAGAGAACATTCTGTCATTATTAACTCACTCTCTTGTTATTCCAAAACTACACCTTAACAAAAGTAACAAAAAAGATACTTTAAATCCAGTTTCAGTTTTTCCCCCGTATAGTGAAGATCAATGGGGTCTAATGTTGTTTGGACCCCAACATTCTTTAAAATGTATTATTTTAGATTCTGAAGAAAAGGTCATGTAGGTTTGGAATGACGTGAAGGTGGCTAATGTAAGTGATGCCAGAATTAACATTTTTGGGTGAACAATCCTTGTGCAAGTAATTAAGTCCTGGTTTTTTTAACCCATCAGCAGGATGTCAAAGAAGAGATCAATGATGATTCCCCTGTGGCTATCCCAGCTCTTTACAGAGGAACCACCAATGAGACCCCATCACCCCATCACAGCTACCCTCTCTTTAAATGGGATTCTTTGACAGCAGAGTTCATACAGAGCTCCATCATACCAAAGTGTTCAAAGACGAGTGGAGACATTTATGTTCAGATTGGTTTAGGTGGTTTAAATGAGTGCAGGGGGGAACTGTTGTGGTCAGCAGTGTGTTGTGCCGCATCAGATGGAGATAGTAGTTTCAGTGTTGGGCTTGTGAAGGAGGGGGACGTGAAGGTGCTCAGCATTAAGGCTTTGGAGGAGCTAATAGGAGTTGCAGGCCTGTTTTCAGGAGGTTGTGGCGAAGTAGGACATCAGAGTGAAGAGGCACTTGCATTGCTCTTGAAAAAGGAAGTGAATGGCATCGAAACACCCAACTCTGATGTGCAAAGTGAAGAGCACACTGGCGAACACAACTCTCAGGAAGCAGAAACATCAGAATCAAGAACAGAGGAAGTGACTTCGGAGCATGTTGATGGTGAAGCCCGAAGCTACACATCTTTGAGAGATTCAGACATGGAGTTTCAAGAGAGCACCAATGAGACAGAGAGCTCCGAGTCTGTGCTCCTCAAAGTTTTGTCTTCCACCATCTATCTCTTTTATGCCCCTTTCTCTCCGATCGTAAACCGAGCCACTAACCTTCCCTTCCAGCTAACCTACATTCTTCAGGAAGATCTGGCTGTTCTGGCCTCGGTGCCTGGTGACAGCTGCACTCTGGTCAACAATTTGGTCTCAGGGGTGTATTCTGGCATTTCATGCATCTTGAACACCTTGTACCAGACAGGAGAAACGAGCGTGTGCACGACTTACGCCTGCCTCAGTCCGTTAGCAGAAAGCCTGTTTGTGGCTTTCCAGGAAGGATTCATAGGGACAGGCACTTTGGCATTGGATGCCTTGGGAATCATGACAGGAACAGTGGGGAATGGTTTTAGGATCATCAGGATGATTCTCGGCTCAGTCTTCGATCAGACGGTAGATTACCTATGTGTCGTATCCTCAGAAATGGGCCACCAGGTGTCAACAGTGGGAAGTGGGGTTGGCAAACTTACCTGGAGAAGTGGAAAGGGGGTGGGCCACATGCTTAACATTGTAGCATCCATCATAGGTGGAGTAGTGGAAAACACACTATCGAATGTCCAGGAAGCTTTTGGAGGGAGCTCAGAGGAATCATCTGAATTGCAAACACCTGACTTGCTGAAGTCTGAAGTGGTTGGTGAATAGACTTAAAAGTGTGTATATATGCCTGTGCTAGATACTTATTTGCATATTACACCACAAATAGAGTGCATTAGTTCCTGTACACTTTTTCAATGGCCTTGGTTCCGGAAGTATTTTTCCTATTTATTTTTCCCATAGTAAAGGATTAAGGATCCTTTGTTAAGGATTTCACGGAGCCATGAATCAAGCGAACTGTCTCCTACTGTAGGTGAATCAAAACATTACAAACTTTGATTTAAAAAATCACATTCTTTGAAAAGGTGCAGGACTGTGCCCTTAACATGTATTTTTTATGTGATATATTTCAAAATGATGTCATTCGTAGTGTTTCATGGAAGTGGACAGCTGCTAAAGGGTTGGTTCAATTTGTTGTTTCAGTTCTCCAAATGCTGGAGATTTTTCTGCAGAATCATAATATAGTTTGGAATCGATGTTGGAATTGAGCATTTAAAAATTAAGTAGAAATAATGCAGACTGATGGCTTCAGCAAAAGCATATGCCATCGATTACCAATTTTGCAGCTCACAGTAGGTCACTCTTTAATGATTTATAAGTTACAGTTAAAAATCAATTCCCCTATGGAGAAACCGAATGGGATTTTTACTTCCGGATCCTGACAGTTGCACTCTATAATTGTCAGGCTGCACACTGGATATTAACCATATGGCATGTGGTTATGAATCATGAAACTGCTGTTTTACATTCTGCCTTAAAATACCTACATAAATCTCCTAATTATTTGAAAAGGGAAGGTGCAGGGTGAATTGTATCTCTTTCAAGGTGCTGAGAAATGTTTGTTAAGTGTCAGAAAGATTATGTAATTGTTGTCAAATGTTGGTCATTTCATCTGACATATAAACACCTTGCTGTGTCATGGTTTATATGCTGCAATAAAACCTCTTCTCTGTGAGTCATGCTCTCTGTCATTTATAGTCTAATCAATAACACAAGACCTTCAAGGTAATCAATGTAAATCTACTGAATAAGACTATAAAAAGCAAAGAAAGTTGAGGAAAATATATTTAATACCCCCACTTATTATTAGAACAGCACATGGCGCTACATAATCTTTTATTATGACGAGTCATTTACATGAATAAAATATGATTGTAAAGCAAAACCTTTAGTAAGTTATCTAAAACTAAAAATGTACATATACAGGTATTTAGCCATATTTTTCTTGTGAGGAGTTTTCATAGATCTCCAAATATGATCATCCATATGTAAAAGATTCCCATCCTAAAATTTAAAAGGTACCTATAGGCCTAAAAAAAAAAATGTTTTTAAAGACCCAATGCTGCAAATGTAATATTATAAACACCTACAATATTCATTGGAAAATAGCCTAAAAGCCTATTTAATAGTTTTTTTTAAGTAGCATACTGTATTAGATGTATTTATTTATTTGCTTAGGCCTGCTTTATGAATTATCTACTCATTTATTTATTTTAACATATTTTTATTTTATTTGATTATTTACCCATTTATTTATTTTAATCGTATTTTTATTATTTATCCATTTTTACTGATTTTCTTTCAAATTTTCCATGGACCCTCTGGCACTTCTTTGCGCTCCCTCGTTTGAAAACCCTTGATTTAAAAAAGATGAGATCGTTATAGAAAGGCTTATGAGATAAAATTTGTAAATATTAAATTTGCTCTACAAAATCATAAGGTTGTTGTCAATACTGCATTCAAAATAACAAATAATGTTCTTTATTGGCAACAGTATCGGCTACTATTTTTGTCTAAGAAGGAATAAGCAGCAATTATTCATTGTTTAATTTGTATATTGCCCATCAGTTCTTATTTCCAGTGGCTTACATCATAGCGATGAGTGTAATTGTAGCTCGTAGCGCCTCTATCGGACACTGTAGTCTGTTACACATTTATTGCGTCAGACGGATGCGCTTTACGACCGGCTACATCACTTTACGGCAGCGCTTATGAAGCATTGGATCCTCTGCATGCTGGATTTAGGCTGACGTTTTCCCACTGCTGCCTACAGGTGAGTTATTAATTATATTCAACAAGACTTTAACAGATACCGCCGAACTTATGATGATAGATACAACCGAAAGTGTGTCTGTGTGTTCTGTGTAGTTTCTTGACATTTACAGTCATAGCTCTGCTGAAATAAACAGACCATGCGTTTAGCCAGTTAACTTAGCTCTATATTTACGTCAGAATAGTTATTATGCAAGCATTACATTATAATATAAACATAAAAGGGTTACCGAGTAAAAGGTTTATCGCGAGCTTAAAACTAATACAATTACTTAAGTGAATCTTAATTCAGTGAGATCATTTTCTACATCTGATCTGACAAATGTATAGGGAAGTAACGTTACAGTTTATGTGTCATTAGCAGGTAAAACAAAAGTGACGAGACTTGGGAAACACGATTGGATATATAAATAAATAAATAAATAAAAGCAAAAAGTGCGATATGCAATAATTGTAAATATTAATGTCTTAAAGGTTTTGTTACTTGTCAAAGAAAATTGACAGACATTATTCTAATACTGCATGCTTTCATTTCCGATGTATTAAATTAAAGTAAGTTTTGCCAAAAAAATAACCCCATAATATTTCTAAAAAATTATTATTCATATCTGTCTGTCAGATGGACACTCTATACATTTCTTCCCACCCGGATGACTTCAGGAGTTTGTTGCCCTCGATCGCTGCTGTATTCTGTCCATCTCCTCCACGAATCATCCATGAGGACCCTCCGGCTGAGGTGGCCAGATCTCGTCCTGCGCTGGTCTTAGCTGGTTCGGGGGGCACCGTGCTCACCGGTGCTAATGCTGTGAGCTGGTACCTAGCAGCAGCGGGCAACCGGACCGGCAGCGATAAGAAGCAGGAGAGTCAGGTTTGGCAATGGCTGAGCTTTGCTGAGAACGAGCTGATGCCCGTGGCCTGTGCTGTGACATTCCCTCTGCTGGGGATCATGGGGGTTGATAAGAAGGTATGTATTTGTCTGTATAGGCCCATATATGATCAGAATGCGTTTTCAATGTAATATCAGTTGATCTTTAATTTCAGCTGCAGCAGAGTTCCAAAGCAGAGCTGCTGCATGTTCTCAAAGCTCTAGATGAGACTCTAGCGCCGCGGACGTTCCTTGTAGGAGAGGGTGTGACTTTGGCGGATATAGCTGTTACTGTGGCAGCACTCCTGCCATTTAAATATGTGAGTACACATCTGTATGCTTGACCACATCAACTCTTATATTATAACAGGTTGTGTTATTAAACATATTTAAGATCGGTCATCATTTACTCATCATTATATTTCATGCCATTCCAGACCTGTATTTATTTCTTTCTTCTGTGGAACAAATTAGACGTTCTGAAGAATGTTCGAACTGTTTTGGCCATACAATGAAAGTCAGTGGAATCCAGAAACAATGCTGCATGCCATTGAATTTCATTGTATGGATGATTTACTAATTAATTCCATCAATGTATTTAAATGTGCACACAGTTACTATTTTATTCCCTCGATTTGCTACATCATGCACAAAATTTACTAAATATATCTCAATTTATGATCGTGCACATCATTGAGCCTACAATTTTTTTCCTGCATGCCATGTGCAGTGCTCCGCCTTTTAATTCATGAAAATTATTTTTAGTAGTTTAAGTTTTAGTTCTACAATTATACAGGTATTACATTCATATTTAATTTGTTGTAATTGTTGTCAAAATGATTGATTCCTGATTTTTAGTATGTTTTTTTCCTTTGAAGGCATTGGAGCCTGCAGACAGGAAGTCATTGGTGAATGTGACAAGATGGTATAATACTTGTGTGAACCAGCCACAGTTCCTGAAGGTGCTGGGTAAAATCTCACTGTGTGAGAAAATGGTGCCTGTGACACCCAAACCCAGCGCTGCTGCGAATGCCACAGCAACTGCTGCTTCTGAAGCGCCTACACCAGACGGCACACCTGCTAACGGTAAGGATGTGTGGGATTTTAAAGGAATAGTGTTTTGTGTCTATTTTAAGATCATTATAAACTAGTAGATTAAAACATCAGCTGATATGTTCTTGTAACTTCAGATAGACTTGGTCCTATCAATTTGTCTGAATGGCTTTTAGGAGTTGTCTGAAGGATTTGTTTGTAATGTTCCGGCTTCCTTGTTATTCTCAGGTCCTCCTAAAACAGAGGCTCAGCTGAAGAAAGAGGCCAAGAAGCGAGAAAAGATGGAAAAGTTTCAACAGAAGAAAGAGATGGAAGAGAAGAAGAAGACGCAGCCTCAGACTGAGGTAGACTGATGATCTCAGCTTCTTATTCTCTTAATAACACTGACACAAACGGAGCTAGACAGACAGCTGAACTTCTCATACTGTATTGTTGCCACCTCTGTTCCCTCCAACAGAAAAAGGCCAAACCTGAGAAGAAGGAACTAGGTGTGATCACCTACAACATCCCAACGCCGCCTGGAGAGAAAAAAGGTGCGTTTTTGCTTCCATTAAACAGTATTTGTATTTTTCAAATGTGTAATGTAACGTCTTTTGTGTTTCAGATGTCTTGAGTCCTCTGCCTGATTCTTACAGTCCTCAGTATGTGGAAGCGTCCTGGTACTCCTGGTGGGAGAAACAGGGTTTCTTCAAGCCTGAATATGGGGTATGACATTAAAATATTCAAAAGTATTTTGGTTCTTCCTGAGACACTGTAGGTACACCATTTTATTCAGCAAGTAAAGATTAAAGGGAAAGTTCATCCAAAAATGAAAATTCGGTCATTAATTACTCACCCCTCATGTTGTTCCCCACCTGTAAGACCTTTGTTCAACTTCAGAACACAAATGAATATATTTTTGATACATTCAGAGAGCTAGCAGCTTTCTGCAGTCACCCAGTACTCTCATAACTGAGGTGATTTCACCCCAGCGCATCCCTTTGTCTTTATGGTTGTGATTCGTTTTCGACACATTATATAGACAGTCATGTTCCTACAAAACTTCAGCAGTTTCCTCTGTCTCCACTTTCCATCGGAGCTGTACAGCAGCTGTATCTCGGTCGCACATTACTATTGTGAAAGTGCTGATCCAATCATAGAGTTAAAATCCTAAATATCAGACATGTTTGATATTAATCGGGGCTGCCCGATTTGTATGTGAGCACACCGCGAGGTGCAAGATTCGATTCCTGAACGCCTCGCATTACCAGAAAATCTGCGCCTGTCATCAGGACCTATCGAAGTGCTCGACAAGATTTTAGCTCCAATTCTATAATAATAATAATAATGTTGTACAATATTACTGTTTTTGAGAAAATAAACACAGCCTCTGGTGAGCATGAAAGACTTATTTTAAAAACATTTTTAAGAATTCTACCGACCCAAACTCTGGAATGGTACCAGTGTTATTTTTTTTTATTATATTTCTGCTTCCAGAGGAAGAATGTGAGTGATCCAAACCCACGTGGAGTGTTCATGATGTGTATTCCTCCACCTAATGTGACCGGATCCCTCCACCTTGGTCACGCCTTGACCAATGCCATTCAGGATTGCCTGACAAGATGGTAACCACCAGTCCTAATTGTTATAAATATTAGTTTATAAGCCATAATATTAAGTTTGTTACGCAGTAATTAAAAGATAGAAAGGCATATTATTGTTAATAAAGCATAGGCCAAATATTATGCAATCTAATGCAATATAGTATCATGCATCATGGTGTGATGATGCAGGCACCGGATGAGAGGAGAGACCACTCTGTGGAATCCCGGCTGTGATCACGCTGGTATCGCCACACAGGTGGTGGTGGAGAAGAAACTGATGAGAGAGCGAAAGATGACCAGACACGATCTCGGGAGAGAGAACTTCATCCAGGAGGTCTGGAAGTGGAAGAACGAGTGAGTGTGAGAGGTTGAGGAGAATTCTGGAATGGAGATGGATAATTCCATTAGATCTATAAATAATTAATTTAGCTCCAATTATATGAGCACATTTCTCTTCCTTTCGGTGTCGAACAGAAAGGGAGATCGCATCTATCACCAGCTGAAGAAGCTGGGTTCTTCTCTGGACTGGGACAGAGCTTGTTTTACCATGGATGATGTGAGTACAGTGCTTAAAACCCAAACATGCCTTGGTTTGCAACAATTCAGGTGTTAAATGCCATTTGGAAAGTCTGGATGTTGTTAACCAGCTTTGTGCTACTTAGCATTAAAGTGTCGTTAATTAATGATGGCTAATCTGTTATCTTTTGTAATACTGTCTGCTTGTAGAAACTGTCGTATGCGGTCCAGGAGGCTTTTGTACGTATGCATGAGGAGGGTGTGATCTACAGGAGCAAGAGACTCGTCAACTGGTCCTGCACCCTCAACTCTGCCATCTCTGACATAGAGGTATGTTCATGTATGCATGACATTTCAATGTTTATCTCTCCCATCTGTGATTAAACGAGTGGGAAAACTCATCCACTGCCACTAATGTTCAGAAAGTTTGGGGTTTCTAAGATTTTTGAAATATATTTGAGACAAGTCTCTTATCTTCACCAGGACTATATTTATGTGGTAAACGACAGTAAAACATTCTTTCTGTTTAAAAGTAGTATTGTGACATATTATTACAATTTAATAGTATTACTATTTTGAATATATATTAAAATGTATATATTAAAACAGTGATTTAAAAAATATATATATTTTATGGCTATAAAGTTTAAAATCAGCATTTATTTGAAATATAAATTATTTTTAGCATTATAATTTTCTTTACTGTCGCTTGTGATCCATTTAATGGGATAGTTCACCCAAAAATGAAAACTCCTCACCCTCATGTTGTTCCAAACCCATAAGACCTTCATTAATCTTCTGAACACAAATTAAGATCTTTATGATGAAATCCGAGAGCTTTCTGACCCTCCATAGACAGCAAGACAACTGAAACGTTCAAGGCCCAGAAAGGTGGTAAGCACATTTTAACAATGTCGTTGCCAGTGTTGAGTAAGTTACTTTTAAAAAGTTATTAATTACAAGTTACTAATTACATCTTCAACAGTGTAATTAGATTACTGTACAAATTACTTTCTCCATTTTAAGGTTAGACTTTTTGATGTAAAATCCACTATTGTTATATAAATGATCTGCAGTCTATACACTATTACGTTTAATTACATAAGAAGTAACTAATTAAATTACAGAAAAAAATAAGAGAAATTCCTAACTTTACTTTTTCTAGGGAAAAATAATAAAATTACAGTAACTAATTACTTGGTAACTAATTTCACCCAATACTGACTGGTCCTTACCACCTTTCTGGGCCTTGAACGTTTCAGTTGTGTTGCTGTGTATGCAGGGTCAGAAAGCTCTCGGATTTCATCATAAATATCTTAATTTGTGTTCCGAAGATGAACGAAGGTCTTACGGGTTTGGAACAACTTGAGTGAGTAATTAAAGGTAGGATTTTCCTTTTTGGGAGAACTAACCCTTTAAAGCATCCTTGCTAAATTAAAATATTTATTTAATTCAGACCCCAAACTATTGAACGGCAGTGTGACACAGCAACAATGTTTTGTTTTGAAAAACCTTCCTAAAATTTAGTTTTAAATCATCCCAACACACAAGTAAGACTTGCCAGTGTAGCTTTAGTTAAAAACAATATCAGTTTTCACATCAGGTTAAGTTTATGTGGGAAAGTGGCAGGTGACTGAAATGACAGTCTCTTTTTACTGAAGTCACATGATGAGTTTTGTGTTCCAGGTCGATAAAAAGGAGCTGACGGGGCGAACTCTTCTTCCTGTGCCAGGTTATAAAGAAAAGGTTGAGTTTGGAGTGCTGGTGTCCTTCTCTTACAAGATTGAAGGATCAGGTGAGAGACGAGTCAGGAGAATTGAGGTGAGATACACTGAGGAGATATACAGATGTGTTTAAATGAAACGTTCTCTTGCAGATGAGGAGGTGGTAGTGGCCACCACCCGTATTGAGACGATGCTCGGAGACACAGCTGTTGCCGTCCACCCTAATGACTCCAGATATCAGGTGACACAAAAGTTTTCTTCTCAAAACCTTTTTTGTCAGAAAAGGTTTGAGTCGCATTAACTGAAAGCTTCTTTTCTGTCCAGCATCTCAAAGGAAAGATGGTTGTTCACCCATTCTGTGACAGAAAGATGCCCATTGTTTTTGATGATTTTGTGGATATGAACTTCGGGACAGGTAATAAATGTTTCAAGGACAGAAAGTTATTCTCTGTCTTTGTCTGGGCCTTGTTTAGTCTACAGTATGGTGTTATTGTTCAGGTGCTGTGAAGATCACTCCTGCTCATGATCATAATGATTACGAGGTGGGAGAGAGACACAAACTGCCCTTCATCAACATCCTAGATGAAAATGGCCTCCTCATCAATGTTCCTCCTCCGTTCCTGGTAGGCACACACATACTGTGATATATTTTACCCTGTTTACACCAGGTATTTGAATCTTGACTGAGTCATTGTTCTTTGAATAATCTGCATTTCTCTGCTGTTTTAGGGAATGAAGCGCTTTGAGGCCAGGAAAGCTGTGCTCCAGGCTCTGAAAGACTTAGGCCAGTTTAAGGAGGTCAAAGACAATCCCATGGTGGTGCCCGTCTGCAGGTTAGCCACTAACTCCCACTCAACTCCTTCATTTACCTAGGTGGTCATGGAAAGGTATACAGGACACAGTACTGCCAATGGAAACGGAATTGAAAATGGTCATATAACTTGAAAATCTGGAAAAAAATTAATACATTTTAAAAGAGGAAAAAATTATGCTTTTTACAATAAGTACATTGTTATAGCTGCCATACAATAACCTAGTACACTTCACCACAAAACAGTAATCTTGCTAGTTACTAGTTTATTCTTGAAATATAATGTTTGATTGAACAGTTAAAAAAAAAACATGATAAAGTTCTTTGACTAAAATATTATACAAAGGTTTTTTTTAAGCAAATACACTGGTGTTCAAAATTCTGGGGGTCAGTAAGAAATAAAAACAGCAATATAGTGAAATCTATATTTTTTGTAACCTTATAAATGTCTTTACTGTCTTTTTTTTAAATCAATTGAATGCATCCTTTCAGAATAAAGTAGTAATCTCTGTAAAACAATCTTGCTGACCCCAAACTCTTTTCATTTCACTTTTAATTTTTAGTTAGTTTGGCAAAATATGTAGACTAAACATTTGCCTTTTTCTCTGCATATCCAAGACAAAATATGGTATTTTGGTGCTAATTCATCTGTCTCCTGATAGAAGCTAGCCCAATTATGCAGAGGCAAACATGGATAGGTTGCCTGACATTTTCATCTCTAGACCAACAAAACTACATTAAAAATTCAACCCATTGTATAATAATTACAATTAAATGTTGTAATTTATAATTTATGAAAAATGTATTCATAGTTTGTTGAAATGCCATCTAATCCTGGAATAGACAGCGGTTATATTACCATGTATAAAGGTTTTGATATGTGTTTGTCAGCCGCTCTAAGGACATAGTGGAGCCTCTTCTGAAGCCTCAGTGGTACGTGGACTGCAGGGAGATGGGAAAGCAGGCCGCAGATGTCGTCAGAAACGGAGAGCTCAAGATCATCCCTGACCACCACCTCAAAACCTGGTTCAACTGGATGGACAACATCAGGTGACCCGTCTATCTCAGCCCAGCTGTTCTCTGCCAGAGTGTTTTCTGTCTGTGCTAACGCTTTTTGGGTTTCAGGGACTGGTGCATCTCACGGCAGTTGTGGTGGGGTCACAGGATACCAGCGTACTTTGTGTCTGTGAATGATCCGTCAGTCAAACCAGGCGAGGTGAGCACAGCCAAATGCAGCTTGCAGTGTGTGCACTGGATACACACCGATGCTGGGCATTAAGATGTTGTTGTCTGTGTTTAGGATGTGGACGGACATTATTGGGTCAGTGGGAGAACAGAGGAGGAAGCCAGAGAGAAAGCTGCCAAACGCTTCAATGTCACTGCAGACAAAATCTCTCTGCGCCAGGGTAGAAGTCTTACCTACACATGCTCTGATTACAACAGAGTCCTTTTATCCTCCTGTTTTATGTCAGTATTTTACCCCCTGGCATCTATAAAGCATCTTCGTCTGTTTCAGATGAGGATGTGTTGGACACTTGGTTCTCCTCAGGGATCTTCCCCTTCTCCATCTTTGGCTGGCCATCTGAGGTCAGAAATTACAGATATACAGCACACACACACACACACACAATATATATATATTTATGTTTATAGATAGATATGATACACATCATACAATATTATAGTTCCATTTCTAATGATATATTATGATTACATAAGCAATATATTACAAAGAGAAAAAAAAGTCTTGTTTATTTGTGTTGGGGGTCCCTGGGTGCTGTTTATGTCATATTGTCAAAATCTTGACAATATGTCCTATTATGTGATATTTTAAATACCTAGACTTGCTGATTATGTAATATTGCAACGTGTGTGTTAGACAGAGGATCTGAGAGTCTTCTACCCAGGCACACTGTTAGAGACGGGCCATGATATCCTGTTCTTCTGGGTGGCTCGTATGGTCATGATGGGCCTCAAACTCACTGGAAAACTACCTTTCAAAGAGGTGGGTGTGTGGATGTGTGTGTTTTACATTACATTTATTCTATATTTAAATTTCTGGAGCTCCTGGAGCTATAAAATGTAAAAGTTAGTGTCCGTCAGACTGCCAAACTTGCTCTCAGATTTATCAAGCTGTGTCACCGCAGTCAAAGCTAGACTAACGTATGTATCGTAACACGGGTTTGTTCAGGTCTACCTGCATGCGGTGGTACGGGACGCCCATGGCAGGAAAATGAGCAAGTCTCTCGGTAACGTCATCGACCCTCTGGACGTCATCACTGGCATTTCACTGGAGGTACATAAACAACAACAACAACAAGGGGCTACATAAGGTGTTATTGTGCAAAATTAATTTGAGGTGTGTTTGTTTGTATAGGGTCTTCATGCTCAGCTAATAGAAAGCAATCTTGACCCTCTGGAGATTGAGAAGGCCAAACAGGGACAGGTAAACCCCGCTTTCTTGAGATTTCTTGAAATCTCTTGTTATTGTCCCCTTAGCTGCTGCAGTGCTTTTCTATTCTGTTCTGTTTGTGTCCGCTCTGTAGAAATCCGACTATCCCAGTGGAATTCCAGAATGCGGGACTGATGCGCTCAGATTTGCTCTGTGTGCTTACACCAGTCAAGGTAAAAAATCTTACAGTATTAGACAAATAGTAGTTTACACAATGTTATGAATGTGTGAATTTATTAGTGTACTTAACAAATAAAGCATCGAAGTGCATTTTAGATTAGTTTAAGATAAGGTACACGGTTACATAAAGTATAATGTGTGTTTTTGTTTATTTCTCCCAGGCCGAGACATTAATCTGGATGTGAACAGGATTCTGGGATACAGGCATTTCTGTAACAAGCTGTGGAATGCAGTGAAGTTTGCCATGAGGACTCTGGGGGAGGGATTTGTGCCCTGCGAGAAAGCTCAGGTGAGCGAGATGGACAGGAGGAAGTGGTAGATTGATGGAGGATGCGTCAGGACATGCTAACTATGTGCAGTATTTGCAAACAGATAGTCTGTGGTGTATTGTGGGTTGATTTCCCTCTCTGTTTAACATGTGATTCTGTCTCTCAGCTGTGTGGCAGTGAAAGTGTGTCTGACCGCTGGATTCTGTCCCGTCTGAGCGCAGCAGTAGCACTGTGCGATGGCGGATTTCAGGCTTACGATTTTACCACAATCACCACCGCCATCTACAATTTCTGGCTGTACGAGCTCTGCGATGTTTATCTGGTAATGAATTCACACATTTGAGTTTGACCTCTTCACAAAAATTTCTAAAATAAGACATTATCCAATAAGAATGTGTTAAATTTGAGCTTTATTATTTTATTTCTGTCGTTGTAGGAGAGTGTGAAGCCGGTGTTGAGTAGGACAGACTCGGAGGGACAAAAGCAAGCGGACATATGCAGACAGACTCTCTACACCTGTTTGGAGGTGGGACTCCGCCTCCTGTCTCCCATCATGCCTTTTGTGACCGAAGAGCTCTTCCAGCGGTTGCCAAGAAGACATGCTCAGGAAAGCCCTTCCAGCATCTGTGTCACACCTTACCCAGAACCATCAGAGGTGAGCAGAGGTCAAAGGTCAAGTGTAATGGCAGTGTTTTCTAGTATCTAGGCAGGTAAAAATGTTATTGTATTCTGTTTAACAATGTCAGGATGCAGTTCGTTTACCTTAGCCAATAAAACATCAGGTGGATTTGAGTGTGGAGTCAGTAGGAAGTGAAAACAGTGATGTGTTCATGATGTCACCTACACATATGAAGTACTACTTGCTGGTTAATGTAACAAGAATTGTCTGGTCAGAAGGCGGCAAATCACACCGAGATCCAGCCTAAATTGAAAAGTTTATAAATCATGATCTAGTCTTTGATGTCCCACTGTAATGAGCTCTTCTTAGAGTTTTATCCTGGATCATTTTTCGTCATTCATTGAGGCAATGTAGTGGAATGTGAAGGTGACTAGATTAAAAATAAAGTTTTAATGAAAAGAGAGTATGTTGTCTGAACGAAATGCATTCTGTGGTGGTTTCTGGTGTAAATGGTGTATTTTGTTTGATTGTAGTTCTGTTGGCACAGCGAGGACATCGACCGTCAGATGGAGTTTGTCATGTCTGTGGTCAAAACCATCCGATCACTCAGGGCCGATTATAACCTGACCAAGACCCGCGCTGACTGTGAGACATCACACAGTACACTGCACGCTCATTTCACACTGATGCACTGATCCCAAGCCTGGGTCAGTATTGGTAGATGGCCCATTTTAAACAGATTGGGGATCGATCTGATGTGACTGATCCAAATCCAGTGCTGGATTGTCATAAAAAAATGAGGGCAATATTTGTTTGTTGTCATCAGATCAATAATAGATTTTTAATTTATTTTATTTTTTTGTGTTGTATTTTTAGTTTAAGACAAAATATTTTACATTACCTTTACTGTTCAAATGTTTGGGGTTGGCAGTAAATGCAGCAGAATATTATGAAATATTATTCCAGTTAAAAAATAATAATAAGGTTTTCTAATGTATTTTAAAATAAAATCTATTCCTATGATGGCAAAGCAGCCACTTACTCCAGTCCTCCGTGTCATATGATCCTTCAGAAATCATTTTAATATGCTGATTTCCAGCTCAAGAAACATTTCTTATTATCAGTGTTGCAAGGAGTTGTCCTGCTTAAAAAGATAGTTCACAGAAAATGAAAATTCTGTCATTAATGACTCACCCTCATGTCGTTCCAAACCCACAAGACCTTCGTTCATCTTCAGAACAAAGATGAAGATCATTTTGATGCATTCTGAGAGCTCTCAGAAACAGTAATTTGTCGGAAACTCTCCAAAATGATGGAGAAACAACGAATTGTTTAATGAAGTTGTTATTCTTTGCGTACAAAAAGTATTCTCGTAGCTTTGTTAAATTAGGGTTGAACTGCTGATGTCACATGGATTATTTTACCGATAGCCCTGCTATGTTTCTGGGTGTTGATTGTGTTAATTACATTACATGGGTAAGAGAGTTCACAGATTTCATCAAAAATATCTTAATCTTTGTTCTGAAGATGAACGAAGGTCTTAAGGTTTTGTAACAACATGAGGGTGAGTAATTAAAGACAGAATTGTCAAAAATCTTTTTGTTTAAAACATGAAACATTTTTGTCTGATTCTTTGATCAATATAGTTAAAAAAAATAATAATAGTAATGATCATAGTAATATACGAAAATATAATTCATTATTCTGAAATGTATTTAAAAAGTACATTACAATTATTTTAATATAACATAAAAATGTTGCACAACAGCTTCACAAGCTTCATTACAGAATCACAAGAGGCAAAAGTTGGTTCATCCCTAGTCTCAATATTACCCATATCAAACACACGTTGAGGTTTACACACAATCTACTGACCCTGTGGTAGTAATGTACTAGAACCTCACAGTCTTTGTATTATTTCAGATTTTTATTAGCAGATGTGTAACTGTTGTATCTCTCTGTGTCAGGTTATCTGCAGTGCATAGACTCTGATACTGCTGCTCTGGTGCAGACATACAGTCTCCAGATCCAGACGCTGTCTTACTCTCAGGCTATTCACCCAGTGGTGGGGGGCGACAGCACTATCCCACAAGGCTGTGCAGTGGCCATCGCCTCAGATAAATGCACTGTTCACCTCATGCTGAGGGTAAAAGTCTTTGAGAACGTTGTTTCATGATGAAAGCATTGTGACTTGCACTAACACACCTGAAGGAGTTTTATTCTGGTTGTCATAAACCCACTACAGCTGCCAAACAGATTCATTCATTTAATCAACCAGAAACGAGGAGATTAAGTATTTATTTTAATTTGATTCTCTAAAAATAACATCAAGACATTCTCCGCACCCAATCATCTGGTTTGGCATTGTGTCAAGAATTCATTTCCCCCTCTCCTACAGCGTCACATTTCAATGAGCTTTCTGCCTTTCTGTGAATCAGGGTTTGATTGATTTGGAAAAGGAGGTCACTAAACTGACAGCGAAGAAAGGGGAGCTGGAGAAACAGATGGAAAAGATGAAGGAAAAGATGGCCAAGAGTGACTACAAGGAGAAAGTCCCTGTTAAAGTGCAGGAGGCAGATGCTGAGAAGGTAAGTGGGATGGAAGGTGGGAAATGGTCTTAAATTAAAGTTGTCTGCAGTTTCTTGTCTTGAAGAAAAGTGCAACATATTATTTTCTTTCCTCCAGCTGAGGCAGAATGAAACAGAACTACAGAAAGTGAAGGAAGCCATTGAAAACTTCAGAAAGATGATGTAACAACTTAACATTTGTAAGAATTTTTCCAATTGTGTTCTCTCTGTCTAATGTATGTCAGTCCTGAACAATAATGTGGGGAAACTTGAATAAACATCAACCTAAGATGCAAAATGATGAATTTTCTCTGTAGTTTCATTGTATTTATTATACAGTCACCAAGCTCACCATATATACATACACAAATGTATATAAACGGTTTAAAAAGGTAAAAATGATATACAGTATATCCACAATGCTTGTTCAGAATATAAAGAAAAACAACTATACCATTTGAATTTAGCTTTCAAATAAGAAACTTTTATTTTGTGTCAACCACAAATAACGACATGATTGAAGACCGAGGAACCCAACCACAAAAAAAGTATCACCTGGTTTTATTTAATATTCATATTTAATAACATTCAGAGCTTAATTATCAATACAATTTGTTCATAATTACAGTGCTCCACATAACAGAGGATAAAAATTAATACACATTGAGACAGAGGCAAGAGATAAGGGTTGCATGATAAATCACATGCGATATTTAATGTGCATCTTGTCAGTAAAGCCAGTTCTTCCAGCTGTAAATCACTATAACCTGTACACTTTCACATGGAGCTGCATTAACTACTCAGAGCCGTTGTTCACTGACAAGCTGAGCAAAGCCACAAGCATGTTTTGCGCATGTTTTGTGCAGCTTGTCAGTGAACAACCACCTTTACTGACAAGATGCACATTAAATATTACATGCTATTTATCGTGCAGCTCTACAAGGGAACTTTGAGTCCCGTCACTGAGAGTCTCTCAAAAGAAACAAACGCCACGACAAACCTGAGCATCAACACTTATGTTAAATACTCCTGCGATGGAGGCAGAGCCCAACCAATCATTTAAAATGTCTCCATCAAACCATTCGAACGATGTAAACGAGTAACCCTGTCACATTTTCATTCTAAACGCCGCCCCACAGAACGGACTCAAATGAACCGGTGTGTGATTCCCTTTGACCTCTGACCTCCAGCGCTCTTTTTCTGTTAGTCTCAGTGCTCTACAGTTTCCAGGGAGGCCTGAACTCAGTAATAGGGAGTGGAGTGCAGTGTGTCGTCTCAAAGTTTCGCATATACTTTCGGGCCTGAAAGAGAGGAAAGTCATGTCAGATTGGTGACCTTTAAACATTAATATATTATATATATATATATATATATATATATATATATATATGTATATAGAGAGAGAGAGAGAGAGAGAGAGAGAAAGAGAGAGAAAGAGTAGCATTTTTATTTACTGGGTACATAGTTTTTTTTAACATACCAAGAATAGAGCAAGCTGCCGTCTGCCCTCAAGTGTCATGTCTTCACCTGAAACAAAAGATCACCAACAGTCAAATGTCTGTCTTGCTTTAAGCATGGACTGTGTTTGAAGCACATACCGACGCTCCAGGGGAACTGGGTCTCTCTGTCTGTCTGATAGGACTGCAGCACAGACAAGCACCAATCATCATCCACCTCGTAGCCTGTGTACACCGATTCTGAGCAACAGAGGAAAAACATTCTGCTTAATAGAGCCAAATTAAACAAATCTAGAAATTCTGGCTGATACCGACTACATCATAATGTTTTTCATATTAGAGTTCATAACCTTAGTTGTTCATAGTGTTCTTGTAGCTCAATTGGTAGAGCACTGCGCTATGAAGCTCAAGGTTGGGGGTTCGATTCCCCGGGAACACATGATAGGTAAAAAATTGATAACCTGAATGCACTGTAAGTCGCTTTGGATAAAAGCGTCTGCTAAATGCATAAATTTAATTTTTATTAAAATTTTTACATTTAATTTTATAACCACTGCTATGGCCAATATGCTAATTCATTTTTTTCCAACTTTCCAATGCCCAAATGATTATCCTCTTGCAAGGGAACCCATTCTGGAAGTATAAAATTTATTTAAAGTATAAAGACTTTATTATAATTTTATACAATACAAATTAATACATGAAATATTATCTTGAATTTTTTAGTGTATATTAAACAGACACTATCTGTTTTCTATTACATGAAAGAAAATCTGGCTGTCAACTTAAGGAAATAATGATTTTTGACCAGTCTTTACGAAGCAAAATGAAACCATCATAAATTGTGTATATTTTACTTATTCCTTTTTACACTTTTCTAAACTTTTCTATTCGGAAACCGGTGTGAAAAAGCCTGTTAAAATAAAAATACACTAAAACCATAAATCAGGGTTCTACATGCTACATTTTATGCATATGCCACATGGTACAGAAAAATAAATTAAATTTGAATTAGAAAAAAATATTAATGTACTCTACCTCCGATATTAAGAAAGAAAATATATATGTTAATATTCTACATAAAAAAGAATTTTTTAGTTATGACCAAGAGAATAAAAATGAATTGGCTAATATTATTATTCATTTTAAAATTAATATTAATCTATATTACCTATATCCATGTGCAGTGCATATCCACGAGACATCAGTGGTTCAACCTGAATTTTATGAAGCTACGGAAATCTTTGTGTATAAAGAAAACAAAAATAAAGACATGGACTATTTTAACACATTTTTTTTAACCTTTTTGGGCCTTGAATGTGGTAGTTGCTGTGCTGTCTATGCATGGTCAGTAAGCTCTCGGATTTCATCAAAAATATTTCATTCGTGTTCTGAAGATGAATGGAGATCTTTTCATTTTTGGTTGAACTATCCCTTTAAAATGAATGGAAAAATAAAATAAAAGCACACCTTCTTCAATCTGTGTCCCTGCTGCGAGCCACTGCCTCACTGCCCTGAGAGTGTCCTCGGTCATGACTTTAGGATACCTGAGAGACAGAGAAAGAGAGATGAAACCAACCGACAGAGCAGAACCAGATGAAGCAGTTGGCGGGATTCGTGTCTGACCTGTACTGGAGTAGTTTGAGCAACAGGTCGTTCCCTCTGTTAGACATGATGTCTTCTGGACCCCTGTATTAAAAAATAACTCATACCATGTTAGCATCAACAACAATTCACGCTTGCCTTCGCTAGCATCAATGTGTTCGTCTGTGTCCTGGGTGTCCTCACGTGGTGGTGATGATTTCATCTTTGGTTCTTCTGATCAATAACACTGGTCCCTGGTACCTGAAATGAGAGCAAACGTATTTCTCATACTGGCTCATACTGTTATCTTTTTGATTTTACTATTAAATATATCCTAAGAAAGGTGTCTAACTTGCAGAGCTGTTCAGCGTTGTTCAGGTTCATGTACTGCCTCACTGTACGGGTGACCAAGGGCCCTGCGGAATGGAAACAAACACACATTCGTTCATTACTTTTTAGGGTCATTCTTTAGAGAACCGAGTGCAGATGAAAAGACTAAAACACTCACTCCAGCTGTCAGGCATGACCTTTAGCGCAAGCGGTAAGAGGTCATCAAATGAGGCATCTAGAACCAGAGCTCGGATCTCTGGGTAAGACATCACAGCCCAACTGGCTAAAATAGAGCAGCACATTTAGAACGAAAACAAAAGAAGCAGTGATTGGCTGTTTGGCTGGTGTGGGATTGTTTACCTGTGAAGCCCCCTATTGACCAGGCGTACACAATGATGTCACTCAGCTGGAAGCCCAGTTTGTGCACGGCAAACTGAATGACCACATCCATCGCATTGGCCTCGTTTTGAGGAAATGGGACTCCCTGGAAAAAAGGGTACACGGAGGTTTCCATCCATTATAGATAAAACATACAAATACTATGTACGTGTTATTAATTGTGTGCTGTTATTCCAAAGTCAGTGTGAGAAACAGACTTACTGTACTGCCGCCAAACCCTGGGTGATTCCAGCCCAACACTGAATATCCCCCTGTAAACACAAGAGGAAACAGTTTGACTTGCATCTATTGCTTTAATATTTAATAAATAGAACACAGACAGGCTGAGCCGCAAACATTTACCGTCCAGTGGTGTGTTCATGCAGCCGACCTCATAGAACCCTGCGTTTCCTTCACAGCAGATCACCTGTGATGCACATCATGTCAGCATTGGAAAGTGGCTAGACGTAATCTGTTCTTTCCGTGAAGCTCTAGTATGGTTTCTAGAAACATTCTTACCAGAGTTTTTCCGGCTTGTCCTCCATCTCTCCTCCGGTCGACAAACATGGTGTCAATCTCATTCCCATCACAAGCCACCAGTTTGTTCCGCTGACCGTCATACTGAACATAAACACAGAATCTATGAAGTTCCATATAAAGTAAACTGTATAATGTTCGAATCAGTCAGATTTTTTTCAATCAAATTAATGAGTACTTCTATGTAGCAATGATTCATTAAATTGATCAAAAGGAAATTAATTTATAATGTTACAAAAGATTCCCATTTAAAGTAAATACTGTTCATTTAAAACTTCTGTTATTCAAAAAATCCTGATAGAAATGTATCAGTTTCTACAAAAATATTAAGCAGCAGAAAATATTAACTATTTTAAACATTGATAAGAGCAAATCAGCTTTTCAGAATGATTTCTGAAGGATCATGTGATACTGTGATGCTGAAAATTCAGCTTTGCCATCACAGGAATAAAAAAAAACAGTTATTTTAAATAGTTCTATTTAAAAAATAAAAATATTACTGTTGTATGTATTTTAAATGTACCCTTTATGACATTTTCAAAATCATTTCAAAAACACTTCAAGGTACTGAATAGGGACATTTTTTTAAAGAAATTATAAAGAAAACTATATAGAAAGTGTACAGTAATTATGCATTTTTCTGTGTAATTATAATTAAGAACAAATGTACAGTAACTCTCAAATTGATTTATTGGATAATACAAGCAAATCTGTAACCTACCTATGTAATGCTGTTTTATAGTATTTTATAATAAAGTAATAAAGTTGCAAAGACTAAAGTCTCAGATCCAAAGATAAATTATTTATCAAAGTTAAGGCTCTGGACCTATAATAATGTACAGTATTTGAACAAAAATGTGTTTTTTGAACATTAAAACATATCAACATATTCTGTTACACCAAATACACAAATTAATGATCTTTTAAAAAAAAAAAAGCATCATATGACCCCTTTAACAAAGATCCCACTCATAAAATTCAAATTCAAGATAACTTTTCATTTTAGTTCCTAATTTTTTCACCATTCCCGTGGGAGTTTCTATATGGGTTTGTACTTACCTCTTCTACGAGTCTGGCCTGGCCCTGCTGTAACATGGGCCTCATGGCCTTCTGCAGCAGACCCACAGAGCCCGGGTACAGCATCCTCCGGCCGAACGAGTGCACTATCAGATAACTACACAAAGCACACACATATGAGAACATACTGTATGCTGTTTTACCTCTAATCTAAACCTATGTATATGTACAACCCTAACAATAAAGTCAATGTATTCTCACACACTCACTCTTACCTTAAGATGTGGCATGGTAGTGTGCGAACTGAATTTAGCACACTGTCTGCTGCTCCCCTGTGTTTGGGCTCCGGCCTCAGCAGGGACACCCCACCTTTAGACAGCTTCCTGCAGACAGATGAAGTGCAAGGGCATTAGAAACATGCACACATCCTCTAAAACTCAAAGACTAAGAGAAAGACAGAAACCAGCTTTACTTACGGACTACTGACTTCTTTCCAGCTGAAATCTACAGGCCAGTGTTTGAAGTCGAAGTCAAAACATGCAAGTTTTTTCTGAATGGGACAGAATCCATATTCATTTAATAGACACATTATAGCAAAGCTCCATGGGATTGTTCCTATGACACTGCTGCGGTCTCACCTTGTTGTTAGGAGTGTGGTTCTTCCTGGTTTCCTCCAGTATGGAGATGAACTGAAGGTACTCTGGGTTTCTCCAGCGTCCCCAACCTAACAACAGCACGTCGGTAATCACACACACACAAGCACAAATCATGTAAGTGTGCAACAGAGTGAATTCAAGTACAAACGTCAACTACAAAAGTATGGGAATTAAACAGATATGCATTACTAATGAAAGTAAAATCTTGTCACCTCTCAGACAGGCCACTCCTATCAGACAGACCAGTGCTGTGCCAACATACTGACTGAGAGGAGCCAGCTTACTGCTGCAGATGTACCCTACGACATATGAATCATCTCTGATCAACAGCGCACAATACCTCAGCACATCACTCAGAAATATGATTCAAGGCGAAACATGAACGGCCAGATGTGCAAGAGTCATGCAAACAGAAATATTTTTGAAATGTTTTCATTGAGTTGAATTCAGATTCTTGTGTGTGTAGACCATCACATGCCATCATTTTTTCATCATCATCATCATCATCATCAATGTCTGTGGTAATGATAGTTGTTATATGATAACACATTAAAGATGTATAAATGTAAATTAGACACATAAACCTTGCTAACGTTATTTGTATGTTTAATTATTAATATATGTCTAGTAGTGGTTAAAGGGTTACATTTAATGAAAGTTTGAACAGAAAAATACTGGCTCATCTGGAGCAGGAGAAAAAAAAATCATTTATCTTGTTATCAGTGGTCGGTAATTAATTCAATCGGTTATGTAACGTCATTATCATCGTAACCTAACAATATTAAATACAGTTAACTGTGCTTGATTGTCATTTAATAACACAATTATTACAGAATGCCAATAACCACATCTTCGTAAGGCACAGACCCTCTTGTGCAAGAGAACAGCAAAGACGATAAGAAAACAACAACACAATACACTTCATTGATGCCCTAATATCATACAATATAACCATGCTCACATAACTACATCATACTGGATTTAACATTGAACTACAGTATCTGAACTGCATTGTATGCACCTCAATATTACATCTGCACCATAACATCATTGATTCAGCTATTCGAACGCTCAAATTAAACAAGATCATACCTTCGTCATGATGTAAAAGAGCTCATTCAGTACAGCACAGCTCATTCACAGCCTGAATATCAGTGCTCTTCCGGTCTAAAACCTCTTATGAACCAGACTAAAAATACATCCGGCACTGCTGTGAGAGCATTAGCCTGTGACTCATATGATATGATTACACCTGCTGTGCTGAATGAACCAATCAACAACTGCTTATGTAATAACATTAAGATCTATCACATCGCATTATTTGGTATATTATTTACAGTGCTGTCAAATTGTATAATTTTAGCACATAAAAACAGGTTTGTGGTTATGTGATGCTGTATTTGTAATTTACCTTTCCTATAGAGATAACAGAGGAGCAGTGGAGAACTGTAGTAGGACAGAGACCACAGCGCTGAGGCCTGAAGGACAACACATGACAGTGATTACACTTCACATTACAAAACCTTTGGGCTCCTTCTTTGTTTTACCATTTGGTCACTACACCAGCTGCAGGAAAACGTGCGATGAAACTGTGATCACATACCCAACCGAGGATGCTGCCTGTGTGTCTCTCCAAACCCATTGGCTGATAATTCCAGCCCTACATAGGATAAAGGAATGCCGTTTAGGAGTTTGATGTATCTTTACAAAAGTTTGCCATGGTGATCATAGTCTCTTTATTTCTTAATACCACAGATACTATTAGAAAAAAAATCCTGTGGTCACTTGGTATTAGAAACAGACAAAATAGGTTTGATAGATACAATGCACCAGTATTCTCACATATCTACTCTTCTGTTTGCATGCATTATTTTTCACATAAAACCATTCATTCCACAAGAAAGCATTTTAAGGCTCACATACTCACATGAAAATACGTTTTAATTTATATCCCATGACAACATGTAGACTCTAGTAGTACTAGAGTATTATTATTGATGCTGTTATTGTTATAAAAAGTCAAAATCCATTTTTTTAATGATGCTATTTATTTTGAAACAAATTGACTACATGAAAACATTTAGATCAATATAGATGGTTACAAAAATATCCATCATTCTCGATTTAGTTTTAGCCAATACAATTTTAAACAAACATATTAATTATTTTAAGAGAAAGCCTACAGTATAAATAACAGTGGTAAAAATAATTGGGTATTTTAAGGGTAGATTTGTGTGTGAGACTACGGTATATCTGTGAAGAGGGTGAGAGAAAGATAACCACATTACTCAGTTATTATTGCAACAGTCTAAGTATGATTCATAGCAATGACAAATGTCATTGTAACCCAAATAGAAACAGAATAAAAATGCAATAATTCGCCGCATGGCTGCGATAATAGTGTTGTTGTGCTCCTCATGACAGATGGACTGCTCTGTCACTCGACCATTAGAGATGAGCTCTCTTCAGTTAGCAATAGATGTCTCTCAAAACCGAGTGAGCTGCCTATCTAGAGAGTGTTTTAGGACATCAGGTGAATTTATTCAGAACGTTCCGTTCCGATCAAATTAAATCGCATATGATGATCAAATGCTGTCTAGATAGGCAACTCACTGGGATTTGAAACTCCGCCAATAGCGCTACACTTCCGCACATTCTTGCAAGACCGCTCTCGGCAGTGTTTTAAGGCTATGGCTCAGACTAAAGAGTCGTACCCTGCGGGGCGGTCTGCCGTCAGTACGTGTCTGGTCCGGTGAGCGGTGGATCCGCTGTAGATTGGGCCCGAATAGGCACCGGAGCCACATCCTTCCGTCCATTCTCCCCTCGGTCAGGAACTACGGCGGTCTGTGAGGATCATAATACTACTGCTGCAGCGAATGCGAATAATAAAACCGCGTCACAGCCGCGACTCCGGTGTTCAGCGAACACAAGACGAGTTTTATGGAGGAATATAACTGACAAAATTAATCAAATAAATACATAAATGCGCCATAATAAAATTAATACTTCATAAAATGTTGCAATAAATAAATAAAATGGGATCAAAAATAAGGCTCAATTATTTGTGCACGTGTCTAATGTAAAAAAGAACAAAAAAGAAAAAAGTAAAGTCCTTCTATGATATGTCAATTTAAATGTGACATTGGACAAACAGATGTATTATAAACAAATATTATTTTATAACAAATAAATAAAGTCATAAAATATAGTATTTCAATGCACGAATGTCATAACAATTTAAGTTTCATTTATTTGCACACATCATATTTCTATTTCAATCAATCAATCAATCAATCAATCAATTAATCAATCAATCAATCAATCGACTGATCAGTTAATCAATGATTTATTTATTTGGCTGACAAGTGGTATTTTGAAAGAAATATTTATAACAAATAATACTTTTATTTTTTTACATCAGTATTTTATGAAATTTCATAATTTTGTTGTGGATAAATATTTGCTATACGAGTTTAATGTAACTTTACAAGACAAAATATGTTTAGAATACATAAAATGGCTACCACAGTACTACATTTACAGACATTTTCAAAGGTGTTTTCCGCATATTTTGAATTATGCAATGTTTGTGTTGTGTTTTGGGGTTAAAAGAAAGGTCTATAAACTGAAAATATCCTTATTTTACCTGCATAGTACCTTTTTCCCCCACACATTTTCTTTTGTACTATTATTGACATTACAAAAAAACGCAATAAAAAAATATATATGAAAAAGTACAAAAACACAAAACGAGAACAAGTTTTTGAAAACCTTCAACAGTTTTTGAATCAGTGCTATAGTAGTAACAAAAACAATTGAGTTTCATACATTAAGACACAAGCCACATATACATATAAAGTTTTATTTAAAAAAAACTTTATTTTCAAAAAAAAGTTTCATTGTAAATGTTTTATAAATTCAACCACAGCACTGGTTGTATCTGAAATGAAACACACACACACTGAGAAGGAAAATATTATCAGGATGATTAATGCAGATAGAGCACATGAAAAATGACAGGCCTGCACTGTGTCTCCCATGTGACCTGCAACCAATCATCTCACCTATCTAACTCTTTATATACATCCACTTCACCCGTTGGCTTGAGATCCTAGAGAGAGACAAACCGGGACAAGGATGAGAAGGACGGAGACGTCTCAGATTTATAGTTTGGCAGAGGTTTGATTCGGTTCATCTGCTAATATCACTAATGCAGGCATGACACAACTGGGAGGACACACACACACACACAGACACACAGACACACAGACACACACACACACACACACACTTCTGCACACTCACTGATGGGTAACCTAACTTAGCATTTCTTTTTCTGTCTTTCTCACACTCCCACCAGCAGGAGATGTCTCAGCATCCTCTCATGTCTCCACCTTCTCATTCCTTCTATTTCTGATCCCTCTGATTGCCCTAGCTGTTGGGGGGTTGCTATGGAGACAGGGCTATTGCATCACCCGTCAAAGTAAGGCCCTGCATTTGTCTTTCCCCCCCTGAGTCTGTCCATCAAAGATCTGAAGGCTGTCAGTTCACTCTGGCAGATGTTGATGGACAGAAGCCCTCATGTGTGTGTGTTCACATAGGTGTCGAGCTATCGCTGTCTCACCACTCCGGAGAGCTGGAGAACATCTATGAAAATCCTGATGATCTAAGACAGGTGACTGAAATGCACAGCACCTCTTTCTCCCCCCTGCTGTATTATCAAATCTATTTTTACTCCCCCTTCTTTCTTTCATTCTCTCTCTCTCCTTGTCATTCTTTCTCAATGTATATCTATCTATACTCTGTTATTAAATCTATTTCTCCCTCTCTTCTCCCAGCAGGCACCTCCCCAAGGCTCAGTCTACATGGTGAGTTATTATAATCCTGCTCAGGCAGTGCAAGGAGTAATTGTGTGTGTGTGTGTGTGTCTTCCAAAAACCAGGTCCCAACATTTTGCAATCTGTTTGTGTGTGTGTGTGTGTGTGTGTGTGTGTATGTGTGTGTGTCGTCACTCACCTGCAGGTGGCAGTGCAGGCCCTGGAGAAAATGTTGGATCTTCAACAAGAGTTGAGTAGACAGAAATGGTTAGAAATGTATCCATTAATTCCAGGAAAATAAAATATTTAAAATATAAAATAAAATAAAGTAAAATAGTGGGACAGCGAATGTAACTTTAGATGCAAACAAGGCAAAAGCGGAAGACACAAATGATCCCAACAGTAGACACGATGTCATGAGTATTTAAATATCCCTGAATGCATGTATTGGAAAGATGAAGAGATATGGAGGATGAGGAAGAGACAAAATATGTTTTACATATGGTGAGGTGACATCATTCATGTAAACGATAAGTGTTGCTGCTCTTATCTACTGTACCCACTCTCAGTCTCACTGTTATCTGCATGTTGTAAATACCCTCTAATCGTGGTTTAAACTCTAGGGAAAAACAACAAATAACTGTGTAAAAATAATAGAAATAATGTTTTAAATATTTGTGAATTAAAATTTTCTTTTTGCATGTGAACCTAGAAATTAAAATGTTGTTATAATTTGTTTCATTATTTAAGTAATTTACCGATAAACATGGGCATCTGCTCTATCCCTCTTTGACAAATTAAATGACAGAGGCAGGGATTTGTGAGTAAATCATTGTGAAGCAGACAAAGCTATATCATATGACTTCAGAAGACATTTTGGTCAACTCTTAGGGGCTGTTCATACAAAATGTTTATATAGTTTTTCTATGTGAACTTGCACTAGACATTTCTGATTATTACTGTTGTGTCTCGTCTATTTTGAAGTGTCTCGTGTATCACATGACATTCTAAAAATGCAGCACTCAAGTTTAAAGTGCAGCTGTTAAAAAACGCACCTCTAGGCGTTTTCATGCGTTTTTTACCCCCAGTAGCCTGCATCTCATATTTTTTCCATTCCACTGTGCTGCTTTTCTATTGTTTTCTATGTAAACATGCATTGGATGGATGTGCACTCGTGACTGCTATCTTTTGCAGTGTTGCACACATGACAAAGCGTTCTAAAAACACTTTCTTGAACATTCTTGAAAATTTCTCCTTTCATGTTCAATAAAAGAAAGAAATTCACACATTTTTGGAACAACATGAGGATGTGTAAATGATTTTTGTGTGGACTATCCCTTTAACAGAAGAATTCTGCAGAGAGTCTATTTTCTGCACCCTGCTGCTCCAGAGACTCACTAGCCATGTTTTAAATAATCCATGATGATGGAGTTAGGTTTCATGAAACTGATTGGTCAAAGGACTCGCACATGATTGTGCTACAGTATGGTATGTGACCTTTGCGGTGACCTACATGATTGCACTAGCTTAACTAATGTTCTCGCCGTTGGTTCATTAAATTCAATGAAACCCAGAAGGTCTGTCACACAGAAAAAAAATAACTAATTGGAATAAATATTCACCTGCAGTCTGGCCATTTTCCATTTGTTGACACCTTGACTTAAAGAATTTACAGCAAGAAATAAATAGCGAGAGGCACAAAAAAAAAGTGCCAGACAGACAGAGAGAGAGAGAGAAGAATAGCATACACTTTCTCTCACCTATACTGGCCATTGTGACGGTGTACATATATTGCACTGATTTTCCATTTTTCAGATACAGAGTGCAGGCATACTGTCCAGCTGTCTCAGGGGTCACAGGGAGCACTACAGAACAGCAAAACAGCAGCTGACTGCAGAGAGCGTCTGGGATCCTGAACATATGACCACTTTACAGCTTTAACTTGAGATCCTTCTGAGTTCAAACAACTCAGATCAAGAGCGGTGTGGGAGGACTTGGTGTATCCTGAGGAAGGGAACCGGCAAAACAGATGATGAAAGAGGAAAAATGAACGCGAAGGGTTAAAATGATATATATTCATTAAAGAGCCGGGTGTAGCCGGTCAGATGAGCTTGACTGTGACTGATGTACAGTGTCTCCTCAAACTCAAAGCAGTATCAATCCTGAGCTAATTGAGCTCGGTGGTTTCCACAGTAATGCCACAACCCACAGAATTGTCAGCGGCATGGACAGGTGTAATTACACATAATGAGATCTGTAATGAGGCCTACTAAAAAACATTACTCTAGAGAGAGGGAGGGGAGAGAGATATATATAGAAAGAAGAGACAAAAGTAAAAGAATTGAGTGAGAAAAAGGAGAGCGGGGAGGACGTGAGGGGAAAAAGAGATTCAAGTAAGAACAGGGGGAGATCAGATTAAGAACGGGTGAGAAAGATGAAAGTCCAGACACTGACTGATTGACTCTTGCACGCTGAACTACATTGATTGATAAAACCGCCTGTGCAATTATAAAACGAATCCAAGAGCAATGATGCAAGAACATGCATCATTAAGAGTCAGCGAACGAGTGTTCTGATGT